>NC_141073.1:25625547-26205547 GCF_041138505.1 Cibotium barometz
TGTACTTTGGTCCTCTACTTGAGAGAAATGCTATCTTTGTAGCTGTTCTTGATGTATCCTTGCTTTTGTGCCTTCTCTTCCTCCATAAGATCTACTTCTATCCCTCTAAATGTTAGGTCCCTCGAAGGTTCTTGACAGTAGCCACAAATGGCCCATACTCTTCCAAAGTCGTGATTTTTAGAAGGATTAGTTTTGCATCCTCCTCTTCCACCAGTGCGCACCAATGCTTGTAAGTTAATTAATTATGCCTTTTATCTTGTTAACATGTATGGGAATGAATCCTCGTCTTTCTTGTCAAGGCCAAAGTTCTCAATATGTAATCGTTTATTAGTTTTTTTCCCTTTTTTCCAAAAAAACCTTTTCCAATTCATCCTAACATTATTTTGATGTTTTCAAGTTAAAAATGTGATTGCGCCCAGTTTAACCCAAGGTAAACCATAGGTCGACTTCCACACTCATGGGCCACATCAACACGGAGTGAAGGGAGAAGAAGAAGCCACCATCATAAAGAGTGAACAAAGCCAAATATACCCAAGAAATCAAGCCCATATAGGCTATGAAGTAGCTATGGACTCAAGGTGGCATACCCCATGTGTTTATGCTTGCCTAAGCAAGGTATGAGGATTAACTGTATTGTGTTGTAGCTATGGACTCACGGTAGATACCCCATGTATACATGCTTGCCTAGGCAAGATATGATTAATTGTATTTGTGTTATAATACTGCATAAATTGCACTTTAAGTTGTAACTTGATGGATGGCCAGGCCTTATGTGAAGCCAACATCCCATACACTTGCGCTCTTCTATCTAAAATAGACTAAGGTCTACTTGGGAACCTAACAATCATTGAAGTGTGTGTATGACCAAAACTAATAAGTGACCTAGATATAAGTCAGCTTGTCGAATGAGAAAGTGCAATCCCTTGGGTTGGATTAATGACTACACTCTTGCCTCTTGTGCTCGTTCCCTCTCTAGCTCTATGCTTTCTTGCCTCTAGGATTAAGAATGACGCTCTTACCTCTTCTACTCATGCTCTCTCTAGCTCTATGATTTGTTGCCTATTGGTAGTTCTATACTTGTGTGTGTGTGGGTGTGAGTGTGTAAGGGTGTGTGTGAGGAGAGAGCTATTGTTTTGAAGCTACCTTGGAGCTCTTTTCAAACTGTCGGAGTCTGAAGCTCAATGTACACAAATCCCATGGTGACAATGGGAGGTACCCTTCTCATGTGTTAGCTTACTACAACACATTATTATCAATTGATAGCTTTCTCTCTAATGCATTCTTCTTAAGTTCTATCTTGCTCTACAATGCTTCTTGTCCAAGAAAATGAGAGTGTGCGTCTAAATTTCCCATGACAAGGGAAAGGTAGTAGGTTAGTCTTGTGCTACTGAGTGCACGGTGCATTTGGGCTTTCCATTAGTGCCACTCCCAAGGAGCATAGTTTCTTTTCCTTAGCCTTTTATAAGACTCTTCTCTACGGCTTGTTTCCCTTATTGCCATGTGGTGAAAGACCTAGCGTTGGTTGCATGTGTTGTTGTATTTGGTGATGAGAGATCTGATGAGAGGTTTGATTTGGTTGAAAGGAGGATAAGAAATGATTTTTTGTTAAAGTTGTGGTTGTTATGATTTTTGCTCAACTATTGTTAGTATTAGTTAGTGTGTATGATTTTGGTAGAGATTTTAGACATTCACCTTGTGTGTTTGAGTGTTATAGGATTTAAATTAGTAGTTTTGTAGTTTTATCAAGGTAGTGCATTAGGTTTTGTATTTAGAAATCTATTCTATTAGGTAGTGCATTAAGTTATAGTAACTACATATTTAAATGACTTAATTGGCTTACATTAGTTACTAGTATTCATTAGTTTATTAGGGTTAGCATTAATGTAAAACATTAGCGATAATATTTAATTGAAGCATTACGAATAGTATTAATTACTAATTAGGAGTAGTATGGATGGTAATAGCTTAGGTTAGATAGAGATTAAGATTTTTTTAAAAAACGTGCACACACACACACACACACACACACAAAAAAAAGGAAAAGAAAAGGGAAGGAGGAAGAGAGAGAATGTTAGTCACTTTTTGACTTTGAGAGAGAGAGAAATGGTTTTTCGATTGAGAGAGAGAGATGCTCGTTTTCAATTCAGAAAGAGAGAGCAATCTTTGAATCAAATTAAAGAGAGAGAGAAAGAGAGTTTGCTAAGAGATTTTGATTATGAAAGCGATGCTCATTTTCAACCAAGAAAGAGAGTGAGATGGTGATTTTTTCAATTAAGAGAGAGTAATCCTATCATATGTATATGTGTACAGCTAATATATCTTTGTCAAGTGAATACTCTTCTTATACTGATTCACAATCTAGGAAGGAGTTTCTAGAAGCAAGCTATGAAGTATATTGGAAGATTCTCAAAGATAAAATTCATGCAAGTCCATTCTTTTCTACAGTGGTGGATGAAAGCACAGATCATTCTTTTCTACAGTGTTGGATGAAAGCACAGATCATCGTTATGAGAAATATCTACTTATTTACATAACATTCTTATCTAATGAAGGATTTGGTGTGTGTAAAACTTTATTTGTTAGGCTTATGCAGATGCATGATGCGAGGGACCAGTCTATGTATGAAGGAGTGAAACAATTGCTTAAAGATATGCAATTAAGAGAGGATGAGATGGTTGGGTTTGCTTTAGCTGGAACTAGTTCCTTGGTTGGCATGAATGAAGGACTTGTTTGCAAAGATTAGATGAGATTCCTCCCATCTTGTGGGTTTGCATTACATTGCACCACTACTAGAATATTCTTGTTATTAAAGATGCATGCGAGAACTTTGTAGACTTTGTGTATCTTGATATAAGTTTGCTAACTAGGTGAGAGAATGGTTAGGTGAATCTTCCCTCTATGACGAGAAGAGCTAATTGATATATATGATGCATTTGATACAAAGCATTATCAAATTTTGCAAATCCATGGTGTTAGATGGCTCTCAAGAGGAAAGGGTAAAAATAATGCCTACACTTCTTTTATTTTAGAAACAAAAGAATGAGAGATTGTGTGCACAAGGGGAGATATTTCAAGTTAAATTTCTTATTCATTTTTGGTTGATGTATTGATAGAAGTGGATCTTGTGAACTTAAAGTTTTTTTAAAAATATGTAGATATCACAACTATTGCAAGAGACATGAATACTAGGATTGAGGCATTAAAAGATAGGTGTTTTGGAAGTGTATTTGGTCATGACTCAAAACATCTTAAGGATTTTAAAAAAATATCGAGGGGTGGGGTATTAGAATGGGAAGACAAGGAAGACTTGAGAAACACACATGTTCTCAAGTATGAAAGTCTTGAGAAATGCACATGTTCTCAAGTACGAAAGTCTTCCAAATAGTACTCCGCAAGGAGACATGGAAGGGTGTATTTTTTAGCAAAGGAGTTCTTTTGAAAAACTTGTGTCAAGTTTTGATGAAAGATTTTATGATTGTAACTTGTTTAATGCAACGACCCTATTTTTACCAAAAAGACCAGACAGTAAAGTAGAAGGATAACGTTTTGCAAGGCAAATTTTATATTGATTATGCGATCGATTTGATGGTGATGGCTCATCTTCATTATTTAACAAAGAGCTTTGCAAAGAAGAACTTGCTCATTTTGTGCCTAAATTAGTGGTCTTCTCTAACTAGGGGTATATTTAACTCTTGGGTACAATGTAGTACTGAGATTGAATGGAGGAAAGTGTTTCCTGAAATGTTGAAGTGATGGAAAGTTGTCCTTGTCATACCGCTAATTCAGTCATGCGTGAAAGAGGGTTCTCCAAAAAAAACAAAATACAGAGTCTCTATTATAGGTCTTGTCTTAGCTTGAAAACCTTAGATGTGCTCATGTTCATACCCTTATGTATTGAAGAGAATCTTGAAAATGTGAATTGGGATCACATATTTGATGTGTGGAAGTCAAAAAAGGATAGAAGATATCAAAATTTAATCAGGAGTACCTCTTTCTAGAGTAAATTGTAATTGATATTTTTGGTATGAATTAAATCTTTTGCCCAATTCATTTGTCTAAATTTGTAAGATTGAGCAGGTATAACAAATTTTTTTAAATTATGTGTATATAGAGTTGTAATACAGCAGAAGGACAAGGGTTAAAAAAACCTACAAAAGAATGGTAATGTGGAAATTTTCCCTTCTTCTTTGAAGGGATGAGCTTAAGGTAACCTTCTAAAAAAAGGGGGCATATTCCTTGTAATTTGAAGGCTACTACCACCCCACAACTGTTCCATCTCGATTCCCAAGTTGTCACTGATCACATGTATCTCTGATAGTCGAAAGTCACCCCAGCACACGTGCAAAAATACATTGGCGAGATAAGAGCCATACGCAATCACAATTAATAAAAATCAATAACATTTGCATGTTGATTTTAGCCTAGAATTGAATTACCTTGACACCCATATTCATGCATGAGTATCACCATAATCCAATGAAGAACTAAAGAAGGCTTGCCTCTATACACGTCACACACACCCACATGTAATAAGTAATTTTATTTCATGAAAAACATGCACGAGAGGTTATTGAGGAAAATTAGAGCTCATGCGTAAGGTCATTTGTATATCATGGACCACATATTTCGTACTTATATTTCTTTGAAGGGATGAGCTTAAGGGATTGAGAGATTGATTGAGGTGTTTGAATGGTTGAATCGTCAAGTGGTGGTTTGTGTATGTGAGCTCTCCCTCAAGGGATAAGCCTTCATGCACTAATCCATTCTTGACATTGTGTTTCTTAACACATTTGTTGATCGGTAGTACTCTATGAGCACTATATTGCACGGTAGAGAGAACCGCTCTACACATAGTATCACTCATATAATCCTCCAAAATATCTAGCTTGAATTCTAATTTCCAATCATTCCTTCATCGATGTATGTATGGCATCATTGGCAACCAGAACACTCACCACCTGTTCACTCAGGGGAATTTTCAATAGTTCCTACCTCATAGTATCCATAAATATAATCACATAAAAAAAATTCAGATGGAATCTCCATTGAAGATCGCAAGATCAACCAATAGATCCATATAAAAAGAGCCATGGACTCATTTGTTGAGGATCAGCAAGGCCAATCAACCAGATCCATGCCCGAGTTTAGAAAACAACTCCAACTCCTTGTTCCATTTTTTTCCCCAATGCACAGGTGGGTATCTTCGCCGACCTAGAGACCGAGCACCGTATGGTCAGCACCCTCTAGGCTCCTTCCCAGGTCACTTAGCGCTTCACTCATAGGCTGCTTCCTTGGTCCCTCATCCACTGTACTGGAAGCTCACTATTTAAATCGAACCGAGACTAGTCAAGACCTCGGTCGACCTTGCTACACGAGATGTCCTCCATTGAGTCTCTGTTAGCTACTGCTGCTGTTGTAACTTTATCACTTAGGTCTCCCCGACCTCATTCACAAGATGGTCAAAATGCTTCCCCCCAGCATTCTTGACATAAAACAAGCATTTAAAAACAGGTTTCATAAATACAATTTCTATTGAACTCTTATCTTTCCACATAGTTCCACATCATTTCTCGTTATTAATTCACGTTGCTTATTTCACATCCAATTCACATCCATCCATTTATTCACACTCACATCTATCACATCACATCTCATCTCACAGCCACTCACATATCATCACATCTCGTCACATTCACATCCACATCCATTTACATTCCATCACATCTCATCAAATTCATTCACATCCATCACACCCATCCATTCATTCACATCTCATCACACCCATTTAGATATCATTCATCCATCCATTCATTCACATCTCATCACACCCATTTAGATATCATCACATCTTGTCACATTCACATCCACATCCATTCACATCCCATCACATCTCACAACATTCACATCCACATCCATTTACATCCTATCACATCTCATAACATTCATTCACATCTCATAACATTCATTCACATCTCATCACACCCATTCACATATCATCACATCTGGTCACATTCACATCCACATCCATTAATATCCCATCATATCTCCCACATTCACATCCACATCCATTTACATCCCATCATATCTCCTCACATCTCAGATGTCACATTCACATCTAGTACAGATACTCTATTTTCGATACTGATAGAACTTTTCTAAGTTTCTGCCAACTGCTTGTCTTAGTTAAAGGTACTTTTTCTTGATCCCATTAAATCTAAGTATTAGAGTGTTGTTGAAGGTTTAAAAAGGAAAAATAAACCTTATCAAAATTTTGTAAAAACTTAGAAAGAGCATTTACGTATTGTATTTTCATTCCTTAAGCTTCATTAATGTGAACTAATTCTAAACTTCCATTTACTCATTGGATCCTCGACCAGGGATCCCAGATTCCCTTTTTTGAATAATAGTTATCCAAGTTTTCTCGATGGATATTTTCACATTCTTTCTCAATTTTCTCAATTAAGATATATTCAATATTCTTTTTTTAAAATAAAATATTCATGGGATTTACAAAAAATCAATTCTACCCATATTTCTCAATAAAAATATTAATTCTCAAAAATTTACTTTTGATAAATACTCATAATTTGAATTATGCCAAAAATTTCTCTTTTAACATTTAATTGTTTCGATCTCAAATATCATGAAAATTTCTCATTTTGCACAAAAATAAATTTACCGAAAATTACTCTTTTCTCATAATCAATTAATTATGCATAAATTAAAAAAAATTTCCATCAATATGATGAAAATCATTCTTTTTGCATAGGATGTCTAATCCTAGAATATGGTAGGAAGTCCTCTTTAAGCATTATGCATAAAAATAAGATATATATTATTTCTTGAAAAATTTACCATAGCTTCGTTGCTATTACTGATAATTCTTAATTTTTCCTAAAAGAATAAAAGCTTGTAATGAAAATATGATAGTAGTTCTTCTTTTATGCTTAAAATCAAACTATGTATTCAAATCATAATTTTAACCATAATTATAAACATAACTATGATTATCCCACTAGATTAAGCTAATCGCAACATTTCTCTTTTTTCACTTTGTTAGCATAATCCATTTCTCATTTAGAATGAATTAAAGTAGTGTTTAATTACTCATTAACAATCTAAAAGAAATAGCCATTATTCTAATAGCACAAAATCATGAAAATATCAATCGCTAGCTCATCATGCCTAGAGTTTAGCTTTGAAATAAGAGATTATCTTTGAGAAACATTTTTGTTAAAGAATTAGCCATAAAGATGACTATTCTTTTTGAAAGAGAGATTTACTTAAAGAAAGCATTACAAATAAGCATAAAGATTAACTTAATGCTAGTTAAACATTAAGATACTTAGGGAAAGCTTGATATGAATAAAAACTAGCATTTTGAAAGCTTCTCAAGCTTGAGAGGGGTTGAGAAGAAGAAAGTAATTAAGACAATTTGAAAAAACCATATAAATCATTTTTTACCTCCAAGTTTGGCTTGATTCTTTATTTAGCAGTGAAGCCCCCAACCAATCAATTGGTCCACCAAGAGGAGAAGAGAAACTTCAAGAATTGTTGGAGAGAGAGAGAGAGAGAGAGAGAGAAGCTCCAAGCTCCCAAGAGAGAGGAAAATTTAAGGGAAAATAGAAATATGATTATTTTAATATAATACTAGCATGGTATAGCTCCAATATGAAAATAAAAAGGAATGAGGGTCTATTTATAGGTGAGGGAGGCCACTAACCAAGTCGAACTAGGTTCTAGAATTTTCCAGGTTCAGTTTGACTCAATTTGAACTAGTTTGGTTCCCTTTTTGATTTAGTTAGATCCAAGAGAGAGGAGAGAAAAAAATATCACATTTTTTCGAATTAAAAGAACCCTTCCACACATGTGAAAAAGGAGTCTACCTCAAAGTTCCCCCTTTCCTTACCAACATGGCAAAAATGCATCATTTCTCTAAAATATCTTGTTTTTTTACTAATATCTCTTAATTTTTAACTAATAAACCTTATACTTAGTCAACTCTTCATCTTATGTGGGCATTTACTCATTTTTGGGTATTTTCTTTTATTCTTTGGATTTATCTCATCCGAGCACTTGGATTAATCCCATTGGAACCTTAATTGGATCATAATCCAAAAACACCCTTAGACTAAGATCCCTTATACCATTTTCAATTAATTCCTAATGCACATTAGAAAGTTCATTTTGAACTTCTGTTTCAAGGGAATCCATTTTAGAAATTAGGAGGTTTTTTGTATCCAAAGATATCTCTAGACATTTTCACTCTCTAGGCCAAAATAGGGTAAAACAAGATCTTTCTTCTATTTCAGAGAGGGGAATAATTACAAGAACAGAAGGGGAGGTTCTTACACCTTTACATCTAAAAAACTAGAGGGAGGAATCTTACATTTTTAATTTGGGCTACTAGGGATCTCTTATATAAGGAAGACCAAATTTTTTAGGGTCAATGTAATATGAAATGTCAAATGCCGTGCAAATCAAAAGGTAAAGATTCAAATTCAAAAATTGTGAAAACTTATGGACATTGGTAATAACACCGATATCACTGGTATAAACACCAATTTTAAAAATGATTTTAATTATTGTACCAATGTTGATACCGGCGTCCATAAGAATTACAGAACTCTGTTGTGCAACTGTTATTCCTCTTTCTTGATGTTTTGGGTTGGATCCACAGGTGAAGACTCCTCACCCTCTCCTTTTTTTTCATGTTTCCCTCTTATGGCCATGAATTTACTAATTTGTGTTTGTGTGTGTGTGTGTGTGTTTATTTGTATTCTAGTATGTGTGTTTATTTTGTTTTGCAAGTTTATTTCTTATTCTCCTTCTCTTACTACTCAAGGTAATGGTGTGAAAAGTAATGGGTCTTTGTTTCCTTTGCATTTCCCAACTCTAATATGGTCTAATTTACACTTTTTGGTTTGCTTGTGTTGTGTGTATTTTGAGATCAAGTTCTTTACACAATATCTTCACTTTCAGGTATGTAACATAAACCCTTGTTGCTTATGTTTTTGTTTCTCTTTTTTTCTTTGCATAAAAGAGGCCCCAAGATGGGGAGGTGGGTAGATAAACCTTGCGTATATGCTTTTTTCCTTGTATAGATTTTATGCATAAAGCTCATGCATAGAGATTGCTTAGGATTATTGCGTAAGCTCTATGCATAAGCTTCTTGCAAGCTTGCATGAAGCTTATGCATAGAGCTTGCATAGGCTTCTTGTTGCAAGCTCTATGCACAACCTTCCTACAAGCTCTTGCTTAGGTTTACCTCTATGCAAGTCTTCTATGCAAGCTTATGTTTACCTCTATGATGCAAGCTTAGGTTTACCTCTATGCATATTAAGCTAGATGCATCTAGCTTAATTCATGCATTAAGCTCTATGCATAGAGCTGCATGGTTCTTACATTAAGCTCTATGCATGGTTCTTACATTAAGCTATATGCATAGAGCTTAATGCATCTTTCTCTATATATGTTTCTTACAATAAGCTAGATACATAGAGCTAGATGCATGTAGCTCTATGCATAGAGCTGGATGCATCTAGCTCTATGCATATAGAGCTTAATGCATGCATGCTTCTTACATTAATCTCTATGCATACTTCTTGCACTAAGCTAGATGCATAGATCTTAATGCATCTAGCTTAATGCATACATTAAGCTCTATGCATAGAGCTAGCACTACTACATGATAACCTAATACTGGTGCTTATATCGACGTCATTAAAACGGGGTCTAAAAAAGCCCTGTCATCGGTATAAACCTCGGTATCTGCGTCGAAACTACAACATCGATATCTGCATTGGTAATACTCTATATATGTACCGACGCTCTCTCCGAAGGCCATACCAAGGCACATACGGATGCACATACTGAAGCACATACCGACACACATACCGACGACCATAACAATAATCTTTTTTAGACAGAATGGTGTTGCCTCCTACATGGTGCAGTCAACAAGACTCAACAGCAATAAACAGATAGTACCATTTTTTCCAAAATAGAGCACAAAAGACAACCGTGCTCGTTTTTGTATTTTTCAGATAAAGAAACATTACTCATGAATATTTTGATCATATACTAATAGTTTAGAGGACTTACATTATGGTAATGCCTCCCAATTGATGGTCTCTCCTTTTGCTTGAAGCATCTCAAGTAAGGCCACAAGGCCATATTTGTGAGCGTACTTCTCTTCTCGCGTACTTGGTAGGCGACGATTCATGACCAACTCCTACATAAACGATTAACAATTACAGCTTTTAGAAATCAACATTTAGCCCATATACATACATTTAGATAAACAAAATTGCTACAAATACTTACGAATTCATGGCGCATGGTTTCGTAACCACCACTCCCAAGATTAGAAGCCCCTACTGTTTGGAGTCTCGTTCCTTGCCGCCTCTCTTTGTTGTTGAAACCTCTCTGGTGTCTCTGTGAGCTCGTGAGCTATGCCTTCCCACTCCCTATCATCTAACCAAATAGGTTTCTCTTTACCCTCTCTAAATGCATCCCTCGCCTCTGACCTACGATGCCCCATCAAAATGTGAGCTGTATATTGTATCCACTCATTAGAGACGGGATTCCTACGGTCAGATGGCTAACACTCTTGCTTTATCTTTGTATTTATGTAATTTTTCTTCTCCTTATCTTGCTGATCCCATAAAGTCATAACAGAGTTTTGAAACTGTATAGTGCACAGTTGTCGAATTTGTGTCTTCATTGCCTTCCCTGCACTATTCATTATAGGTGCCCCATGCCTAATTATGTATATCTTGTTGTTGTCATGGTCATGTGCACCCCAAGGAGTGGAAGGTGAACCCATGGGTGTGCTATCCATAGATGAGAGTGGACACTCACGTGGTGGTGTCATAGCATCTGTGGCACTACCACCACAACAACCTCCCCCCGAAGACCTACTACGTGCACGACTTGAACCACAAATAGCGAGCGCGGATCTTTTGGATCCGCTTTAAAGACAACCTGCTCACAATGCTTTGGGCGCACAAAAGTATCTCGCTGATCGGTCCATACCTTTGTGGAGTCCACTTGGATGAGGCCACTCTTGTCTCTACGTATAGTTGCATGTGGCCCATTTGTGATTACCTTGAACCACTTCACATCAAAGATAAACAACTCAAAACTTCTAAAGCTAACCTTTAATATGTCTTGAATGGTTCCAAAGTAATCAAGCATTCCACTAATTGTGTTATCATCACTTGCACTTGCTCGACTTTCTTGAACAAATTGTACTGTGACACCACAATCAAAGGTTGCTCTTCTTTGGTCTATTCGTTCTACTCGAAAATAACGTCCATGTGACCAAAACGCCCCATATTTGTGATACTACAAATAGCACATAAAGATTGTTGATGGACAAATAATAACTGAGACATGTAGAGAAAAAAAAGAGAGACATGTAGAACTTAAACACTTACATGCCAATCGCATCCTTTTGTAAGCTCCTCCTCTTCCTCTGTTATAGTTAAACGAGCACGTTTGGCTTCTAGCCATCTACCTATGGGAAAGTCCGGAAGAGCTTGCAGACCTTCTAGATATGGGAGATTTCTTGCAGTGCGATTCCTTCTGAAACTTAAACGATCTTGTACTCATCGTCGCTGTCGCTTGAGAGATTCATATGTCTCAATCCACTTCTCCATTAAATGCGAGTTCAAGATGCAAATTTGTTGATTTTTTCTCGTAAATTGTTATCCATCTTTCTCTTAATGCCTTGGCCTTGAGGTTCCTCACCAATGACTCGCCTGTTAGACTCTTGAGACCATAGTCGAGGTATCTCTGGATCTAATGAACTTAAATATTCAGTGATGTAAACAAGGGACTCTTGTATCAGCCACTCTTCTGACATACTTTCCTCTGGTCGAGCCATTTGGCGAACAAATCTCTTTGATGTCTTCATAAACCTCTCCAAAAGGAACATCCATCTTGAATGGACTGTTCCAGCAACATGAACTAGCAGATGCATCTAGATTGTTAATAAACTTGTAGGAAAAAACTTCTCTACCATGCAGAGTGCCTCTATGGAGTTTAAACGCACTGTCTCCAAAGTGTCTCTCTTTATCTGTTTTGAAGAAATCCAATGCACCAATGTGCTAATCTTATAGATAGTAGCTCTAATGTCTTCAGTGAGGCAATCCTTTATTGCTATGGGGAGTACAATTTATAAAAACTTGTGCCAATCATGAGACTTGAGGCCACTAAGATCATCATCCTTTGTAAATGCACTTTTCAAGCAATGCATACAACCTGTAGGAGTCTGAAACTTTGAAATTGTCCTCTTCACTTGTTGTTCCTCCATCTTACTACTAAAAACCGATGGGACTCTTGGAAGTAGCACCTTTCTATTGGGTCTAGTGCGAGCCCACAACTCTTGCATGCAACCTATCTCTTCTAAGTCATCCCTTTGGCCTTTAGTCTCCTTTTTTCCTGTCATGGTCTTCCACAGAATGTCAACTACATTCTTGAAAATATGCATCGAGCAAATGGTTTATAAGAAGATCACCCCAATAGGGGAGTTGGTGAAAGATAGAGAGCCTCTTCATCCCAAGACATGCCAAGTTGCCACATTCCTCCCATTTGAGCTTCCAATGGCTTGCCTTCAGTGCACTTGTTGGAGGAGGTCTTCCTAGATTACCATCCCGCAATTCATGATTTTTTGGAAGATACCTAACATGTCCTTGATAGACATTCTTTCGTAATGCTTTTGAGTATCTTGAATCAAGTCGAGGACCACATAGAGGACATGCATTATAACCCGATATAGACAAACCTAAGCATTCTCCATAGACAGGCCAATCATGCATTGTCCACATGAGAATACCTTGCACAAATGCAAGTCTTTGGCCACTCTGCTTTGACATGTCCATCACTTCAATTCCGTTCCACAAGGTGCGTAACTCATCAATAAGTGGTGCCAAATATACATCCATGTTCTTCACCTTGTACTTTCCTGGAACTATTAAAAATGACCTTTCTTTATTGCTAACCATGGCGAAAGATTATAATTCACAAGGCAAACATGCCATGTGCTCCATGAAGAGCTCCATAAACCAAAAGGGTTTACACCATCCATTGCTAGGTCAAGACGGAGGTTACAAGGATCTTCCCTAAAAGCAAGCCATGGCGGAAGATTATAATTCACAAGGTAAACATGCCATGTGCTCCTTTCTTTATTGCTAGCCATGGTGGAAGATTATAATTCACAAGGCAACATGCCATGTGCTCCATGAAGAGCTCCGTAAACCAAAAGGGTTTACACCATCCATTGCTAGGTCAAGACGGAGGTTACAAGGATCTTCCCTAAAAGCAAGCCATTTCTCTTCAATGTGTCTCCATGCGGGTGAATCAGCAAGCACACGCCTCACTTCATCTGTGGATCGAGTTGTGGCAAGCTTGCTATAGATTTGCACCTGAACATGCTTTTTATTCTTGGGATGATTGCTAAGAACCTTTACTGGGACAGCTTTTTATTCTTGGGATGATTGAAAAGTGCCTAAGAACCTTTACTGGGATAGCTTCCCCCTGAACATCTTCTCTATATCTGTTAGAGCCACAATGGGGACATTCTTGCAAATGCTCGTATTCATGGCGGAAGAGAATACAATCATTGCAAAAAGCATGAATATTATTATAATCCATGCCTATGGATTTCAATAACTTCTTAGCATCTGCACGAGATGGAGGCATTTCGTTGTCGTATGGCAATATCTAGTCTTTCAAAAGCCTACAAGTATGGCAATATCTGATTGTTACTATTAAGATTTAGTCAGATACAAGTTGAAAATTTATCATTCCAGCATTAGGTGTAATCTCCATAAATCACTTACTTGAAGAGTTCAGTCAAAAATTTATCATTCCAACATTAAGTGTAATCTCCATAAATCACTTACTTGAAGAGTTCAGTGACACTTGTATTAGACCATCCAAAAATGGACTGTAAATTTAGGATCGTAAGAGATGCACTCAATATAGATATCTTAGCACCATTGTATAGTGGAAGGCATGCAAGTTTACGCATGACCTCTTCCTCTGGTTCATAATTTGACCGTTGAGAATGTCATGGTTGATGATCTTCATGTTCATGCTCCTCGAAGACACCTTCTTGTTGCCCGAGAAAGGCATCAAACATTTCCTCCATTGGATCTTCTTCCATTCTCTCGGGTGCTGTTAATTGAGCTCCATCTGTCACTCCCTCCTCCGATATTCTCATCCTTTGTTGGGGATGAGAATTCATAGGCGCATTGTTATCAAGATGTGGTTGCACACTTGCTTGGTTGTACGACTGTAAATTTTGTAAGCGCTCCATTGGAAATATGCCAGCGTCATGAATATGTTGGTTGCAAATCCTTCGTTTTTGAAATATTTAGTACTTACATCACGACATGCTATTCTCTCTTCAAGATTGAGAGGCTCTATCTAGTAGGATAACATGTATATGTAGCTCATTAAATGCAAATCATTACGCATTACACAAATCATTAAGCATTATTATGTAAACCATAAAAAGAGGGCTACTTTTTCCCAGCCGTGAGGGAGATTTTAAAAATAACATTTAAAGTGTCAAACCAGCTTCTTTTCCCCAGCCGTTGAGGGAGATCAAGTATACATTAGCGATGTTTAGGCATATACATTAGCTTATGGATATGTGCTTTAGGCATATACATTAGAGTATATACATATAGACATAGCATTGACATGCATGTCTTAGACATTAGATTTCAAGTCGAAAAAGAGACCGAAACACCATGGGTATGCGCCAAAAAGAAAATCTCTCTCTCTCTCTCTCTCTCTCTCTCTCTCTCTCTCTCTCTCTCTCTCTCTTGCAAAGTGTGTGTGTGTAAAGACAAATAATCACGTACATTAATTTCTTATGCACTCACATATATGCTAATATTAGCATATATGTGCATAAAACAACAAGCTGGCATACTCATAATTTCAATTAATAATTACAAATTGAGAACAAATTAAAACATAACAAAAAGAGAAGTAATAAAACAACATAATTGGTAATGTGCTTACCTATCGTGCGTGTTCGAAGCAGATCTGCAAGCTAGGACACACGCAGGAGGAACAAACCTACACACACATTGCATACATTAGTAATACATGCACATACACAAGCTCTCTCACTCTCTACATCTCTCACAACACACATATACAAATCCTCTCTCCATACAGAATTAAGAAGGTAAGAAGAAGGATGGAGAGAGGGAAGGGAGATATACACACACATCACACATTTACCCTAATTCTCTCCACACACACACACACACACACACATAAGAAGATGAGGAGATGTGGAGAGGCAAAATGTCCAAGGAGAGAGAGGGAGATCTACACACACACTTCACTAATTCTCTCCACACACACACACACACACATGCACGCACGCGCACACACACACACACATCAAGAGTGGGTCGAATGGAACAAGGCGAGCACATCAGGGAGATGAGGGGAAAGACACGCATACCTTGTCTTGACACTCCAAGCCTTGCAAATAGAGAATGAGAGGTTCTTGGCTGTAAAAAAGTTATGGGCATCAGTATCTGCGTCAAAATTTACGTCGATATGTGCGTTGATATATGCGTCGGTATATCTGCTATACGATATAAGCATCGGTATACTCCCTTTTGAAAATTACCCGCCCATACTCTTTGCCTCCAAGTTTAGGACGTACATACCGACTCTCGACATTTGCGTCGATATTCTAGCATCGGTATGCCCTAAACCTCTAGTAGTATAGATGCATCTAGCTCTATGCATAGAGCTTAATGCATGCATTAAGTTAGATGCATCTAGCTCCATGCATAAAGATTAATGCATGCATGCTTCTTGCGTAAGCTCTATCATAGAGCTTACACAAAGTAAGTAACTTTTTTTCTTTGTAAGAAACTTTTCATTTTACTTATTGTTAGAGTAAACGGCTTCTCAAGGTGGAAAGGATAAAAATGGGGAGAAGGGAGAAAACCCAATGTTCTCTTTCCACATGAAAGAGGATATTACAAAAAAAATGAAATAGATAGGAAAGATTTAGATCTTTATAAGTATGATGATATAGAAATAAAGGAAATGAAAGAAAAAATCTCTAATATAGAGAATAGAATTGAGAAAGTAATGGGTCTTCTTAGCTCCTTGATGGGAGAGGAAGGATTGGGAGTAAAAGAAAGTAATGGGTCTTCTTAGCTCCTTGATGGGAGGGGAAGGATTGGAAGTAAAAGAAATATTTAAAAATAACATTGATGAGAAAAGGAAAAAAACCATTAAAAAAGGATTGAATGAAACCATATTTAAAGAGGTTCTCAAAACTAGAGATGAGGGTATGGTATTCAAAGATTTAAAGGCACCTACTTTTAGTGGAGAAGAGGAAATAAATAAAGATGCGGTCCATATTTATCTACAAAAATTGTAAGATTTGTATCTTTTAAGAAATGTGCTTGATCATAGCTGCCCCATTGAAGCTAGCCTATCCTTACAAGTCAAAGCTTATAATAGGTGGATGAGTTTAGCGAAAACTAAGACAAGTATCAGATTCTTGGAATTCATTCAAGGAACTATTCTTAAAGGAATATCTTCGTAGAAATGAAGAAGATCGAAATTGGAAAGAGTGGAAAAAGTATTTTATGGAACAAAAGAATTTAAATCTCACTCAATATATAGCTTGCTATAGATAACTTGTTTTAAAACTTAAGGGAATAGACAATTTTCAAAAAGTAAGAGGCTTCATTAGAGGCATAAAAAGGGAGTACAAGAAGGAAGTTCGCTCTAAAGAGCCGAAAAACTTAGATGAGGCTATAAAATTTATAAAAAAAATTGACGATACCATGGATAATGGTAATCGTAAAGAAAATGATAAAATATTTCATATAAACCTCATGAAGAAAATTTTGGCTCTAAAAAAAGAAAGGGTTTTTCTTTGAAAAGAAAAAATCTCTAAAAAAGGAAAAATCTAATCCTATTAAAAAAGCAAGATTTTGAGAGAGCGATTAAAGAAAAACTTTGTTTCTCTTGTCTTGAGCCGGGACATGATAAAGAAATTATCCTAAGTCCCAAATACAAGAACTAACTAGGAATGGTAATAATGATAAGCTTAAAGGAAAAATAGTTGAATTATTTTGACTAGGAAAAACACTTTTGAGAAGCTATTTACATAATACACTAACATTTGAGCATAAAGGAAAGTTTATTAGATTGCAAAAGGAGAGCACAATATACCATCTTCTCCTTTGATATGTAATATTGAGCTCCAAAACCTTCATCAAGATAATGGAATAGAACAAATGTTTTTCTATTATGCGATGCCTCAGTTTAAAAACCATTGTGAAAAGTTTGACTCAAGTATTTGTGAAGTAGTTAATTCTTCTTTAAATAATTTATTATAAGAATCTAAATATGTTTTTTTGGAAACATTGCCTAAAGGTTTACCTCCAGATAAAGGGATAGATTTTCCCATAGAAGTTTTAAAGGATTTAAAGTAAACTAGTAAGCCACCTTATAGAGTAAGTTTAACTAAAAGATAAGAAGTTGAAAAGTAGTTGGTTGAATATTTAGGACAAGGAGTAAGTCTCCCTAGGCTTCACCAATATTTATGGTGAAGAAAAAATATGGGATTATCGTGGTTTGAATTCAATTATAATAAAAAATAAATTTTCTATTCCTAGGATAGATGAGTTGTTTGTTTAACTCAAAGGTGCTAAATATTTTAGTAAGATAGATTTAACGTTTGGATATCATCAAGTAATAATTAGAATTGAAGATGTGCTAAAAATAACTTTTAAGACATCTTTTGGACACTTTGAGTTTTTAGTTATGCCTTTTGGTCTAACTAATGCTCCCGCTATTTTTATGACCATGATGAGCACAACTTCATCCTTATTTAGGGAAGTTTGTGGTGGTTTTTATTAATGATATACTAGTCTTTGGTCGAAATGAATAAGAGCATATAAAGCACCTTGGAAAAGTATTTCAAATATTGAGGAAAATATGATTATTTCCTAAAAAATTAAAATTATTTGAAAGTAAAAAGTTGAACAAAGCTCAAAGTAGCTATTCAACTTATGAGAAAGAACTACTTGAAATTGTACATGCTCTTAAAAAACGTGGCATTATTTCTATGGTGCTAATTTTGAAGTATTATCTGACCACCCACGAAAAGCTTAAATGATTAAGTACTCAAAAGGAGTTAAAAGGTAGGAAGGCTAAATGGGTTGAAATCATACAAGAGTTTGATTTTCAAATGAAATATTAAAAAAAATTAATGTCATGGCAGATGCTCTAAATCAAGCACCCATAATAAATGGGTTGAGTTTTACTAAACTAGAAAGTGAGTTGTTGGTTCACTTAAAAGGAAACTGTGCTAATGACTCTAGCTATCAAGTAGTTTGGAATTACTTGATTAAAAAATATAACTCTCAATTAGAGAGTAAAGAAAATGCAACTGCGCTAGTGATAAAAGGATGTCACTTATTTAAAAAAATAGTGGTTCAAAGGAATCACTTAAAGATTGGTCAATAAGTGGAAAAGATCATTGGAAAACTTTTTCCATCGATAATGGATACTTATTATATAAAGGTTGCATTTGTGTACTCAAAGAAGAAAATATTCGTGAGAGTATTTTACTACAATGTCCTAACAATTCAAGTGCAGGGCACTCGAGGATTTTTAAGACCTATGCACTTGTTAAAAGATAGCTTTATTGGGCAGGTTTAAAGAAAGATGTCCATAATTATTGTATAAGCCCTAGATGCCAAGTCAGTAAAGCTAGTACCTAAAAGTAGGTAGAATATTATAACCACTACAAATACCTAAGGGAAAGTATTTCTATGGATTTCATAGTAGGATTATCCCAAACAAGTAGAGGGCATGATTCAATGTGGGTAGTAGCGGATAAGTTAACCAAGTTGGTACATTTTTTACCAACAACTAAAAAAGAAATAAAAATACCAGAATTAGCTAGAATGTTTATCCATCATCTATATAGATTGTGTGGATTGCCAGCAAATATAATAAGCGATCACGATACAAAGTTTACAAGCCATTTTTGGAAAGAAGCGTTCAAAAAGTCGCAGACCAAATTTAGTACGAGTACATCTGAACATCCACAAATTTAGTACGAGTACATCTGAACATCCACAAATTGATGGACAGACAAAGAGTTAATCAATTCCTATAACGACCAAGATGATTCAACTTGGACCTCTTTTAGAGCGAGAAATTTGGGTGTGTAGAGATGGTAGCGAGAAATTTGAGTATGCTCTACACTTAGCTTTTTTCCACGGGCGAGATTATACGTCAATTCATCTTTAAAGGGCTAGATTATAAGTTGATTCATCTTTAAAGCTCCGGTTTAAAATGCCATGGCTCTTTGAATCCCGGATAAAATTTTAAAATACAAGTTTTATTTTGATTGATTGGAAAAAATACTGCCCCATATAGCTTGCGCAAGAAGGAAGTGTATTTCTGCACGCGTGCTCGGGTGACTGCTTTCGGACCGTCGGAGATGCATGGATCATGTGCATGCGCAGATGGCACGGACAGTTGCGGCGGCTGCACTCTTCTAGTTGCATGCAGCGGGCCTTCACGCCTGCTGTCACTATAAATGTGGCCACCGCTGCGAGCCTTGCGTTCAGACGTGGCTACACAAAACAAGCTCGTGTCCGTCCTGCCGGGCGCGATTGCCCAGGAGCCGGCCTTTCATATCCGTCTCGCCGGACGCCCACCGTATCGATACAGACTTCTCTTGCTGCCTCTGCCTCCGGCTTGAAGCTTCTCAGCCCCTTGTGCTGTCGGGCTGCTGGCCGTGCCTGTACGCACTGCAAAATGAGCACGAGAAGCCCAGTGACAACAAAGAAGCAGACGATATAAAAAGATGTGCATGCTTCTGCGCTTTCACGCTCGAAGATGATACCCCCGCGATCTGTACTGAGCTGCAAGATTAGCACAGGAAACTGCGATCAAGCGAGAAGTCACTGCTGAGGAATCGAAGATCTTTTTATTTGCAATGTTCTGGTTAATCATCTAATTTAGGGTGGCACGTGCTGTCAAAGATTACTTCCTTATCTTACTTGTCCGGCTTCTTCAAATTCCTGTAGTACGTATCACTCAAATTGCTGTATTTTATTGACGTGGCATTTAATTGAGGTTACAACCTCAGTACATGAGCCACCCTCTTCTTCCTTGAACAATAGTGGCATATCTAGGTCTGACGTACTAAGAAATTCTGTTATGTATACAAGAGATTCTTGAACAAGCCATCCCATTGCCATATTGAATGTCAAAATTACACCCACCTCTAATAGTGGTGAATGATTAAAATAAATCATGCTATATCAACTTCCTATTATCCACAATGTAAAGGTCTAGAAAAGACTAGTGGATCTTTAGCTAAGCTTCTAGATGCTAAGAAGGAAAGATGGGATGTGCATTTACCAAAATTCCTATAGGCATATACGCTTATAGAACTGCCCAAAATATCTCTCTTGATTTCATGCCCTTTCAGGTGGTTTATGAAGTGGATTATACCCATAGAATTGCAAATCACTCGTCTTTGCACCTCTTTTGCAAGTAGGAATGAAGATGGTGGAGCTCATGCTCAATGCGTGGTGGTGCAATTATAAAACATGGATGAGAAATGGCTTCAAGAACTTCAAAATTTCAAGCCAAGACAACATAAAGAGCCTTATGAATGCATCTAGAGCCCTTATGCAAATGCATAGAGAGCCTTGATGCATTTGGAAAAACCATGTGCATAGATCTCTATGCATAATGTAAGAGACCTTATGCATAGAGCTCTCATGAATTTGGTAGAGCCCTCTATGCATTTACATAAGGGCTCTACCTAATGCATATAGAGCTTGAAGAGACCTCTATGCATTTGCAATAAGGGCTTTACCTAATGCATAGAACTTAAAAGAGATCTATGCATAAAATAAGAGCCCTTATATAAATTCATAGATAACTATGCATAAGGTAAGATCCTTTATATAAATTCATAGAGAGCTCTCATACATTTGGTAAAGTCCTCTATGCATTTTCATAAGGGCTATCCCTTATTCGTAGATCTCAAAGAGAGATATATGCATAAGTGATCTACTTTGTGCATAGATTCCTCTTTCTATTTGCGTAAGGGCTTTACGTTACTCATCGACCTCCAAGATAGCTTTTAACATCAGGGTTCCACCTTATGGATAGATCTCGATTCATAGAGCTCACAAAGATATTTTCAAATGCTTAAGGGTTCCACCTTATGTATAGAGCTCAAAAAAGGAGCTCTATGCATAAATTAAGATCCCTTATACAAATTTATAGAGAGATTTATGCATAAGGTAAGATCCCTTATGCAAATGCATAGAGAGCTCTCATGCATAAGATAGAGCATGCTATGCAAAATGCATAAGGGATCTACCTTATGCATTAAAATTGACGAGAGGTTTATGCATAAGTTAAGAGCCCTTATGTAGATATATAGCTGTCATGCATGATAAGGTAGAGCCCTCTATGCAAATGCATAAGGTAGAGCCATTATGTAAATAAGGTATATAGCTCTCTTGCATAAGGTAGACCCTTCATGCATAAGGTAGATCTCTCTATGCAAATGCATAAGGTAGAGTCCCTAAATGCGAACATATAGTTCTTATGCATAAGTGCAGACTGTTCTTGATGCTTTACCTGAGTCATATCAGATTTTTGCTTCCACATGGAGACTTGTTACTGAGGACAGACCTGATGTTGTCAAGTATGATACTTTAGTCAACAAGCTCTTGCAAGAAGCGCAGTTCAGGCAAAACAGGGCTAGGCAGCGTACATTTGATCAGGCATTTGTTGCTGCCCCTCTAACAGAGAAGAAGTGGTAAGGCAGCCCCTTCCATTGTTTCTTCTCATATTAATAGGTCTGCAACTTCTTCTCCTTCCACAGGTAGCAACAATAAGTCTGAGAAGGCTCTTGATAAAGGCAAGAAAAAGACCAGGTGCAACTATTCTAAGACAACTGATCATGTCATTAAGAATTGCCCTAAGCTAAAGGCTAAAGAGGCAAAGAAGAAAGAGTCAAATGTAGCCACAATAGCATATGCTTCTACAAATGCAGATTCTGTAATGTTGTGCAGGATACAGAATGGGTGTTTAGCATGTATTGCCAGTATGCAAGAAGAGTTTTCGTCCTTGAAAACAAACTGGGGAAACCTCTTGGAAATTGCACTACAGCGTTCCTAGGTAGCTACCTCCTCATCTCTATCTGTCCATTTAACAAGTACCTCTTGGTACACTTTATGTCGGGTTTGTCTGTCACGATACTCTAGAATCTTTTCAAGTTCATGTGGTATCTCTGGTGGCTCTATTAAGTTCACCAAAATCTCTAGAGAAACTACGTTCTCTAACCCGTGAGAACTGATTTCTTCAGTGTACTGATGGAAGATAGGATGGACTTGAGAACTCTCCGGTCTCAAGTTTATATGCTACGTCCCCAATCTTCTTAAGGATTTTAAAAGGACCACAATATCTCGAGGAAAGTTTATCACACTTTCCTGTTTTCATGGTTTGTGACTGTGTAGGAACCTTGAGGAATACAAAGTCACCTTTTGCAAAGGTCACCTTTCTACGTCCTTTATCCGCATAAGTTTTAGCGCGATCCTGAGCGCTACGAATGCTCTCATGTGCGGCTCTGAGCATATCATTCATATCTTCAAGAAAATTCTTTTTGATAGATTGAATCTTCTCCTTTTCTAGGCCTAGAACCATCGGAGATCTCAGCTCTGGAATCCATACATTAACATGAATGGTGTAAATCCAGTCGCTCGTTCGCTGAGTGTTTGGAGCTGTTATAGGCAAACTCCAATAAGGGCAAGTACTCTTTCCAATTAGATTGCTTCTTACTAACATAAGAACGCAACATATCCTCTAGAATTTGGTTAACTCTTTCAATTTGACCATCAGACTCCGGATGATCTACCGTACTCATACTCAGAGTAGTATCCAACTCAAGTTGAAATACCCCATGTGTACATGCTTGCCTAAGCAAGTTGGGAGGATTAATTGTATTATGGTGCATCTTTGGACTCAAGATGGAATACCCCATGTGTACATGTGTACCTAAGAAAGAAATGATTAAATGTCGTGTTATAATATTACATAAACTGCACTTCAAGTTGTAACCCACGGGATGGCTAGCCGTTATGTGAATCCAACATCCCATGCACTGACACTCTTCTATCTAAATTAGACTAAGGTCTACTTAAGCACCTAACAATCAGTGAAGTCTCTGGATACCCAAGATTAATAAGTGACCTATATATAAGTGAGTTTTCTTAATGAGAAAGGGCAATTCCCATGGGTTGGATTAAGGACTACGTGAGTCTTACCTCTTATGCTCTTGCTCTCTCGAGCTCTATGCTTTCTTGCCTATCAAATTAAGAACTATGCTCTTTCCTCTTTTGCTCTTTCTAAATCTACCTCTATGCTTTCTTGCCTATTGCTAGTTCTATACTTGTGTGTGTGGGTGTGAGAGTGTGCAGTGTGTCATTCTTCTTTCCCATGTGACTTGCCATTAATGCAAGTGAGAGTGTAAGGGTGTGTATAAGGGGGGAGCTTTTTTCTTGAAGATACCGTGGAGCTCTTCGGGCCCTTGGAGTCTCCATCTCAACATAGACAAATCACATGGTGACAATGGGAGGCAGTCTTTTCGTGTGCTAGATTACTACAACACAATCTTCTCAAGTGCTAGCTTGCTCTACAATGCATTTTTTCTCAAGTGCCAAGACAATGAGAGAAAGAATCTAAGTCCCCGTGACAAGAGAAAGGTAATAGGTTAGTCTTGTGATACTAATCATGGTGTATTTGGGTTTTCCATTAGCGCCACCACTACTACCAAGGAGCATGGTTGCTTTGCCTTAGCTTTTGTGATAAGAATCTTGTGTAGGGATTTTTTTCTTATTAACCATTTGGTCAAAGACCCAAGTGTTGGTTGCATGTGCTGTTGCATTTGGTGAGAGATCCAGTGCTAGGTTTGATCTAGTTAAAAAGAGGATTATAAATTATTTTTTGTGAATTTGTTGTGATTGTTATGATTTTTTCTTAAATATTGTTAGTATTAGTTAGTGTGTAAGATTTTTCTAGAGATTTTACACATTCAGCATGTGTGTTTGAGTGTTATAGGATTTTAATTAGTAGTTTGGTAGTTTTATGAAGGAAGTTCATTAGGTTGTGCATTAGGCTTGGGAAATTTATTGTATTAGGTAGTGCATTAAGTTGTAGTAATTACATATATAAATGAGTTAATAAACTTACATTAGTTAATATGTTAGGAATAGTACTTATTAGTGTATTGGGGTTATCATTAAGGTACTACATTAGGGACAATATTAAATTGAAGCATTAGGAATAGTATGTATCACTAATTAGGGTTAGTATTGATGGCAATAGCTTGGGTTAGATAGAGATTAATATTTTTTCAAAAAAACGTACACACATACAAAAAAAAAGGGGAAGGAGGAAGAGAGTGTGCGTTAGTGACTTTTCACTATGAGAGAGAGAAATGGTCTACTATTGAGAGAGAGAGAGAGAGAGAGAGAGAGAGAGAGAGAGAGAGAGAGAGAGAGAGAGAGATGCTGGTTTTCAACTGAGAGAAAGAGAGTAATCTTTGAATCAAACTGGAGAGAGAGAGTGTTAGGGGACTTTGATTATGGGGAGAGAGTGTTAGGATATTTTGATTGTGAAAGAGATGCTGATTTTGAGATAAGAAAAAGAGTGAGATGGTGATTTTCTATTAAGAGAGAGTAATCTAATCCTTGCTCCAAATTGAGGAGAGATAGAGAAAGGAAGGAACCTTCAAGCACTATATAGGCAAGTCCATCTCACAATCTATGAGACCCACCTCACAATCCACCTGACGATCAAGGTGATCCACCTCCCATCTTACTCTTTGCACCCATCTTTCTACCCCATTTTTTACATAACTAGCTAGCCCCCTCCCTATGTGCTGTACCTTGCTTTCTTGATGTTGTTGCCCTCAAAAGTTCAAGTTGTGTTGGGTTACAAGGGGGCTACAAGAAATGGTTATTAAACTAGAAGTGAGGAAAACCAAAGAAAAGGATGTTGTTGCCTAAATAGCCTCATAAATGTTTAATGACCAATAGTCCTATATTGTTGTGAATTTTGCATTTCCTAATGAGATAAGACATGTGTAGTTAGTGTGTGATATTGCTTGTGTTTTTCTCTGCTACCGAAGTTTCTTGTGTTGTGTTGTAGCTATGGCCTTATGTGACGCCAACATCCCTTGCATCGACACTCTTCTATCTAAATTAGATTAAGGTATACTTAAGCACCTAACAATAAATGAAGTCCATGGATGCCCAAGATTAATAAGTGACCTATATATACGTAAACTTGCCTAATGAGAAAGGGAAATTCCCTTGGGTTGGATTAACGACTATGCTAGTCTTGCCTCTTGTGATCTTACTCTCTCTAGCTCTATTCTTTCTTGCCTATCGGATTAAGTACTATTCTCTTGTCTCTTGTGCGCTTGCTCTCTCTAGCTCTATGCTTTCTTGCCTATTGTCAGTTCTATACTTGTGTGTGTGGGTGTGAGAGTGTGAAGTGTGTCATTTCTTCTTTCCCATGTGCCTTGCCATCAATGCTACTACTGAGAGTGTAAGGGTATGTGTGAGGGGAGGCTTTTTATCTTAAAGCTACCTTCGAGCTCTTCGGGCCCTTGGAGTCTCAACCTTATGATAGACAAATCACATGGTGACAATGGGAGACAATCTTCTCATTTGCTAGCTTACTATATAAAACAATCTTCTCAAGTGCTAGCTGTCTATTCTTCTCTTCTCTAAGACAATAAGAGCAAGCATCTAAGTCCCCCATGACAAGAGAAAGGTAATAGGTTAGTCTTGTGCTACTGAGCATGGTGTATTTGGGCTTTCCAATAGCACCACCACTACCAAGGAGCATGGTTTCTTTGTTGTAGCTTTTGATAAGAATCTTGTGTACGGCTCGTTTTTCTTATTTCTATTTGGTTGAAAGACTTAGTGCTAGTTTCTTGTGTTGCTACACTCGGTGAGAGATCTAGTGCGATATTTGATTTGGATGAAATGAGAATTAGAAATGGATTTTTGTTGAATGTGTTGTTCTTGTTATGATTTTTGCTAAAATATTGTTAGTATTAGTTAGTGTGTAAGATTTTGTTAGAGATTTTACACATTCATCATGTGTGTTTGAGTGTTATAGGATTTTAATTAGTAGTTTTGTAGTTTTTTCAAGGAAGTGCATTAGGTTACACATAAGGCTTGGGAAATTTGTTATGTTAGGTAGTGCAAATTCTAATCTTAAAAGCCTTAAAATTGACAAAGCTTAAAAAACATGTAAAAGCATGAAAGAAGAAACATACAAGAAAGAGATCTCTTATGAGTCTTGTATGTGTTGAAAACCTACAAAATTAAACCAAGTGAAGGAAAAAAAATATTAAGAAAAAATCAAGATCTCTTACCATTTGAAGCTTTAATGGAGAGGTGTTAATTAGGGAAAAATAAGAAGGAAAAATACTCGTAATGGTTAAGCTTTGATAAGAAGGGAAAAAGAAGAAAAGAGAAACTTAAAAGAGAGGAAAGCTTTCCTTTCTCTTTCCTCTCTTTTTATGAGTATTTCTTTTCTCTTTTTCCTCTCTAACATTTTACTTAGAAAATCGAAGGATTTTCACATACCAGCCTTGGGGGATGCAAGGAGGGATCTTACAAAAGAAGTCCTAAATGGGAGAACAATCTTGCGCTTAAAATCCCTAAATGAGAGAAGCCTCTTGTGCTTTAAATCCCTAAAAATAAAAAAGAAAAAAGATCATATCATTGTTCCAAAAAATATTAGATTTTTAGAGCATGTGATTAGCTCATGGATAAGAGGAAACGTAATGCACAATATATCTCATTTACAAGATCAAAAGAGCTTATAAATAGCTCTAAGCATATGAGAGTGCACATAAGAACTAATAATATACATAAGAGCATGAGAGATATGCATAAGTGAGCCCTTTTAGGTATAAAATCTCTCAAAATACAAAAGAGTGTGAGAGATATACACAAGAGGTCTCATGCATAAGAGCTCTTAATATATGTAAGAGCATGAGACATGCATAAGAGCTCTTAATATATGTAATTGCATGAGACATGCAAAAGAGCTCTCAATATATACATAGAGTAGGAGAAATATGCATAAGATAGCTCCATCATACATAAGCGATATCATGCATACAAGAATAAGAGCTATGCATAGTCTATGTACATAGCTCTCTCTATGCTTAAGAGCATGAGAGATCATATGTACAATTATGCTTCAAAGCCCTAAAATACTAAAAGGAATGCAAGTGTGTGATCAGTTCCAAAAAAATACAAAAAAGAATACTAAACATTAAAAAAATACAAAAAAGATCATTGTCCAACTAACCTGAATCAAAAATATACTTATCAAGGAAGAAGTAGAGAAAGATATAGTTAAGAAGAAACCAAGGGAAAAAAACTATCAAGAGGTGAATCAGACTTTGTTTTGTACTTTATTTTGAAATGTTTTATAAACTTGATAGATTTAGGGTTTCTTTCCCTTATACTAAGTCTAATGCTAATAGTGCTCAATACAATCCATAATACCTCTAATAGAATTAGAAAAACATGCACAACATAATGCTATTAGGGATAGAAATGAAAGAAAAAGTTCACAGAATGAAAGAGCATCACCTTCATATGTATTCATGTATGCTTTTATTTTTCTTGTCCTTTGTTTGAGCATGCTTGAAAAAGAGGATATAGATTAGTGGGAAGATGAATCCCTTAGTGTGGGAAGAAGAGGATATATATTAGTGGAAAGATGACGAATCCCTTAGTGAGGGAAGAGGAGGATATAGATTAGTGGGAGGACGATGAATCCATCACGAGGAATACAATAGCCACAGGTGGGTGGAAAAAAAGATCTTACCTTTTGAGCCTACCCAGAGAGAAAAGTTGGCTCTCACAGATGACAAGTGGGACACTTTGGCCACCTCAACGCCAAAGTTTACAAACCCTATGAAAGAAATATTTAGCAAAACAAAGTCAAGGAAGGGTAAAGCATTGGCACCAAGGAATACAATATGTTACTAAAAATCCTTCTCTTAGCCAAGGAGGTAGGCTATATATAATTTGGAGCAATTTTGGGCATACTTGATGAACTGATCAAGGGGATTATGGACAAATTCTTAGCACTTACTCTCTATGGGACAACAACTATACCCCTTGGCAAGGATTTGAGAATGATGAGGATTATGAGAATGAGGATTTTTGGCCAACTATACCCCTTGGCAAGGATTTGAGAATGATGAGGATTATGAGAATGAGGATTTTTGGCCATCAACAATGGAATTAATTGCGTCGAAGAAAGTGTCAAAGCAAGCTTTGCATGAAGCAGGTGATTGTATACGTCTTGAGGCACAGGTAGAGGAGAAGCGTAAAAGGGAAAATGAGGAAGGAGGGCCATCAAAAAGAGTTACACGTGGAAGTGAAAAGAAGGATCCTGGGCCATCACATATGCCTCCACAGCATAGCAGACCTCCACAGGATGTTTCAATGGAAGAAGTGCCAACAAAAATGAAGGAGAAGGATAAAGGGAAAAGTCCACTCTACAAGCTTCAATCTGATATTGAAGTTGCAACAGATCTCAAAAAGGTGCTTGAAGAGAGGATTCTAAACAGCACGGTGGAATTCACACTAGGGGAAGTCTTGGGGATTGCAAAGAAAGAATTTCATGATGAGATAATTGATATTATACGAAGGAAAAGGCAGTCCATAATTGAATCTATTCCATCACAAGGGGAGGCAAGCACTTCCAAGACTCATGGAGTACGGGTACAGAAAAAGGAAGAGAGAGAAAATGTGGTGGAATGTAATCACTCTGCTGATGGGGCACGACAAGTGCGCTTTGTGGAAGAGGATGATGAAAAAGAAGTTCTTACAAAGAGTCATTACTCTAGGAGCCATTGGGCAAGAGCAACCACTGAAACCCTTGTCAAGATAGGTGATTTGGAAGAGCCATATGTCACTCTAATTGATCATGGGTCTGAAATAAATCTTATGGCTAAAAATCTCTACAACAAATGTAAGTGGCCAATGGATGTGGATCATGGGTGGATGATTAAGGCAGCTAATAACTCATCTGGAGAGCTTTATGCAGCATGTCCAAATGTAAGGGTAACTATAGGGGATGTGAAAGATGATCAGAACTTCTTTGTTCAGGAGATGTCATTGTATCCCTCATTCTTGGGCAACCCTACATTACAGCTGTAAGGATGGAAACAAAGGTTTTGGATGATGGTTCAGCATATGCAAGAATAAGGAGTAAAGATGGCAAAAAAGCTGTTCAGTTTTTGACAGTTTGTATTAACCATGAAAGAAATCGTGAGTCTCTTCGGGCACAGTCACTTCCAAAGATAAATAGAGAATTCATGAATTACAGGGAGATGAGGGATTTTGGCCAGGTGCCATTGTAAAGCGGGATTCCAATGGTACAAGGGGAAATGAGTTCTCGCGGGACTCAATCAATGTAAATAGCTTTTCAGCAAATTTTCAGGGATTCTCCAGCTATGGGTCATTGGTTTTTGTAAAAAGCAAGGATTTGAAGCGTGGCATGCGAAAACATATACAAAATAAACAAAAAAGTTTTGAGCAGTGTGGTCTTTTTGGGAAGAATGAGTTTATTTCAGGGGTGCTTGATGAGGTGTCATTTGTAGATACTATGGATGTGCTTTTTGATATGGGAAGAGCATGCTTACAGGGTGGAAATGAAATGATAGAGGTGTCATTTGTGGAGATGTATGATATAATCCAGGAATTTGAAGGGGTGTAATGTAAAAACATGAATTGCGAGATGGATGCTCATGTTGATACAAAGTACAAAACGGTTGCAAAGAAGGTGAAACCAGTTGCCTTGCCCTTGCCACCAGGAAGCAAGGAGAAGATAGATGAAGCTTCTATGCAACCAAATCTTAGGGATCCGAAGAAAATTGGGCATAAATTTACCCAAGAAACTCTAAAAGAGCTGAAGATTGGTGAGGAGGAGTTTCTGTTGCCAGTTGAAAGGGAATGCTTTGAGAAGATGCTTGTAAAACATGGGAAAGCCTTTGCTTTTCAGCCGCATGAAATAGGGTGTGTTGATCCAAGTGTAACAGCACCAATGGTGATCTTTACTGTTCCACATGTGCCCTGGAACCTGCGGCCAATTCTAGTACCAAAGGCTCTCTTGCCAAAGTTGATGGAATTACTAAAAGAAAAGATCAGGATGGGAATCTTGGAGCCATCATGTGCCCCATATTCTAACAGATGGTTTACTGTACCAAAGAAAAATGGAACATTGCGCTTTATCCAAGACATGAAACCTGTAAACAAAGTCACAATCAGGAATGTGGGAGCAGGTCCGATTGTAGATGAGTTTGCGGAAGCATTTGCAGGGAAAGCTATATACTCTATAGGTGATCTGTATTCAGGATATGATCAGTTCCACAAAGCAGGGACTTGACCACAATGAGAACTCCTTTGGGATTAGTAAGGATGTGTACCTTACCACAGGGAGCCACCAATTCAGTGGCACATATGATGAATGGAATGAATAAAGTCTTACGAGACTTCATACCACAAAAAAACTATGCCATTTTTGGATGATGTGCCAATAAAGGGTTGTGATGAGAAAGATAAAGATGAGGATTTGGATTCAAAGGGGTGCCGCAAGTTTGTGGCAAATCATATAAAGGATTGTGACATGATTCTATCCAGGCTTGAAGAAGTGAATCTTACTTTATCTGGGCTGAAATCAGTGTTTGGAGTTGGTGAAGTGCTAATAGTGGGACATCTTTGTAGTACTAGTGGACGTCGACCTTGTCCAGCCAAGATAGATGCAATACAAAGAATGAAAGAGACATGCATTAATGTTACAGAGCTGAGGAGATTTCTTGGAGCATGTGTCTTTTATGTTATTTGGATCCCACATTATGCACATGTAGCAGATCCTCTTTATCAACTTTTGAGGAAAAATCAAAAATTTCTATGGAGTGCAGTACATATTAAAGCTATGCGGAAGCTGAAATGTTTGCTCCAATCATCACCCACTCTGAGAAAGGCAGATTATGAGTGTGGCAGGCCTGTGATTGTTACAGTTGATACTAGTCCTACTGGGATAGGATGGGCAGTAGGGCAAGATGATGAGGATGATCATAGGTATGTAATTAGTTTTGGGGCAAAGGTATTAAGCTTTCGGCAACGAAAGTATCCACAGATCAAGAGAGAGTTATGGGGAATAGTCACTGCTCTAAAATGTGAAAAAGAGTATCTTATTGGGGCATCTGTACTTGTGGAAACAGATTGCTTGCCACTTCTTGGGATGATAGCAAGTTGTACCACTCCAGATATTGCTATGCTTAGGTGGATTGCTTATATCAAGTCACTAAATCCTGAGTTTGAGCATATTGTGGGAAAAGATAATCCAGTTGCAGATATGCTATCAAGAGCAAGGTATGAAGATGAGAAAGAGATGATAAGTGACATTGATGATGTGGATACAAAGTTCTATACTACAGCATATGCAAAGGGGGACCATATTTGCCTATCAAATGCACTTGAGTCTTTTATTGAGGAAATATATGAAGGAGATTGGTTGCTTATTGGTCAATATTTGAGTACTCTGACAAGGCAAGGAAATTGGTCTGACTCAGAATTTAAGAGGATCCGCAGAAAAGCATATGGTTATTTCCTAAAGGATGGGTACCTCTGGAAGCATCCTAAGCAGAAGAATGCTATGCCACAGAGAGTCATATGTGATAAAGAGACTCAAGGAAAGCTTATGAAAGAATTTCATGAGAGTCTCTGGGCTGGACATAGAAGTGTGTGGGCCACTTTTACCAAAATAAAGGAAAAATATTGATGGAAAGGAATGTACAAGGATATTTCCCAATATGTGGAAACATGCATGGTATGCCAAATGTACTCAAATGTGCGGCACCGTGATGGCTTGCAACCAACCTACCCACCTGCCATACACTATAAATGGGTAGTGGATCTAGTTACAATGCCTTTGGGAATTTGGCAGATGCGGTATATAGCACTTGCAAGAGAAGATTTGACAAATCAGGTAGAAGGACGTGCTCTTAGAATAAAGAGTACGAAAACAGTATGCAAATTTCTCTTGGAAGATGTGATCTGTCGGTATGGTTGTATTGGGAAAATAACAGCTGATAGGGGTGAGCTAGATGTTGAAGAAGCAAGGGAATTCTTCTCTAGAATTGGTATCAAACTGTCCCTAACATGTGCTTACAATCCTGAGGGCAATGGAAAAAGTGAGCGAGGACATTCTCCAATCATTAAAGCTTTGGCTAAGGCATGCAGAGAAAGAATGCGAGAGTGGCCAAAGCTGCTACCATATGCCTTGTGGGCTGACCGTACAACTCATAGCTCAGTGACAGGATACATGCCTGCAGAATTAATGTATGGTCAGAAGCCAGTGATGCCAGTTGAAGAAGTAGTTCTAACTTGGAATGTATTGCCCTGGAAGGATTGAGCAGAGATGACCTCCTTGCATTGCGAATAAGACAGTTGGAGAGGAGGCCTGAAGATGTAGAGCTTGCTAAAGCTCGCTTGAAAGATGCAAGGCTGAAAAATAAAGAAAGATTTGATAGTAGACACAGACTCCGGCCAAAACCTATTGAAGAAGGTGATTGGGTTCTAATGTATGATAGTAGCCTTGACAACCAATTCACTGTTCAAAGAAAATTTGCGAAAAGATGGTTTGGCCCTTACATTATCAAGCATGTGCATGGAAATGCCACGTATACTCTGTGTGAGCTTGATGGAACACAAATAAAGAATCTTGTGGCAGGCAAAAGAATCAAGATATTTAAAAGAAGGCATGATAGTGATCCTTTTGATTCACAAGAGACTCAGGATGAGAGGCTTGACAGTGGTAGTATGGATATGGTTGAAGAGGAAGAGAATGATCTTCCTGGTAATGCAGAAGATGAAGACGACATCCAGTTATATGTGGACCTTGATGATGATTTGGCACATACCAGAGGATGTGCAGGTTTAGAGGGGGTGGATGTCGTGCCATGGCACGTCTATGGTGTGAAACCATGCATGTGAGGCCATCAAATACAAATCCAGATGCATGAGTTAAGTGCCATGATGAGTCATTATATGATGCCATGTACATATGTTCATATTTTAAATGAGGTTCAATAAGATGAGTTGAGGCAGAGCCAGATCTAGGAGTTTTTGTACATGAGTGTGGTGTGAATTATGGAGCTTTATGCATATGGTGGACCTTGTAGTAGGGAACACCCTTCTTGACATGTATGGAAACGCAAAGGTTTGATGCTAGATGAGTTAAAAGAAATTCAGTGGGAGCCAGTGTTGTGAGAACTCATCCAAGTCCGTCGAGCCATCGAAAAGAGCTTCTCTCAGCTTGTTGGTCCAGAGCTGGTAGTGGCAGCTTTGACTATGAGTATGTTAATGAGGAATATGAGGAAGAGGATGTGTCTGAGTTGGCTTCAGTGCAACCACCACTTGAGCTTGGTCTCTCGCTTGCAAGCCACCCGGAGGATGAAGATGAACAGGAGGAGGAGGAAGAGGCGGTTGATGGGTCCCTTATGAAAATGATGAGCTTAAAAAGGTCTATGCATAAGGGCTTAACCTAATTCATAGAGCTTAAAAAGGTCTATGCATAAGGTAAGATACTTTATATAAAATCATAGAGATCTCTCATACATTTGGTAAATCCCTCTATGCATTTGCATAAGGGCTCTCCCTTGTTCATAGATCTCAAAGAGAGCCATATGCATAAGTAATATACCTTATGCATATATCCATATTTGTACTTGCATTATAAGGGCTTTACCTTATTCATCAATCTCAAATAGAGATTTTAACATAAGGGTTCCACCTTATGTATAGAGTTCAAAGAGAGATTTTAACATACATAAGGATTCCACTTTATATATAAAGCTCAAAGGTAACTCTATGTATAAGGTAAGAGCCCTTATACAAATTTATAAAGAGATCTATGCATAAGGTAAGATCCCTTATGCGAATTCATAGAGAGCTCTCATGCAAAGGTAGAGCCTACTATGCAAACTACATAAGGGATCTACCTTATGAATAGAGATCAAAGAGATGTCTATGCATAAGGTAAGAGCCCTTATGTAAATATATAGCTTTCATGCATAATGTAAGAGCCCTTATGTAAATATATAGCTTTCATGCGTAAGGTAGAGCTTTCTAAGAAAATGTAAATATATAGCTCTCATGCGTAAGATAGAGCCCTCTATGCAAATGCATAAGGTAGAGCCATTATGTAAATAAGGATATAGCTCTCATTCCTAAGGTAGAGACCTCATGCATAAGGTGAGACCTCTATGCAAATGAATAAGGTATATCTCTCATGTATAAGGTAGAGATCTCTATGGAGATGCATAAGGTAGATCTCTTATGTAAATATATAGCTCTCATGCGCATAAGGTAGAGATCTCTATGGAAATGCATAAGGTAGATCTCTTATGTAAATATATAGCTCTCATGCATAAGGTAGAGCCCTTATGTGAATATATAGCCATCATATATCAGGTAGAGCCCTCTGTGCAAATGCATATAAGCTCTACCTTATTGAAAAACTTATAAAGCTATAATTGGCATAATATCTTATAGCTTGTTTATGGCCTAGATGATATCACCCCTATTGACATATTTTTCCCTTTACTAAGGGAGCCAAATGTTGATGGGCATGGTCTGTCTGAATGATTACTAGAGTTGGAAAATCTAGATGAGGCAAGAATATATGTAGTAGTGGTGGGAATTTGGACAGACAAGTTCCAAAGGAAGCATTGGTTTAATACCAATGTAAAGATATACAATTTTCATGTGGGTGACCTAGTATTGGTGTATAACAGTATGAAAGGAAAAAAGAAACTAAAACTTTGTGGACTAGGATCCTACAAAGTGGTTGAATTCTATAAAAGTGTTGCAGTGTACTTAAAAATTTCTAGAAAGTGTTGAGGTGTCCAAATGGGAACTTTCATTAATGGTAGCAAGCTCTGCCATTAAATGGAGACTAAGAATTCTAGAGGACATCCAAATGCAGACTTTCATTGAATGGTAGCAAGCTTCACTATTACTATGGGTCCTTAACTCAAGTTACTCATGGGAATACATGAGCCCCAAGAGAGGGATAATAAAAGGAAGGAGATTTAGAGGGAATCACAAAAAGAGGCCAGGAAAAGACAAGAGAGACTCATACAAAGATGTTGGACATTGCACACAAGTATGGCTAAGTTTGTAAAGGCAAAGTGTTTCTACTATAATAAGCCCACTCACATGTTCAAAGCATGTAGACTAAAGGAAGAAGTTGAGAAATATGGCAATTTCAAGCCTTATAAATAAGGAGTATGGGAATAGTGCTAAAGAGGAATTGGATTTGTTTGTGTCAATTGAATAAATCTATGTAAAGCAAGAGCATTCATCAACACTGGATGATCATGGATCATCAACAGAGGATCATCCTAATAGGACAAGGGCTTAAGCTTGAGCTATGTTTTGAAGCCTTAGAAAGAAGGAGTTTGGGAGCATTGCTAAAGAGGAATTATGGTTGTTTGTGTCAATAGAAGAAATTTATGTAAAGCTAGAACACTGCTCAGTGCTGGATGATTCATGGGCATCCATAGCAGTGGAGCATCATGATAGGACAAGGGCTTAATCTTGAGCTATGTTCTAAAGTGAAAAGCACATATATTTAGTAGAGAAAAGAAATTATTTAAATAAAAAGGATTTCATTTTTTAGGTTTTGATTGATTTTTTAGAACTATCCTTGGACATATTATATTAATATACATTCTCCCAAAAAAGTTTTCCCAAGTCATTACAAGTTCTCATCATGGCTTGAGTTTGTCTTCAAGGTCCCTCGAATTTCTTATTTCTTCAGAGATATTTTTTTTTATTAATGGGTAGCAATCACTTGAGCACTTAGATTTCTTGGCAAAACTCTTTGTTATATCAGAGGCATTGTCTAGATCAATGACCTAGTAATATTCAACCACGGTGTTGCCTCTAATTCATGGCATATTATCACATTATGATTTACTATATCTATATTCCAGATGGGAAGTTGGATATAATAAATCATTAAGATCTTGCCAATTCTTATGGCCTTATAATAATTCTTCTCATGATGACAAATGTGAAAGAGAGCTTCTTGGGTGATCTCCTTCTTGCTCATAAACTCTTATCGCATTTTGGGAGACTTTTGAGAAGGGTATCATCATCATCATTAGATGACATGGTCCTTGTAATTTATTGTACGAGTATCTCAGTGTTTCTTAAAAGAGTCTCATATCCAATTTTAGAGACAAAAAGAAAATTTTCATTTCTTCTTTTACATATAAGATATTATCATCAGACTCATGGAATAATAATAGTTTCATAGAGGTATACCATGGTAGACTAGCTTAGTGGTATTATCATGATATACAGATATAGTTTCATGATGTAGTACATAGAGGAAAAGGACTATGTATAGTCAAAATACACCAACACCTCCTATTACACACTATTGTACCCTAAGGACCATCTCTTGAACTATAGCCTCAAAATCATAGTAAGATAAATGTTCTCCTAGGAGCGCTAGTAGGTCATCCCAACATAAGCATGGATTCTCTTGCCAAAATGACACATAAGCCATTAGTTAGCTTAGGTTAGAAAGAAAATGTCTTTAAAGTTATCAATTACTATATCTTATGGTCCTCCCTTTGGCCGCCCTTGGAAGCAACATAAGTAAAAGAAAAGGCTATCATCTCATCCTCTAGAAAAAGGTTGGGTATCACAATTTGGGCCATCTAAACAAAAGAAATACATTTCTTGGTTAGAAATCAAACAACACTCTAATACTAGTCGTAAGGCTCGTGCCTTGTATTTTTAATTCTAAGTGGTCAACAGAATGGAGTTCTATTCTAAGGGGGCAGAGCATATTACTTGGGGGCTCTCCTACAATTATCTATCCTAGTGGCTCCCTTTGATGCGCAACAACAAAAATATCTTGTAGAGAAATGTACAGGATCCTTCAAGGTTTTCTAAGGATTAAACCAAAAATGATTCTAAAATTCCTTTTTGGTGAAATGTAGATGATTCCTTTGGCTTTTTGTTGTGCTAAGATTTTGTAATCTAATTACATTACTTGAGTTTTTCTTTTCTTCCTTCTTCCCGAATCCACTAATTCATCCTAGCCTTATCCAATTGTCATGGGTCTATCCGTTTGCCCAACCAATCACACTATGGATTTGGCATTCTAAATTGGGTTATTAGGGAAGTTCCCATGTGTAAGGGAGTTCTTCTCTAAGCCTTAGCATTGGTATTAAGGGTTCATGCACTCATCAAATAGAGGCATACCGATTTATAAAAATAAAACTTTATATTGAAAATAACACTCTTTTATCTTTGTATTACTCATTATTATAGCCATCCTTCTTCCTTAACCATTAATCAACATGTCAACATAAAACCATCACTTTCATATGCAAAAGACAATTTACTCATGGACAATTTGTTTGGGCTAAGACAAATCCCATTAGGCCCCACAATCATAAGTGACCAATTACTTTAGGTCTCTCAAATGATAGCCTTGTCTAGTTTTGGAATTATAACATGCACATTGTAGAGGAAACTCCCTCTCCAAAACTTGCCTGGTTTTGTGGGAACATGTCCACTAATGAGTCACTCTATGAATGGCTTGATCCACAAATGACCACTCCTTGATTGCATCAATGGCCTTTTTCCCCTCAACTATGCAAAGACCACACCAATGGTCTTTTTCCCCTCAACTATCCACAAATGACTTTATCATCACCAATCCCACAACCATGCATAGACCACACCAATGGTCTTTTTCCCCTAAGTTCGCTATAAATTGTAAGACCCCATGGTTAGACCTCCACCAATATCGATCACTCAAAGGATGATTCATTTCTCTTCATCCAACTATTTGTGAGCACACCCTTAGTGACATATTGAGGAGGATCACTACCTCGATAGATGGATCCATTTAAGGCACCACTCGGGTGAAAACCATATGGAAATATTCATTAGTGCACTAGATCTTCATTATCATAAACACTGGGACTGTAATGCAACATCCATATTCTAAGTCATGCTTGTAATCACTTTCCACATAATTGCATAAATCATTCTTTTTACAACCAATTAGGAATACATCCTTTTGAATCAAACTAAGCATCATATAGTCAAGACCTTAAATCTAAATTTAAGCATTATGTTTACCTTTATTTTATAAAGAAAATGATTTAGAAGTCATCAAAAGATCCAACCTAGTCTTAGGTCAGGTGGGCTGATAGTGATCGAGGTAGCCTTGATCTTGGCCCTACTTGTACCTTTTGAGTAAGCTACCTCCCCGCTCATAAAATGACACGTGTACTCATTCAAGAATGTTCCTCTAGCCTTATCATACAAGTTCCCATCAATAAGAGGAGAGAATTAAAACCATTCTCTAATATTTTTCACACTCTTGGCGATAAACACACCATTGATAGGCGATATATTTACTTAGGAGACTTGTACGTAAGATAAGGTAGGAGTGTTAACCAGATTCAAACCCATTGTCTTTTAGCAAACTAAATTAAACAAGAATTCAAGCAACCATCTTCCCTATCTTAGAAATTCACTTCTTAATGAATGATCGAAAAGATCAAGGGTTCCTCCGTTCATTAAAATGATAGACCCTTGGTTACCTCTCCTAGAATTCAAGATCCTATAATATCCATAAGTCAATACTTACTAGTCCTTGAGATTACCCCTACTCTTAATAATAAACAAGGAGACAATCTCCTTATTCTGGTGTCTTCAATTTATCTTACGAAAACTACTTAAAGAGAATAAAGAAACATTGCATATTAAGGGTTACATATTTTTGCTATCTTTCTATGAGAGTTTTTCCCGATTTCTCTAGAGTTACTTATCTTAACCATAAACCCTCAAAAGTGCATACTTTTATGAAAAGAAAAACCTACCATTAAACCTCTTTCTCATATCTCTAAATTGGTATCAAGCATTACTTTATGGAGGATAAGCATACTTTCAAATATGAGAGAGACATTCAGATGAAAGCATGTATAGGTGGCCCTAAAAGTAGTGTCAAGGACATTGATTTTTTGGTGCTTAAAAGTGACTAACAATACAATTAAAAGAAAACGCAATTTAAAATTAAAGTATATTATTAACTTTTTAAATTGCCAACTCACAAAGGGTAGTAAGCATTAATGACCTCCCACCCACCATCCAAATATTTACTCCCGCCCTCTGAATCCCCCCTTTATCCCTCTCTTTGTGTGTTTAGGATTCACTTTTCTCATATATGCTCTTCTGCAAGCCTCTCTATGTACACAAGCAAGTGTGCATGCCTCTAAATGTACCTAAGCACTTTTGTGAAGGTCTTCTCTATGTACGCATGCGCTTTTGTGAAGTTATTCTTTATAACCCTCTCTTGTTGAGTGTTCCTTATGGATACAAACTGTGTAGCTACATATATGAATTCTCAAAGGAATCTAGATTTTAATTACATAATTACTAGGGAGTTGTGGTGGATACCTAGAGAAAATATTAACTCTTCTGAAAATGGTTATGTATTGGTTGGCATAGGGAAATGGAGACATCTCCATCACAATAATTGAACGAAGATACGCCCTGTGCAACTACTACAAATTTCTCAAGAACATGCAGAAGAATGTAACCATGAAGCTTATAAATCTAAGAGGAATAATTCAAGATAAAATTGGGTAGAACACAAATGAAAGCAATGAGAAATATTTAATAATACAGTGACTCAAGACATTGGTGTGGTAGATGAGCAAGAAGACGCAAGATATGCCATGCTATGGTGCAATCAAGAGACTATGGGAGTGGACTCAAGTATTTGAAAGGAGATTTTCCAACAACTTCTTCCTCAACCTTGCTTTGCGAGTACGCAGGACAAATCTTCAAAAGTTGAACCTACAATTCTAAGTAATGTTCGCAACACCTTAAACCGAGTGAGGGTGACAGGGTTGTCAACTGAGCTTTTCATGAAGAAATCAGCCCTCATGATGGTGGTGAATGGTAAAGGTAGTGAAGCATATGACATGAGTCTTCCACGAGGCGCAAAGGTTTTAGGGGTCCATAAGAGAAATTTGTAATCGGCAAAATCTTGGTTATTAATTGATGAAGATAGATTATTGCCTTAAGCGGCATGCCAAAAACATGGATGCAAAACCCATATCACTCAAAAGGTCCTGGACCTTGTATTTGCTTTTTGGTCAAGTGATAAAAGGGTCTCCCCCAACAAGAAAGATTTTTGTCACAAGGTTGGCTAGATCTCCATATGTGAAGCATCCACCAGTTCATCTTCTTGATGAGCCTCAGGTGAGAAAACTTTCTATTGGCATCTAGTAAGAAGTAGTTAGTACATGTGGATTTCTATTTGTGTTTTCAACTTGAGTTTTGTTGAAGATGCTAATTTCTATTCATTTTATGGTTTTCAAGGGCTTTAAGTCATATATGGATATTGCAGGTTGAAATTTTCTTAAGATTTAAGGCATCATATCTAGGATTGAAGATCTCACAATGCTGTTTTGAAAGGTTAAAGCCTTTTCTTGTTCGAAAATTGAAAGACAACTACACCTGTTGTTGTATTGCACATGTACAAATGATGTTTTTAAAGGATTTAGTTAAGTAGATGCGTCATCACTAGTTTGGAATCCATGCGGCATCATGTGGATGTACCTTCTTGATACGTCTTACAGTAAAGAGAGCCACTCATGGCTGTTCCACCTCATGCAATACATATACAAGTGTTACATCTGTTTAGGAGCCTATATTGTTACCCATCCCTAATGGGTCTGCCTTTCATGTATACAAATTTGTAATGGGAACATGTGATACATGTGGTGTGACACAATTGGGCATGTGTCCTAGAGAGTGTGTATACTTGAATTTGTAGCTATCTATTAAGGTTTTTGAAGATAAAGAAATAGGGCAAGATGAGGAAGGGAAGAAGAAAAAACGTAAAGATATTTTTCACAAGAAAATGATATTCTATAGTTTTTTAAAGACCACCTATAAAAATGTATTATGGATAACTTTATATACAAGTGGCAAGCTCATCAATTCAAGGAATGTCTATCATAGTTTCCTAATGATTATGTGGTCTCTGTAGTAGACTTATGGAGAACTACTCCTTCAAAGAAGAAAATGTTCGGTCAATGTATTGGTTCACAAGTCAAATAACCATTTTTGTCATGATTAAATATTTTCACATTTCTTTGGGTGAGGTCAAGAAGACCATGTGTTTCTTTGGGTGAGGTCAAGAAGACCATGTGTTTCTTCATTTCAAATGATAAAGTGCATAATACCTTGGTTGGGCATAATTATTTCCTATTACATGTCAAATGACTAAAAGATCAAGGGCTTGCAGCACTGGGTGTGGTGTGATGGAGTAGCTTCACAGTTTAAAGAAAAGAAACCTTTTTTACTTTGTTGTTAGATACTAGGAGCTCACAGGTATGGAAATGACATGGAATTTCTTTTGTTTAGGCCATGGAAAGGGGGAGCATGATGGCAGTAGTTGTTAAAAGAGCTCTAACACGAGAAATTAAAGATAGATAGTGTCATCCTTACATGTGCAGCTGAAGTTGTGGCTTTCTTGAGGGTCCACCTCAGTAATAGAGCCACAACCTTTTATGATAAGCAAAGAAGGGAAATAATCTGAGTTTTTGGGGAAGTAAAGGAAGGTGATACCCATACAATCCACAATTAGACTTATATGATGGTAAAATGTCAATGGTCTATGCACTCTATAAATAGATATTCTAAAATTGATACTATTGCACTACGATCAAGGATATTGTCATGCTTTGTGCTCCTTGTATGGAGGGTAAATGGAGAGGATGCAAGAGTGGGTCGCATATGTAGAGATTGGCAAAACCACACTTTGGTCCCCATATCAGATAAAGATTAAAATGAGACAAGACAAAAAAGACTTGAGATTTCTATTGATAAAGATAAGTTTTTACATAGCAACACTATTGATGATGAGATTGGCAAAACCACACTTTGGTCCCCATATCAGATAAAGATTAAAATTAGACAAGACAAAAAAAACTTGAGATTTCTATTGATAAAGATAAGTTTTTACATAGCAACACTATTGATTACAAGTCTTGACGATGCAAAAGCCTAGCTAATTTAAGATCCTTTGTCATTATAGTAACCCTCTTGGCATGGATAGCACAGAGGTTTGCATCCTCAAAAAGGTTACCAGAAAAGGTCCTTCGTCTGCTACTTAGACTTCCTCTCGTGTTGGAAGGGGATGCATATTGGTAGGGAGGGTCTTCCCAGAACATTGTCCTCATGGAGGTGAAATATTTTGTCCTTCCCATAGTGGAGGACCCTACTCCTGCTTTTGCTCCTGCTCGTTGTTGTCAGTTGATAATTCCGTGCTATTAGGATCGCAAGGATGCTTTACTACCAGTAGCAACATTGGCAAGACGAGGTGGTACTTTACACACAATATTCTTTGTTCGAGCCATGGGTGAGAAAGTGAGGAGAGTCAAAGTGAAATGATAAAAATGAGGCGATAGAGTCTTATTATAGGCACTTCAATATTAGGTCAAATTTTCAAACATGAAAATTTAGTGTGAAACTTAAAAAATTAATGTCCTTTAAAATTAAATGTTGTTTCAACCAAAATTTGTCATTTCTAACCATCGTAGCATGCAGCATGGCATTTTAGCCCACTACTTTGGTTTAATATCTTTGATAGGGTTTCCTTTATACTTGACCAAATATCCATAATAAATGTTTCCTCTAACACGTCTCTTTGATTCTAATGCAAAGTCAATGTACAATTTGAACAACTTATCAAATATTCTCATCATGGTATGTAATGTGCAGAAGTGAATTTTTTCACATGGGAATGAGATAATGCGATTCCATGTATTATCCTTTGCATCTCTGTCTGGCGGTGCTTCCAAGTTGCATGATATGACTCCATCAATTCATCTGCCTTCTTGCACTTTTACTTTGATTTCTTAATGCACCATGAATAAGAAAGTTTAATTCATACTAACCTTCATGAGAGACTTTATAAAATTTGATCATTGCTTGTTGAAGTCTCTTTAAATCCATGGGAATGTTGTTTAAGGCATCGTAATCTACTTCGATATTGCCCTTTGATTTGTCATTCAATACTTTTGTTCCTTGCACATGGAAATACACTGACAAGTGATCTTATATGTGCATTGTTTGTCTTCTTTACCAATGCAACTTTGTACGAAGGTGGAAGTAAGTGGCTTTTGATCTCTTACTTTTGTTCTGTGAAGACCCTCCTTTGTGATGGCATGGATGGACTCATAGCCTTTGCGACTTATACCAGCTTCATCACAAGCACTTCGAGTATCATCTGCACTCAATATCCCTTCAATGTCCTTCATAATATCTTTCGTCAAAACATCATGAAATTTCCTGTAATTGGAGTCACAAAGAATAGCCCACATGCCATCCTTCTTCCTAATGCAAGATTTTAAAAGACTCTGGGTATGTGTTTGTGAATTCCCATCGATGCAAAAATCAAAAAGTTCCTAAAATATAAACATTGCAGAAAAGAGTTTTATAGAACTCTTATTAAAATTATTCAACACTCAATTATTTTTAATCACCTTATTGCCATGGTTCGCCTTTTCCTAACACCATAGCATGTTGTAAGCCTATTAATTTCTAATAGCTCTTTGTTGAAATTAGGGTTGCAGGAAAGCACACAAATCTTGGAGAAGAAGAAGCAAGAATGCACACAACACAAAGTGTATTAGATTGTGTCAATGTACAAAAGATAAGTTAGCCCTAGAAGGATGGGCGTATATACAAGCCGGGGGAAAAAACCTCCTAAAGAGGGAAAAAGTGCCCAAGCGGTCCTAAGTGTGTTCACACACATCACTGCCTATATATATGGCAACAAATCCCCCCTGGGAGTGATGGTGTGAACGAGAGCTAGCACTCATGTATAGGGGAGTGCCATGCCCGAAGTAGATCAATCCACAAAGGGGAGCAAGCCCAAAGCTTTGCGGAAAGCTTCAAACTTCTCACGAGGAAGTGCCTTTGTGAAAAGATCAGCAAGGTTGTCCTGTGTTGGCATATAGGCCAAGCTGATCTCTGCTGACTGCTGAGAGTCTCTCCCTGACATAGTGATAATGCACCTCAATGTACTTTGTGCGAGCATAAAAAATTGGGTTTCTTACAACTACCAATGCGCTCTGACTATCAGTGAGTGAAGATAGAGGTAGCAGACTCTTGTTCAACACCCAAGTCAGCCACCATAAGCCGTCTGAGCCACACACACTCAACCGTAGTTGTGAAAGCTGCCCTGTACTCAGCTTCACAACTAGAAGTTGCCACAATAGGTTGCTTCTTACTCAACCAAGATATGCATGAGCTACTGAGCATGAAACAAAAACCACTTGTGGACACTCTTGTGTCATAGCAACCAGCCCAATCTGAGTCCGAAAAAGCATGCAAATCTGGCGGGCAATCCCAACGATCCCTCCTTGGGATAAAACAACCCAAGATGTATGGTGCCACTCAAGTAGCAAAAGATGCGTTTAACTGCCTTCCAATGCTGAGACCCTAGGCTATGCATAAACCTGCTCACCTGTGAGATTGCAAACTGAATGTCCGGCCTCGTAATGCATACCCGGCCTCGTAATGCATATATAAATGAGGCAGTGTAACATCAAAGTGATCTCCAGCATCCTGAAGACTCAACTTCAAACCTGTCTCCATTGGAGTAGCAATAGGCTTGCAGTCTTCAAGGCCAAATCTCCGTAACAATGTCTCAATATACTTTGTTTGGCACAAAGCAATACCTCCATCACACTTGTCATGTAGGCTGTAACGCCTGTGACGGACGGCGACAGACCAGATGGCCAAGGACGTGGTCATCCAGGGTTTAGTGGGAGAGGACGCCCATCCGGGGTTCAGTGGGAGAGGACGCCCATGCGGAGTCCTGGACGGCCAGGCTAGTGTGGACGGCAGGCCACACACTATATAGCCTGGGGGATGAGGGGCAATCCTCATTCTTCCTCTATGGCTGGGTGGTGAGCCAGAGGCCGTCCCCTCTCGTGGTAACACCCATAGTGGCGTTATGGGTATCTAACATTGGTATCAAAGCATCGGTTCGGTTGGGTCGTCAAGGTTTGTGCGCGTGACCGGGGACCGGAGCCCACTCAATGGTTTTCAACCATTCAAATCTCATCCTTATCTCCACAATGGAGTGTGTGGAGGGAGGCGGCCAGAATTGAAAGGAAGAACTCTCTCTCTCTCTCTCTCTCTCTCGGTAGCGAATCTGCAGACAGCAGAGCAGGTAAGCATTTTTTGTTTCTCTTTTGCCGTTGAAGCTTGTCTGCAGAAAACGTTTTGTTTTGGTGGAGGAGAGTAGAGCAGATAACGCGTTTGTCCCACTGTGTGGGGGCAGCGAAGACCAGCCCCACGAGCAAATACTGCGTTTGTCCACTGTGTGGGGGGGCGAAGACCAGCCCCACGACCTCTTAACGGCTGCTGGAGTTGTGGGGGGGGGGCGAAGACCAGCCCCACGACCTCTTAACGGTTGCTGGAGTTGTGGCCTCCGAGCTGTGAAGAGAGTTCGGCTGCTGGAGTTGTGGCCTCCGGGCTTGAGTCGGCTGCTGGAGTTGTGGCCTCCGGGCTTGAGTCGGCTGCTGGAGCTTGTGGCCTCGCGGTTGTGAATACCCGACTGCGGCGGCCAAGCCATACCCGACCAGCCAGGCCAGCGCGGCTAGCAGCACGGCGACAGCCAGCGCGGCGGTGGCCAGCCAACCAGCGTAGCAGGCAGTGGCCAGCCAGGCGACGGCCACCAAAGCAGCCGACGGGCGAGCCACAGGCAACCAGTCAAAAAAATAAATTAATAAATAAATAAATTATTAATTTTTTTTCATATTTTAATTATTCATTTTTAATAAAATGAAAAATGAAAGTAAATTCACACGGATCCTCTCTCTTGGCTGGGGAGGGATAATCCCGACAAGGAATAATCCGAGTGTTTCAGGCACAGCTTCCTGAGCAAATTAAATTTTTTATGAGTTGCAGGCACTTTTCTCTCGGATCGGAGCATCCCGGAGTAGCGACGCTTGTAGAGGCTCGTAGCGCAACACAAATCTACAGTCGACGACGGTGGTGGCAGGTGACCGTAAGGGGGGTGACTATTCTCTCTCTCCACCACTGCTCATTTTATTAGCGTTTTTCTTTTGTAATTTTTGAGTTCTCGCATTGTCATTTGTGCAAGAATTAAAGATGTCTGCTAGGCATAGTGTGTCCCCACCGCCTTCTACTTCTGTAGGGTTTTCAGGTCTCTTGTCCTCGGTTGACCCCGACCGAATTGTCAGGCCATATACGCCCGCGACCGTTGTTCGGTCCGGAGTGCGCTCGTTGATCACGCGTGATCCGCCAGTGCCCTCCTCGTCTATTGACCCCACCTTAGAACCCAGCGAGCCCGCAGTGGTCGCATTAGCAAATGACTCCTTTCTGGTCGATGAGCCAAAGGACATGAACACCGACGTCGCCGAGGGGACCAAAGAGGACCTCTTGGAGTACGACGACGATGATTATGACCTATTGGACCCTACCGACGTCCTGACAGAGACGGAGCTCTCTAGTGGACTGTTTAAATATCTTAATGCCAAACTGAACAATATGGGTAAAGTCCAGGCTGATTTAGTCACGATGCTATAGAGCATCTCCACATGGTTAGATGCACTAATAGCCGCCTCGGCTAGTACTGCGACTCCTCGTGGTAGCCGAGCTCCTGCGACACGGGTGAGCGTAGCCTCGCCAGTGGTTGCAGGAGTACATGTCGATGCGCCTCCGTCGGGGCCGTCCGAGCGATAGCTTCATCATTATTAAAAGACTTAAAGCCGCCTAGTTTTGGTGGCGAGGAGAAGGAGATAAACAAGGACTCGGTCAATATGTTTCTAGCGAAGTGGTCAGATTTGCATGCGCTGCGATAGCAGCCTAGCCGTATACAGCCCGTATAGAGGCTAGCCTCTCAAGTGGTGGATGAGTTTGACAACTCGTCCTGCCACTTGGACGGAGTTTGAAACGATGTTTCGAAAATAATTTTTTCCTGTCAATGAGGCAGAGAGAAGCTGGGAGTTATGGGACAAGTTCTCGATGGAGAACAAATCCCTAACTCAGTACATCTCAGACTATAGGGAGATAGTACTCAAGCTAAAGGGAATCGATGCATTCCAGACATTGCGAGGCTTTAAGAGAGGCTTCAAAGATGATTACCTTGAGTACGTAGAGCCCTTACAGCCTAAAGACTTAGCAGAGGCAATTAAGTATGCGCAGATATTTGATGACATCAAGCGCCGTAGTGCGCGTGGTGGTTCTAGCAGGGCCAAGGGTAGTGAAAAGAGGAGGTCAGGCCTTAAAAGAAAAGGGTTCCACAGTGATAAACAAGGGGATAGGATGCACCAGGAAGGACAGGGTGGTCATTGGTCTAAAAAAGCACGACCATCCAAGAAGAAAAGAGACAGCGAAATCCAAAAGAAAGAGCAGTATATTAAAGCGCGAAAGGAAAATCGCTGCTTTAATTGCAATGATGTAGGGCACACGAAGGCTGAGTGTCCAAAGCCTAAAGCCAGCACGAGTGGCAACGAGCCCAAAAAAGATGGTAAATCTTCTAGGCAGTTGCATACAATGCAGAGACTCCCTCTCAGTTCCGCAGAGTTCAGAGAGGTGATAGTGTGTCATTGTGATGAGCATCACGCTAGTTCAGTGACACCAGCGATGTGGTAGCCTACTGTAGGTCCGCATTGGTGCGCATGTATGGCACCAGGTGGCCGTAGAGTCATAGTTTTTATTGATGATGGAGCTAGCCACAACTTCTTGAACTACTTGTTAGTCAAGAAGTTGGGGTTGATTGAGACCCGGAGTGATCATGAGTATACTGTTGGCCTAGCCAACGGATATGACAAAACGGTATGGAATACCGTAGTATTGGGGGTCCCATTATCTATGCAGGACTACGAGGCTCCGCTTGACTTTCAGGTCATGCACTTAGCCAGAGCAGACGTATATCTAGGCAGGGAGTAGCTATATGGCTTGGGCCCTAGTCCAGCTCGGGATTACTTACATAATACGCTATGTTTTGAGCACGGAGGTAGAGTCATTACCCTACAGGGCGACTATACTGTCCCTGCCACACCACTTATTTCCTCCATGGAGCTGTGTACAGCAGTCCGTAGAGACCAGATAGCAGAGGTATATGCTTGTTACCCTCTTTTGAATTCTGTTTCCATAGATGAAATAATAATTGATGTTTGCGTAGACAAACAAGGAAAACAAAATAGCCTTGGCGAGACCCACTGTTTGAAAACTCTATTTGGCATGCATGCGATTCAAACAAGAAAAAATCCAAGGTGAAAGAGACATTGAAGAAAAAGTAGGTAGATACTTTAATGAATTTATTAGAGGAATTTCAGGATGTTTTTCCTGATGATCTACCATGGTTTACCACGATCTAGAGAAGTAGACCATGGCATCGAAGTTATGCCAGGATCCAAATCTATAAGCAAACCTACTTATAGATTAAGCCACTCCGAGGCACAGGAGGTGGAAAAACAATTAACAGAATATTTAAACAAAGGCTTTATTCGGCCTAGTTCAAGTCCGTGGCATCGCCTATTCTTCTGGTAAAGAAGAAAGACGGATGTGCATAGACTATAGGGCTCTTAAATCAGATAATGATTAAGAACAAGTATCCAATGCCATGCATGGATGAGTTGTTTGATCAACTCTATGGATCGAGATACTTTACAAAAATAGACCTGAGATCTGGGTATCATCGTTAGGATAAAAGCAGAAGATGTTGCGAAGACAGCATTTAGGATCCGTTTCGGGCATTTTAAGTTTTTGGTTATGCCATTTGGGCTAACCAATGCTCCAGCGACGTTTATGACGCTGATGGACAGCATTTTACATCCACATCTAGGAAAATTCGTAGTAGTTTTCCTAGATGATATTCTTGTGTACAGTAAGACAAAGAAAGAACACATAGAGCATTTGTGTCTAGTGTTCGAGTTATTGCGAGACCACAAACTATTTGCAAAAAAGAGCAAATGTGAATTTTTTGAAACAGAAATTCACTACCTTGGCCATATTATATCCGTCGATGGTACACGGATGGAGCCAGAAAAAGTAGAGGCTATTCTTAAATGGCCAGCGCCGAAGAATCTCGAGAAACTGCAGATTTTTCTTGGCATGTTGAGGTTCTACCGACAGTATGTAAAGGACTACGTAAAGATCGCAATCCCGTTGTGACTGACCAGTTACGGTCAAAAACTAAAAACATTAGTTGAGGGGATGCCCAACAGAAAAGCTTTGATAAGCTCAAGGTGACCATAGCAGCTGCACCTGTTTTGACTATTGTCGATCCAAATGAGCCGTTTGTTTTGGAAACAGACGCTAGTAATGAGGCCATTGGGGCCGTACTTATGCAAAGGGGACGCCCAATTGCATTTGAGAGTAGAAAGTTAGACCGTGCATAGCGTAACTACTCGGCTTATGAGCTAGAGTTACTAGCGATAGTTCATGCACTGAAAAAGTGGAGACACTATTTATATGGTGCTACTTTTGAGATCCGGACGGACCATGAAAGTCTGAAATGGCTTTCAAGTCAAAATGAACTGAAGGGTAGAAAATCTCGGTGGGCAAAGATTCTACAAGAGTTTGACCTTCAGATACGTTACCAAAAAGGTAAGTATAATGTGGTGGCAGATGCACTTAGTTGCATGCCACACAGATTAATGAACTTAGTTTCACAGTCTTCAAGAATGATTTCTTGGAATCACTACGTGGTTTATGTGAGCACGATCCATCTTTTACAGAGGTATGGGATGTACCTTGGGGTTCAATCATGGCATGTACCTTAGATGTATTTATGCCTATTTTATAAAGGGAACTAGAGTGGTTCATGGCATGTAAGTTGGGGTGTACACTCTAGCACATAACAGAGATATGAACTCATCACTTGAGGGGGGGGTGTTGGAAATATTGGTGATGAAGGGTGTAATAAATTTGCATTAAGGGGGGGATATGCAACCTTATGATAAAATGTAGATGGATTTGATGTAGCTTATAGCACAAAAACAAGTGCAATGTGAACTAGAATTAACCCCAAACTAGTTCAAAAGCCTCATGTGGGCCAATAGATGAGTTGTACTCAACAATCAACATTTACGACACCTCAAAGTGGGGGGAGGTTGCCCTTAATTAGTGAGATCTTGAATAGGGATGATTATTGAGCCATGTTAGTGCTAGCGTGGATGTAATCTCTGCCTATTTAAGAGACACCCATTTAATGTGTGTGTGTATTGCATTGTTATTTTACTAATGTAGTTACTACTAAAACCATGAGTTTAATCCATTTCTACAATTCATAGTTTACTCCCATGTTGGATTCTTACATATCTAAGATCCTTTAATAATGCATCAATAATAATGCTCATATAATACACCAGTACAAATGCTAATAAAGTAGTCCACAATGGCACCTACACGGATGCAAAAATAGTGATGTTTATATCCATGCTTAAAGCCTTGCAGTTTTTCTTTTCTCACTTCACTAGAGTGCCAATTTAAATGTTGGGAAGATGAATATCTCTTCTAGTGGATTCAATCAATAGAATAAGAAGAGGAGAAAGAAGAATTCCTTATGATTATCTTCTTCTTCTCCTTTCGACATATAAGGCAAAGAAGAACAAGACTAGGTAGCCTTTTGTGATTGTGTTTTTTGGTGGTTATGCTTCTTTATTGATTATTGTAGACCCTTTCTAATCTAACTTTATGCCAAAATAGGAGATCAAAAAATCAAGTTCTCTCCTCTACACTGATACTTTACTATAATATTAATAAACTTTATATCCATGCATTCTAAGTTTTTTCTATATTATTGGGTCCCACTTAGAGGTCAAAGAGCTAAGATAAATATTATACTTTAGTATAATATTTATATCCATGCATTCTAAGGTTTTTTTATATTATTGGGTCCCACTTAGAGGTCAAAGAGCTAAGATTGGATTTATTCTCATTCTTCTTCACCTAACTTTAGGGAGAGACAAATAGTATTAAAACTATGAAGAAGAAGAAGAAGAATTTCTTATTTTTTGCTTTTAGATATAAAAAACAAAACTTTTATTGCGTAGACCATAGAGAAAAGCTTGCATGTGTGACTAGTGTCTCTCCACAATCTTAAGCCAAACAACGCTGACATTACTCAACACTCAAGAGCATCAAGATGTTGCATTTTAAATTTTTCATTCACAAAAAAATTTACCATATCATAAAACAAACCCTTTTAAAAGTTTTTTTATGTATCATCGATTTGGAAGAGTCGAATTATAGATCTTCACATGTATTTAAAGTAGTGCGATTAAATTACTAGATTTCTATAAGTAAATCTAATATTTATGATCATTCCACCTTTGTTTATGACCATTTTACTTGTGCCTTGACTATTCTAGGAAATTTATAAGTAGGAAATATATATATAAGAAATATTTATGATCATTCCACCTTTGTTTATGACCATTTAACTTGTGCCTCGACTATTCTAAGAATTATAAGTACGAAATATGTGGTCCATGATATACAAATGACCTTATGAATGAGCTCTAATTTTCCTCAATAACCTCTCGTGGATGTTTTTCATGAAATATAATTACTTATTACATGTGGGTGTGTGTGACGTGTATAGAGGCAAGCCTTCTTTAGTTCTTCATTGGATTATGGTGAGGAGATACTCATGCATGAATATGGGTGTCAAGGTAATTCAATTCTAGACTTAAATCAACATATAAATGTTATTCATTTTTATTAATTGTGATTGTGTATAGTTCTTATCGCCAGTGTATTTTTGCATGTGTGCTGGGGTGACTTTTGACTATTAGAGATACATTTGAGTGATAACTTGGGAATCCAAATGGATTAGTTGTAGGGTGGTAGTAGCCTTCAAATTACAAAGACTATGCCCCCTTTTTTTAGAAGGTTACATTAAGCTCATCCCTTCAAAGAAGAAGGGAAAATTTCCACATTACCATTCTTTTGTAGGTTAACCCTTGTCCTTCTTTATTACAACTCTATATACACATAATTTGGAAATTTTTGTTATACCTGCTCAATCTTACAAATTTAGACAATTGAATCGGGTTAAAGATTTAATTCATACCAAAAATATCAATTACAAATTACTCTAGAAAGAGGTACTCCTTATTAAATTTTGATATCTTCTATCCTTTTTTGACTTCCACACACATCAAATATGTGATCCCAATTCACATTTTCAAGATTCTCTTCAATAGATAAGGGCATGAACATGAGCACATCTGAGGTTTTCAAGCTAAGACAAGACCTATAATAGTGACTCTATATTTTGTTTTTTTTTGAGAACCCTCTTTCACGCATGACTGAACTAGCAGTATGACAAGGACAATTTTTCATAGCTTCAACATTTCAGGAAACACTTTCCTCCATTCAATCTCAGTACTACATTGTACCCAAGAGTTAAAATACGCCTAGTTAGATAAGACCACTAATTTAGGCACAAAATGAGCAAGTTCTTCTTTGCAAAGCTCTTTGTTAAATAATGAAGATGAGCCATCACCATCAATCGATCGCATAATCAATATAAAAATTTCCTTGCAGAACGTTATCCTTCTACCTTATTGTCTGGATTTTTTTGGTAAAAATATCCTCGTTGCATTAAACAAGTTACAATCATAAAATCTTTCATCAAAATTTGACACAAGTTTTTGAAAGAACTCCTTTGCTAAAAAATACACCCTTCCATGTCTTCTTCAGGAGTACTAATTGGAAGACGTTCCTACTTGAGAACATGTGCATTTCTCAAGACTTTCATACTTGAGAACATGTACGTTTCTCAAGTCTTCCTTGTCTTCCCATTCTAATACCCCACCCCTCGATATTTTAAAATCCTTAAGATTTTTGGAGTCATGACCAAATACACTTCCGAAACACGTATCTTTTAATGCCTCAATCACAGTATTTATGTCTCTTGCAATAGTTGTGATATCTACATATTTATAAAAAAAAATAAGTTCACAAAATCCACTTCTATAAATACATCAACCAAAAATGAATAATAAATTGAACTTGAAATATCTCCCCTTGTGCACACAATCTCTCATTCTTTTGCTTCCAAAATAAAAGAAGTGTAGGCATTATTTCTACCCTTTCCTCTTGAGAGCCATCTAGCACCATGGATTTGCAAAATTTGATAATGCTTTGTATCAAATGCATCATATATATCAATTAGCTTTTTTCATCGTAGGGAAGATTCACCTAACCATTCTCTCGCCTAGTTAGCAAACTTATATCAAGATACACGAAGTCTACAAAGTTCTCAGATGCATCTTTAAAACAGGAATATTCTCGTAGTGGTGCAATGTAATGCAAACCCACAAGATGGGAGGAATCTCGTCAAATCTTTGCAAACAAGTCCTTCATTCATGCCAACCAAGGCACTAGTTCGAGCTAAAGCAAACCCAAACATCTTATCCTCTCTTAATTGCATATCTTTAAGCAATGGTTTCACTCCTTCATACATAGATTGGTCCCTTGCACCACATGCATGTGCATAAGCCTAACAAATAAAGTTTTACACACACCACATCCTTCATTAGATAAGGATGTTATATAAATAATTAGATATTTCTCATGACTATGATCTGTGCTTTCATCCACCAACTGTAGAAAAGAATGGACTTGCATGAATTTTGTCTTTGAGAATCTTCCAATATACTTCATAGCTTGCTTCTAGAAACTCCTTCCTAGATTGTGAATCAGTATAAGAAGAGTATTCACTTGACAAAGATATATTAGGTGTACACATATACATATGATAGGATTACTCTCTCTTAAATCACCATCTCACTCTCTTTCTTGGTTGAAAATGAGCATCTCTTTCATAATCAAAATCCCTTAACAAACTCTCTCTCTCTCTCTCTCTCTCTCTCTCTCTCTCTCTCTTTAATTTGATTCAAAAATTGCTCTCTCTTTTTGAATTGAAAATGAGCATCTCTCTCTCTCAATCGAAAAACCATTTCTCTCTCTCAAAGTCAAAAAGTGACTAACATTCTCTCTCTTCCTCCTTCCCTTTTCTTTTCCTTTTGTGTGTGTGTGTGTGTGTATGCACGTTTTTTTTTAAATCTTAAGCTCTATCTAACCTAAGCTATTACCATCCATACTACTCCTAATTAGTAATTAATACTATTCCTAATGCTTCAATTAAATATTATCGCTAATGTTTTACATTAATGCTAACCCTAATACACTAATGACTAATAAACCTAATATAGTAGCTAATGTAAGCTAATTAAGTCATTTAAATATGTAGTTACTATAACTTAATGCACTACCTAATAGAATAGATTTCTTAATACACAACCTAATGCACTACCTTGATAAAACTACAAAACTACTAATTTAAATCCTATAACACTCAAACACACATGGTGAATGTCTAAAATCTCTACCAAAATCATACACACTAACTAATACTAACAATAGTTCAGCAAAAATCGTAACAACCACAACAACTTTAACAAAAAATCATTTCTTATCCTCCTTTCAACCAAATCAAACCTCTCATCAGATCTCTCATCACCAAATAGAACAACACATGCAACCAATGCTAGGTCTTTCATCAAATGGCAATAAGGGAAACAAGCCCTAGAGAAGAGTCTTATCAAAGGCTAAGGCAAAGCAACTATGCTCCTTGGGAGTGGCACTGATGGAAAGCCCAAATACACCATGCACTCAGTAGCACAAGACTAACCTATTACCTTTCCCTTGTCATGGGAAATTTAGACGCACACTCTCATTTTCTTGGACAAGAAGCATTGTAGAGAAAGAATCAAGATAGAACTTAAGAATAATGCATTAGAGAGAAAGCTATCAGTTGATAAGAATGTGTTGTAGTAAGCTAGCACATGAGAAGGGTACATCCCATTGTCACCATGTGATTTGTCTACATTGAGCTTGAGACTCCCACAGCCTGAAAAGAGCTCCAAGGTAGCTTCAAGACAATAGCCCTCTCCTCACACACACCCTTACACTCTTACTAGCATCAATGGCAAGACAATAGCCCTCTCCTCACACACACCCTTACACTCTTACTAGCATCAATGGCAAGGCACATGGGAAAGAAATGACACACTGCACACTCTCACACCCACACACACAAGTATAGAACTACCAATACACAACAAAATCATAGAGCTAGATAGAGCATGAGTAGAAGAGGCTAGAGCGTCATTCTTTATCCAAGAGGCAAGAAAGCATAGAGCTAGAGAGATAACGAGCACAAGAGGCAAGAGTGTAGTCATTAATCCAACCCAAGGGATTGCGCTCTCATTCGACAAGTTGACTTATATCTAGGTCACTTATTAGTTTTGGGCATACACATACTTCAATGATTGTTAGGTTCCCAAGTCGACCTTATTCTATTTTAGATAGAAGAGCGCAAGTGTATGGGATGTTGGCTTCACATAAGGCATGGCCATCCATCAAGTTACAACTTAAAGTGCAATTTATGCAGTATCATATCTTGCCTAGGCAAGCATGTATACATGGGGTATGTTATCATGAGTCCATAGCTACAACACAATACAGTTAATCCTCATACATTGCTTAGGCAAGCATAAACACATGGGGTATGCCACCTTGAGTCCATATCTACTTCATAGCCTATGTGGGCTTGATTACTTTGTTATATTTGCCTTTGTTCACTCTTTATGATGGTGGATTCTTCTTCTCCCTTCACTTCGTGTTGATGTGGCCCATGAGTGTGGAAGTCGACCTATGGTTTACCTTGGGTTAAATTGTGCGCAATCACATTTTTGACTTGAAAACATCAAAATAATGCTAGGATGAATTGGAAAAGGTTTTTTTGGAAAAAAGGAAAAAAATCTAATAAATGATTACATATTAAGAACTTTGGCCTTGACAAGAAAGACGAGGATTCATTCCCATACATGTTAACAATATAAAAGGCATAAGTAATTAACTTACAAGCATCGGTGCACTGGTGGAAGAGGAGGACGCAAAACTAATCCTTCTAAAAATCACGACTTTGGAAGAGTATGGGCCATTTGTGTGGCTACTATCAAGAACCTTTGGGGGACCTAACATTTAGAGGAATAGAAGTAGATCTTATGGAGGAAGAGAAGGCACAAAAGCAAGGATACATCATGAACAGCTACAGAGATAGCATTTCTCTCAAGTAGAGGACCAAAGTACAGAGGATCAAGGAGCAAATTCATTTGCCACTACTTCAGGAAGGTAGGCCATGTGCTTAAGGATTGTTGGCATAAGAAGTAGGTTCACTAGTACAGGAAGGTAGGCCATGTGGTTAAGGATTGTTGGCATAAGAAGTAGGTTGAGGAGGCTACCATTGTGGCAGGAGACATCAATGAGGCTTCTCAGGAAGGAAGAAATCCCAATCAACTCTTCTAGATGTAAAAAAAGGCCATGACCATCACCTTGTTAATTATAATGCTAATCCCTAGGTCCTTATGTAAAAATCCCATGTCATAGCTACATGGTAGGCCTATTTTATAGAGGCAACTAGATTAACCCATTCATGTACCTTGGGGTCCATTGCCATCTGATAACTTGGGGCCATTCATGGTATGTACCTTATGTCCATTATGCCTATTTTATAATAAAAACAGAGTGGTTCATGGCATGTACCTTGGGGTGTAGACTCTAGCACATAACAGAGATATGAATTCACCACGTGAGGGGGTGTGTTCGAAATATTGGTGATGAAGGGTGGAAAAAATTTATACTAAGGGGGGATATGCAACCTTAGGATAAAATGGAGATGGATTTGATGTAGCTTGTAGCACAAAAAAGAGTGCAATGTGAACAAGAATCAACCCCAACCTAGTTCAAAAGCCCCATTCAAGTGGGCCACTACATGAGTTATACTCAACAATCAACATTTTGTACACCTCAAAGTGGGGGGAGGTGACTCTTAGTTAGTTGAATAAGGATAATTATGGAGCCATGTTAGTTGCTAGTCCTGATGTATTCTCAGCCTATTTAAGAGCTTGGGGAGTGCACTAGTAAGAAACCGTGTGTATCACGTGCGTTCAAGGGATATTTAAAAAAACTCTTCTGTAAATGTATCTTTGTAGATTTTCTTTTTAAGAAATAAATTAAAAACCCCTTCATTTGAACTCACGTGGTATACTTACATATTTTTAGGTGAACCCCCCGAGTTTCAGACATTGTGTGTTCATAAAACACCGGTACAAATACCAACAAAGCACTCCACAATGACACCTACACGGATGCAAAAATAGTGATGTTTATATACATGCTTAAGGTGCTACCCTTTTGCTTTTCTCACTTCATTAGAATGTCAATTTAAATGTTAGGAACATGTCTCTCTCTTGTAGTGGATTCAATCAAGACAAGACTAGGTAGCCTTTTATGCTTGTGCTCTTTTTTTGGGGGGGTATTTTTGTGTATCGATGTCGTATTAGTGGTGGTTATACTCAGGTGGTTCACCTTAAAAAAAATTAGTGTACCACGTGTAATCAAAAGAAGGGGTATTTTAATTCAAAATTTAGAAAAATTTTAACAGGATTACAATAACAGGAGGGGTATTTTAATTCAACTTCAAAAAAAAAATCCGTTAGTTCATAAGTAAAGAGCGGTGGTTTTATTGGGGGAAAAATTTTAGCTAAGGGATTTTTTAAATTCCCCTTGAACGCACGTGATACATATGATTTTTTAGAAATGTACCCCCCAAGTGGTTATACTCCTTTATTCATTATTGTACGCCTTTTCAAATCTAAGTTTAAGCCAAAGCAAGAAGCCAGATAATCATGTTCTCTCCTCTACACTCATACTTTAGTAGAATATCAATAATCTTTTCTTTATATCCATGCATTCTAAGTTTATTATATATTATTGGATGCCACTTAGAGGTCGGAGAGCTAAGATGGGATTTATTATCATTCTTCTTCACCTAACTTTAGGGAGAGACAAATAGGATTAAAACTATGAAGAAGAAGAAGAAGAATTTCTTATTTTTCTAACTTTAGATGTAGAAAAAGGAACTTTTATTGCATAGACCATAGAGCAAAGCTTGCATGTAGGACTAGTGTCTCTCCACAATCTTAAGCCAAACAACAGTCGCATTATTCAACACTCAAGAGCATCAGTTTCTGCATTTTAAAATTTTCATTCACATAAAATTTAACCATACCCCAAAACAAACCCTTCTAAAAGTTGATTATGTATCATCGATTCTAATTATAAATCTTCTCATGTATTTAAAGTAGTGCGATTAACTTACCACATTTCTATAAGTAGATCTAATATTTATTATCAGTCCACCTTTGTTTATGACCATTTTACTTGTGTCTTGACTATTCTAAGAAATATAAGTAGGAAATATGTGGTCCATGATATACAAATGACCTTAAGCATGAGTTCTAATTTGCCTTACTAACCTCTCATAGATGTTTGTCATGAAAATATAATTACTTATAACATGTGGGTGGGTGTGATGTGTGTATAGAGGCAAGGCTTCTTTAGTTCTTAGTTGGATTATGGTGGGGAGATGCTCATGCATGAGTATGGGTGTCAAGGTAATTCCATTCTGAGCCTCATCAACATGGAGATCTTATTGATTTTAATTAATTGTGATTGCATATGGCGACCCGTATAACTTATTTGTGCAAGAAGGAAGTGTCGCGTGTTGTCGGAGATACATGCTAGTGATATATATATATATATATAGATGGGTCGTGTGCATGCGCAATGCGCATAACATAGCTTGGGATCTTCGCTCTCTCTTAATAATAAAATGGCAGACGGCACGGATTGTTGCGGCGGCAGCACTACTTCTAGTGCCTTAACGTGTCCCATCTGCATGGAGCGCGCCTTCACGCCTGCTGTCACTAGATGTGGCCACCTCTTCTGCGAGCCTTGCGTTCAGAGGTGTCCGTTCTGCCGAGCGAGACTGCCCAGGAGCCGGCCTTTCATATCCGTCTCACTCAACGGCCCCTGCTCGTACCCGCCGGACGCCCACAATACAGCCTTCTCTTGCCGCCGCTGCCTCAGGCTTCACGCTTCTCAGCCCGTCGTACTGTCGGGCTGCGGCCACCTCTATTGCTGGCCGTGCCTGTACGCACTCCATAATGAGCACGAGCAGCCCAGCGACGACAAAGAAGCAGACGATAGAAAAAGATGTGCATGCGCATGCTTGGTGTGCTTCTGCGCTTTCACGCTGGAAGACGTTACTCCGGTTTTCATCGAGGAGGAGACATGCATGGCAGTTGCAGAAATAATACCCCGCGATCTGTACTGAACTGCAAGGTTAGCACAGGAAACTGCGTCTCGGCCGACGTAGAACGTGCCGAGCTCATAACCGGATCAAGCCAGAACAACCAGTCACTTCTGAGGATCTCAGCTGAGATGCAGGACTTCCTCCGCTCCATGGCGGAGCTGCGACGCGCCCTGGATCTAGGGAGGCTTTAGCACATGAACGGACGCGATTACTTCATGATCCGGCCTCTTCAAATTGCTGAAGAACCTTTTTGTCTATTTACCTTTTTGTCTGTCTGCATTAATTTGTTGCGTGCTTCAGTGGGCACCAAATTCGTGACGGAATTTCAGAAGGGGTGAGGTTACACGAAATTCGTGACGTGAAAATAAACGAGACAAGAAGCAGTTTATCACAACGGATTTTTAGAAACGAAAAGGTAACGTGGTGAACGACAAACAAGTGTCGTAGAGAGAAAAAAGCAACAAGATCAAAGTAAAACCACACAGTTCTTCTAAACAGAACTATAACCACCCTACAAGAAGCACGCTTCTTAAGCCCAACAAATTTACAGACACATTGGGTGATAGCGGCACAAAGTCATCGCCATTGACGATGGTTTTTCTGAAGTTCTCAGTTTTCTCCCATATAGAAAAATATGATGCTTGTTGGCATGATCGTTCTCATCATCATCATCAATGGTGATAGGATTGCTATGACTGCTCGACTGTGCATCACAACATACATCTTCACTTTTGTCATTCTCATCTTTATTTCTGTCATTCTCATCTTTATAGACCTTGGAGTGCCCATACAACGGATTGAAGTATCTTGCAATAGGAGTATCCATGAAGAAAATTTCATCTATGTCTATGCATTCACTACAACAGAATGATGGTCTAACATCGAAAATAGCATCGTTTTTATAACTAGAAGGGTAGCTAGGTGTCGGGCCATTTTCGTTGCTCGAAACATTGCTATTTTCGTTATAACGGGTTCACTACTCAACAACAACATATCGATGCTCAACGATGACATTTTGTTGCAGAATAACGAAATATCGCAACTGAGATCGTTGTGCTCAACAACAATATTTTGCTACTATTTTCATTGCTAAGCACAACTTATATTTTCATTGCTAAGCAACGACTTATATTTTCGTTTGCTGAGCAGTGAACGCTCTACACAGCAAAAAAAGAGCTTGGGTAGACTGGGGAGTCTACATAGGACTCCCCTATCTGCCCTAGCTCTTTTTTTTTAAATTACAACAGTCACAATTTTAGATTTATAACACAAACACAAATATAAAAAACACATACATTGTGGAGAATGCAATTGAGCCCAAAAAGTTATTATATTTCAGAAATTGTTGGGCCTTTGGCCTTATATAGATAAGGCTTTCACAATAAAGAGGTATAAAGAGGTGTCTAACTATAATCCTCATCAAGGGTCTCCTTGGGGCTGGCTCATAATGTGTAGATAAAGAGCCTCCCTTTGGGGAGACATCGAGAGACCTAGTGTTACTTTTGCTAAAGCAAAAGTAGCCTGCCCCCCCTCTAGCACATCTACTACCCCCCCACACTCCCTACTACATTGTCCTCATGTGGTGAAGATGGAAGTGAGGAAGCGGGGATGGCACAAGTAGAGGAAGGTGGTGTAGGCTCATCATCTCACAACCATATCGTGATGGGCCTGCACCACTCGGCTCCGCACCTATCAAAGGCGTGGCCTGCCTGGACTGAGCAAGTGGGGTAGATTTTTCCCTCCACGGTGTCGACAAAGAATACAACATATGATATAAGAACATTGTTAAGACCTTCTACAATATTGCTTAGACAATTAGGCTGGAAAGTTCTCCTTTTGGATGATAGCTCCTAAGGACTTTCCACATGCTCCCCACTATTAAAGCCAAGGGCAACTCTTTTTTTGAAAGAGAAGGATAGTGAGAAGATCGAGGGCTCCCCCTGCACTATAACCACCTACTCGCAGTGCATAAACCATAGCGTATGCATAGGTCGTATACATATACGGCGTATGCATAATACAGCCTATGCATAGATGATATGTATAGACCATAGTCTGTATGCCATATGCATATGCTGTATGCATATGGTATGCATAAGGCCTATGCATATGGCCATGCATAAGGCTATGCATACGGCCTATGCATATAAAGTATGTATAAGGCCTATGCATACGACATATGGCCTATGCATACAGCCTATACATACGCTATGCATAAGGCCTAAATGCTCCTGACCGAAACCTAATTCGTGGCACCCAAGGGTGCAAAAACACAAAGAGAAGAAGCATAAAAAAATAGGCCTTACCTCTACGAGAGCCGAATCTGTATAAACCGTATGTGTGGCCTATGCCCTTGGTGGTTGTTCACTTGAATAGACCTACAAAAGATTATCATAATAAATCAAAACATTAGTTCATTTAGTTCATAAGGCCTATGCATATGGCCTATGCATAATAGGGCTATGCATAAGCCCTTTTACATAAGTGGGCTATGCATAGGGCCTATTGCGCATATAAGAGGGCTATGCATAAGGCCTATGCATAAGGGTATGCATAAGCCCTATGCATAAGCGTATGCATAAGGCCTATGCATAAGGCTATGCATAAGCCCTATTGCAGAAGAGAGCTATGCATAAGCCCTATTGCATAAGAGGACAATGCATAGGGCTTATGCATACCCTATGCATAGCCCTATGCATAGGGCTACGCATAAGCCCTATTGCATAAGAGGACTATGCATAAGGGGGTTATGCATAAGCCCTATGCATAGCCTATACCTATTGCATAAGAGGACTATGCATAGGGCTTATGCACACCCTATGCATAGCCCTATGCATAAGGCTATGCATAAGCCCTATTGCATAAGAGGGCTATGCAGAAGGGGGCTATGCATAAGCCCTATGCATAGCCTATACCTATTGCATAAGAGGGCTATGCATAATAAGGGATTTGCATAAAGAAGCCTATTGCCTATTGACCTAACCCTAATCCCCAGCACCCAAGGGTGCAAAAACAGAAAGACAAGAATCACAAATGAGGAAAGAGGGCTTACCATACGAAAGGCTATGCCCAAAACCTTGCTCACTTGAATAATCCTACAAAAAAGCAACATAATAAATAGAAAAGTTACTCCTCACATTAACATATTAGTAAGCAAGAAGAAGAAGTGAAAAAAGAGGTGACTACCCTAAACCCTACTCTTAATGCATAAGTGAATGTAAACACTAGTTTATGTTAAGCATAAACCCTAGCATAATGCATAGAATGCTTTGATGGAGAGTTCTGCATTAAAGCTCTCTATTAGAGCTCTATGCATTAGGCTAGGGTTAGGAAAAGAGAGAGGAAAGAGAGGGGAAGGGAGAAGAGAGAGGGGAAGGGAGAGAAGCTCACATAAAACTATTTTCAAGCTTTCCATGAAATCTTGGAAGAAGACATGAAACCATGAAAGACGAAAGAAAGCAAGAAGTTCTTACCTTGGAGAGGGAGACTTGATTGATCCGATACCCTTCAGGGATGAGTTAAGGTGTGAGGAAAACTTGAGCGCTACAGGTGTGGGTTGTGCATGTGAAGGATAGGGGAACTAGGTAGGTATTGACACTTGTCGGCTGGCGATGTAGGCGAGAGTCATAGTCACCAAAAGTTGGATCTGAGACATGGTTGAGAGAAAAAATTTGATGTGTGTGTGATCGATGCAAGATCAAGTATATACAATGTCGTATAACAATTGAGCATGTCCAAACATATGGTGTTCATGAGGCAGTGGCACGACCAAGTGAGGATGATGACATGGAGGAGAACCATAGTCGAGTTCTAGGTAACATGTCACACCATTTGGTGACATCAAGTAGAGTGCGGAAGGTGGCAAGGTTTCATATGGAAAGCAAAGCTTTAGTGGGCACCAAATTCGTGTGACGGAATTTGAGAAGGGGTGAGGTTACACGAAATTCGTGACGTGAAAATAAACAAGACAAGAAGCATTTTATTACTTTAGAAATGAAAAGGTAATGTGGTGAATGACAAACAAGTGTCCTAGAGAGAAAAAAGCAACAAGATCAAAGTAAAAACACTCAGTTCTTCTAGACAGAGAACTATAACCACCCTAAACAAATCACGCTTCTTAAGCCCAACAAATTTACACACATTGGGTGATAGCGGCACAAAGTCATCTCACCATTGACGATGGTTTTTTTGAAATTCTCAATTTTCTCCCATATAGAAAGATATGATGCACTGTAGTCTTGTTGGGCATGATCGTTCTCATCATCATCAATGATGATAGGATTGCCATGACTGCTCGGTTGTGCATCACAACATGCATCTTCACTTTTGTCATTCTCATTTTTATTTTTGTCATTCTCATCTTCATCGACCTTGGAGTGCCCATACAACGGATTGAAGTATCTTGCAATAGGAGTATCCATGAAGGAAATTTCATCTATGTCTATGCATTTACTACAACAAAATGAGGGTCTAATATCGAAAATAGCATTTTTTTTATAACTAGAAGGGTATCTAGGTGTCGGGCAATTTTTGTTGCTCCAAACATTGCTCTTTTCGTTGTAATGGGTTCGCTGCTCACCAACAAAATATTGATGCTAAATAGTGACATTTTGTTGTAGAACAACGAAATATCACTGCTGAGATCACTGCTTAGCAATGATATTTCGCTACTATTTTTGTTGCTAAGCAGCGACTTATATTTTTGTTAATGAGCAGTGAACTCTCTTTGCACAGCAAGAAAAGAGCTGGGGTAGACCGGGGAGTCTACACAGGACTCTCGTGTCTGCCCTAGCTCTTTTTTAAAAAATTAAAACAGTCACAGTTTCAGATTTGTAACACAAACACAAATATAAGAAACACATACATTGTGAAGAATGCAATTAAGCCCAAAAAGTTATTATATTTCAGAAATTGTTGGGCCTTTGGCCTTATATACATAAAGTTTTTACAATGAAGAGGTATAAAGAGGTAAGGATGATGACATGGAGGAGAACCATAGGAGAGTTCTAGATAACATGCCACACCATTCGGTGACATCGGGTAGAGTGTGGGGGTAGAGTGTGGAAGGTGGCAAGGCTTCATATGGAAAGCATGTCTAAGACTCATCTTCCCCAATCAATGAATGATGTGCCTCCACCATTGCCACATGAGGAGGAAGAGAATCTCATCATGGATGACATGGTGAATGACTTCTTTGGACGGGAGGTCATAGTTAGATGATGGTGAGCAAGCTCCAATGACACAAGAGGAGGAAAACTTGCATAGAGAGGCAAGCACACCTTTTTATGAGGGGTGTTCATACTCCACACTCCGAGCAAACTTGAAGATATTGAACTTGCAAACAACTTATGGATGGAACGATGCAAGTGTCACAAGTCTTCTTCGGTAAGACCGCCTCATTCTATTGAAAATATTTCATGTTCTATATACTCTCCTTGCTAATATTTTGACATATGATTTCTTACCCTATGTTGTAAGCTTCTCAAGAAGATTCTTCCCCCTCAAAATCTATTACCGAACTCACGATATGGGTGTTGTAAAATGCTCTCTCTGCTAGGCATGGATTACATAAAAATACATGCATGTCCCAATGATTGCATACTATTTAGAGGGGTTAATAAAGATGCAACAAAATGTCTACAATGTGGGGAGAGCCACTATAGGGATGATTTGCAAGAAGATAAAGTTACTCAAAAGGTTTCGAGACACTTCCCTATCATTCCTCGCATCCAACACGTTTAAATGTAAGGGGATTGTAGAACTCATGACATGGCATGCTACACATCGCTCGACCGATGGCATCATGAGAGGATCGTGCTAATTCACTATCATGGAAACATGTGGAGCATCGATGGACAGAGTTTAAAGAGGAGCCTCGTCACTTACATCTTGGCTTAGGCATGGATGGTGTGAACCCATTTGGCTTCAAGTCCACATCATGGTCTACTTGGCCTATTGTATTGGTGAATTACAACCTCCCTCCATGGGTGATAATCAAGAAAGGTCATATCATGCTTGCTCTCCTTGTACCAGGCAAGGTGGCAAACATGGATGTGTACCAAGAGCCTTTGATTGAGGAGCTTGAGACACTGTGGCGAGGTGTCAAAGTCCATGACATTTCAAGGCCATAAATAGGAATGACACGGAGGTGAAAGGAGTTTTACTTTGGATGATGCATGACTATCCTGGTTTCTCGGAGTGCTCAGGTACCTACTTGAACCTTATATCCATGACTATCCTAGTTTCTCAGAGTGCTCAGGTACCTACTTGAACCTTATATGCATAAGATTTTAGCCTTTAAACTTTAAGTTTATATCTCTATCTCAATCATTAAATTTTAAAATAGGTCTGGCAACCTTCGGACATCATGTCCGATTTGTGGACCAACACTTATTCTGGAAAGACCCTCTACACTTAAGAAGGTGGTGTATGACAAACATCATCGATTTCTCCCTCCTTCACATCCGAAGTATGTGCCATATGATGTCTCACCACTTGTGATGAGAGGGAGAGATTGGTTTGAGGCATGGAGAAGCACTGCCAATCCACCACCAAATGGGATGTCTAGACACTCAATCATCTTTCGACTTAAATATTGGTGTGACATGATCAATCATCTCTCTTACATCCCATGCATATTTTCAAGAATGTGGCAACAAATATTTGGGACCATTTAATTGGTAAAAGAGATACAAAGGGTGTAAGGGATGACTTACAAAACATTGGACACCTTCAAAGTGCATGGCCAATTGAAAGTGAGAGTGGCAAAATAGTCCTACCAAAGGCACCATGGGTATTAACTAAGAGGGAGCACAATAAGGTGAAAAGTATGATCTTCTCCTTTTTTACACCAACAAGAGTAATGCATTCATCGAAGGGTGTCTTCACAAATACCAAAAAGAAATGAGAGGAACAATTATATGGCCTCAAGACACATGACTGGCACAAGATATTATAGATATATAAATATTCACTTTTTCATTTTCTTTTTGTGGTACATAATTTGTAAGCTCATATACTAATTTTCAATTTTTTCTATGCATAGTTTATTCTTTCAATTGCTATAGTTGGTTATGGAGACAAGAAGGTGAGAGAGGATATTTACAAATGGGAAGCTTGGTTAGGTATAAATATTCTCTTACATTCACTTAAGTTATATTGCTCATTTGGAATTCTCATGCACTCACAAGTTATGTATTGGTGAATAGTATACATAATTGCTATGTATGTAGGTATATATCCTTAAAGGAGATATATCCTACATCCATTGAGATGGCTTATCTCAATGCTGTTGAGGCAATGCTGTTCTCAATGCTGTTGAGGCAATGTGTATGATCGAGGAGGACAACTTTCCTAGAACAATTCTCACTAGCCAATTGCATCTTGAGGTGCATTTGGTTGATGAAGTGGTGTTGTTCATGTTTGATGGATGTTTTCTCTTGAAAGCCTTCATGAGAACCTTAAGAACTTTGTGAAACAAAGAGCAAGGCCAGAAGCAGGCATGGCACAGGGATGGTTGATGAAAGAGTCTCTTGTGTATATCTCAAAACATCTATCTCCAATAGATCCTTCCATGCCATGATTGTGAAGGAATAAGGAGAATGACAGACTAATGTGCCTCAGGGAAAAATGAAGGCAACGAAGACTCGATGAAGCATTAAACCACAAGATGAATACATTCTGCATTCTGAATAGTCCCATCATGGATAAGTGGATTGGGAGATACAAGGATTCAATTAATAGACGAAAGGATGGGAGAAGAGCAAACATACGCTTGCCACTCCCGCCTAGCTTGGAGCCTCTACCAAATGTGATCAATATAGAATGGCTTTGTATGGCAATATCAATGGCATCGTAAAATGGAGAAATGATCACAAAAGAAGAGCATGAGTATGCAAGAGGATATGTTCCTCAAGTAAGTACATTCTTCATCTCTATCACACGTATATACCTTGTTTAATGCACTATACTAAATGTCATGCTTTTTTTTAATGTCAAGAGGATATTCCTGAGGTTGGATTTAGAGCATTCAGTCTATTCATCTTTGATGTCAAATGGTTCAAGGTGATACAGAGAGGTGCTCAAGAAACCGTGAAGAAACATCCAAATGGGTTCTTTCAAATTGATTCCACCAAGTTTTCGAATGATGCAAAAGATACCTTCATACTACCTCAACACTATCCACAAGTTAGTAACCCAATCAATCCTAAATTAAATCTTGATGTAGTATAATAAAAGTGTAACCCCTTTACTTTGTGATATTAGGTTGTGTTTTACGCTGATTGAATTGATCCAAAGTGGTGGTATGTTATACAAGTTTTCCCTCATTCAAAACATATCTTTTAAGATCAAGATGTGGAGGCCGAATCTTTATATGAGATTCAAGTACTACCTCAAATAGGCTCATTGTTTGTTGGAAGAAGATAATAAAAAAAACATTTTGGATGGGGCCGATAAAGAGCATGAGGAACATCAATCGGAAGAAGATGATGAGTCACCTATCAATCATGACAATGCTTCATTGGATCATTATAGTGATATTGATATTGATATAGAATCCCATCTTTTCATTGAGCTTCCATTAAATATAGACATTAGTGAAGAAACACATATGGATTTATTACAAGATGGGATAGATTCATGATCTTGACATTGTTTCGCTTCTCAAAAGTTTTCAACTATTTTTTTTTAACTCAAAACATAGCTCCAAGGGTTTTAATGGACGTTTTTTTAAAACTATATATCATTTTATATGTGTATGTGACATGTATTTGCAGAATTTGGCATCCAATAACTCTCTAGAATTTCATGCAGCAAAAATGGCAACATAATTTTGATGTTATCTTTGTTGTTCAGCAGCGCAATCAGAGTATACCAGTGAAATTTAGTTGCTAAAGGCACTACCTAGCAACGAAATTTCACTACTATAAACGTTGTGGAACAGGCAAATTTTGCTATTAGGAGCGCTGTTCAAAGTGAACAGAATCCCCAACATCTCGCCAAAAAAAGTACCGCTAAAACGTTGGTAAAAAACGCTGCTATGGCCCCAACATGGTGTAATGATTGTGTAAGATAAGGGAGCTTCATTAGTTTGCAAATTTCAAAAGACCTTCTACTACTCATCTCATTTCCCATCTTTGGTATTATTCAAGATACAGCTAGATAATATTTACCAGTGTGCAGACCATTCTTAGGAGAGTGCTTTGGAGTGAGGCACCAAGCTTGTTAGCAATGTAATTATCCATGAAAACATAAGGCCATTAAAAAAGATTAACAGGCAATAAGAAAACCTTGTTCTTTAAGTTAGTCTATCCATGGTGAGCGTAAAGTTGCCACCCTCTTGTTATCTCTTCTGTGGAGATGTTATTATCAAGAAGAACTTAAAATGTTGTGTGTGCAAGTCTTTCATGTGCAATAGCCAAGCATGTCTTCTGATGTATGCATTCTTATTTTCGGTAAACCTCTGTACATGACTATATCACCCTCTAGTTTGAAGAGGTCCCAACCCATGTATCGGTTAATGACCTTGTGATGGAGCTATGAGAGTGACCACCATCTGAAAGTGTAAATGATTCAGAGTGCCTCCTTTCTCCAGTGCAAACAAACCCTTTAAGCACTCCATTCTGATGAACTCTTCCAGTGGTTCGCAACACAGCACATTGATGTTTGAATTTCTAAGTGGTTTCCTTGTAGGAGGCATGACGAGGACAATAGAGGAGGAGTAAACATCATTAAATAAGCAACAAAGAAGTAGTAAAGCTCATTAAATAAGTAACAGAGAGTCCAAAAAAGAACGACGCACCATAGTATGGCAACACGAACAGATACCAATTATATAGAGACATGTAGGGCATGGATTTAGAACGTGCCATGTGAAGGAAGAATACGAACCAAAAACGAAAGACACACTATAGTATGGACAACACCAACAGATACCAATCACACAACGACATGCATGTCAATGATGTAGAAGCTGCCATGTGAAGGAAGGATATTAATGTTAAAGAACCAAACAAATAACATCGACGCAACGACAACCACGACCATCAAAAACCGTCGAGAAGGATGGCATACACAAAAGAAGTCCAGAAGCACGTCGGGGAAGGTTGTCCAAAAGTAGTCTAGAAGCATGCGCCCACGAAGGTTCTCGGTTAATAACTAGGGAAGCTAATGACACAATGATATGTAGAGGGTGCCATCTGAAAGCACGAGCAATGAAACATCTAGAAGCATGATAAGTGAAGAAAAATGGCTAGTTGCACAAGAACACTTGAACATGCAAGGAAGATCACAAGGCCAGAGCTGGTCCACAAATAGAGAAAATCCATGAACATGGACAACTGTCGAAGAAGACAGCAGTGCCGAGAGCACAGTGGACAATCGATGAATGACACGAACACCCATGTGACCAGTGATAAAACAAAGAAGAATAAGTGCTATAGAACATGTGAAGACATGGACAAAGGACATGTGTCCACTCATGCGAAAGATATGATTCGGAAGAACAAGACACGTGTACACTAATGCATGGCAAGAAATTAATAAAACCTTAGAAATTGTTTTGGGCCCTCATTACTCAAATTATTATATTTGTATTAATTAAATGCCAGTGATGTGGCATTTAATTAATATAACTTCAGTACATGATCCCCCCTCCTCCCCTCCTCCTTCTCTTACTACTCCCTCTACTCTAAAATAATGCAGCTGAGTATAATGTAATTATTTATGAAAAAGAAGATTTATTAAAGGATAAAGTGAAATAGATAGAGGTAATTTGGGTGAAGGGTAAGGAATTTCCTAATCCTAGATCAAATAATGTGGTTGAATATAATATAATTATTTATGGAAAAGATGATTTATTGAAGGATAAAGTGAAATAGATAGAGGGGATTCCTAACTCGTCAAAGGTAGTGAGATGACACTATAACATCATTTTTCATGGAGTGCATATGTACTCGTTTTGGATGTCCATTGGAAATACTTAAAGATGAAGGAAGAATTTTTAGGAATGAATTAATTGTATCATTGTTGCATAAATTTAAACAAATCATGCTATATCAACTTCCTATTGTCGCCACCATTGCAATATAATGGAGTGGAAAAGAGTTGTGAATCTTTACTTTTTCTTGTGGATGCTAAGAAGAGAAGATAGGATGTTCATTTACCAAAAGTCTTATAGGCTTATAGGCTTATAGAACCACCCAAAATGTCTTTCTTTTCCTGTACAGTGTAACCGATTGGAGGTAAACCCAATTATCAGATTTGAATTCATTAAAAATCACATTACCTGGTGCAATTAGAGCATCACTCTGCTTGTCTCTCTCTCAGTTTCATCCCTTTCAGGTGGTTTATGAAGTGGATTATATCAATAGAATTGGAAATCACTAGCCTTCGCACCTCTTCGCATGTAGGAATGATGATGATGAGGCTTATGCTTAATGTGTGTTGGTGCAATTACAAATCTTGGATGAGAAATGGTTTTAAGAACTTCAAAAATTTAAGGCAACACAACATTGAGAGCTCTATGCATGCATATAGAGCAATTGTGCGAATGCATAGAGAGCCTTGATGCATTTAGTAGAGTTCTCATGCATTTGTTAGAGCCCTCCATGCATTTACATAAGGGCTTTACCTAATTCATAGAGCTTAAAAAGGTCTATGCATAAGGTAAGATACTTTATATAAAATCATAGAGATCTCTCATACATTTGGTAAATCCCTCTATGCATTTGCATAAGGGCTCTCCCTTGTTCATAGATCTCAAAGAGAGCCATATGCATAAGTAATCTACCTTATGCATATATCCATATTTGTACTTGCATTATAAGGGCTTTACCTTATTCATCAATCTCAAAGAGAGATTTTAACATAAGGGTTCCACCTTATGTATAGAGTTCAAAGTGAGATTTTAACATACATAAGGATTCCACTTTATATATAAAGCTCAAAGGGAACTCTATGTATAAGGTAAGAGCCCTTATACAAATTTATAGAGAGATCTATGCATAAGGTAAGATCCCTTATGCGAATTCATAGTAGAGAGCTCTCCTGCAAAGGTAGAGCGTACTATGCAAACTACATAAGGGATCTACCTTATGAATAGAGATCAAAGAGATGTCTATGCATAAGGTAAGAGACCTTATGTAAATATATAGCTTTCATGCATAAGGTAAGAGCCCTTATGTAAATATATAGCTTTCATGCATAAGGTAAGAGCCCTTATGTAAATATATAGCTTTCATGCGTAAGGTAGAGCCCTCTAAGAAAATGTAAATATACAGCTCTCATGCGTAAGATAGAGCCCTCTATGCAAATGCATAAGGTAGAGCCATTATGTAAATAAGGATATAACTCTCATGTCTAAGGTAGAGACCTCATGCACAAGGTGAGACCTCTATGCAAATGAATAAGGTAGAGATCTCTATGGAGATGCATAAGGTAGATCTCTTATGTAAATATATAGCTCTCATGCATAAGGTAGAGATCTCTATGGAAATGCATAAGGTAGATCTCTCATGTATAAGGTAGAGATCTCTATGGAGATGCATAAGGTAGATCTCTTATGTAAATATATAGCTCTCATGCATACCTTATGCATTTCCATAGAGATCTCTACCTTAGTAAATATATAGCTCTCATGCATAAGGTAGAGATCTCTATGGAAATGCATAAGGTAGAGATCTCTATGGAAATGCATAAGGTAGATCTCTTATGTAAATATATAGCTCTCATGCATAAGGTAGAGCCCTTATGTGAATATATAGCCATCATGTATCAGGTAGAGCCCTCTATGCAAATGCATATAAGCTCTACCTTATTGAAAAACTTATAAAGCTATAATTGGCATAATATCTTTTAGCTTGTTTATGGCCTAGATGATATCACCCCTATAAATATATTTATCCCTACACTAAGGGAAGCAAATCTTGATGGGCATGGTCTATCTAAATGATTAGTAGAGTTGGAAAATCTAGATGAGGCAAGAATATATGTAGTAGTGGTGGGAATTTGGACAGACAAGTTCCAAAGGAAGCATTGGTTTAATACCAATGTAAAGATATACAAGTTTCATGTGGGTGACCTAGTATTGGTGTATAATAGTATGAAAGGAAAAAAGAAACTAAAACTTTGTGGACTAGGATCCTACAAAGTGGTTGAATTCTACAAGAGTGTTGCAGTGTACTTAAAAACTCTAGAAAGTGTTGAGGTGTCCAAATGGGAACTTTCATTAATGGTAGCAAGCTCTGCCTGCATTAAATGGAGACTAGAAATTCTAGAGGACATCCAAATGCAAACTTTCATTTAATGGTAGAAAGCTTCACTATTACTATGGGCCCTTAACTCAAGTTACTCATGGGAATACATGAGCCCCAAGAGAGGGATAATAAAAGCAAGGAGATTCAGAGGGAATCACAAAAAGAGGCTAGAAAAAGACAAGAGAGACTCATACAAAGATGTTGGACATTGCACACAAGTATGGCTAAGCTTGTAAAGGCAAAGTGTTTCTACTATAATAAGCCCACTCACATGTTCAAAGTATGTAGACTAAAGGAAGAAGATGAGAAATATGGCAATTTCAAGACTTAGAAATAAGGAGTATGGGAATAGTGCTAAAGAGGAATTGGATTTGTTTGTGGCAATTGAATAAATCTATGTAAAGCTAGAGCATTCATCAACACTGGATGATCATGAATCATCAGCAGAGGAGCATCCTAATAGGACAAGGGCTTAATCTTGAGCTATGTTTTGAAGCCTTAGAAAGAAGGAGTTTGGGAGCAATGCTAAAGAGGAATTATAGTTGTTTATGTCAATAGAAGAAATTTATGTAAAGCTAGAACATTGCTCAGTGCTAGATGATTCATGGACCTCGGCAGTGGAGCATCATGATAGGACAAGGGCTTAAGCTTCAGCTATGTTCTAAAGTGAAAAGCACATATATTTAGTAGAGAAAAGAAATTATTTAAATAAAAAGGATTTCATTTTTTAGAACTATCCTTGGACATATTATATTAATATACATTCTCCCAAAAAAGTTTTCCCAAGTCATTACAAGTTTTCATCATGGCTTGAGTTTGTCTTCAAGGTCCCTTGAATTTCTTATTTCTTTGTTATCAGAGGCATTGTCTAGATCAATGACCTAGTAATATTCAACCAGGGTGTTGCCTCTAATTCATGGCATAGTATTACATTATGATTTATTATATCTAGATGCCCGATGGGAAGTTGGATATAATAAATCATTAAGATCTTTCCAATTCTTATGGCCTTATAATAATTCTTCTCATGATGACAAATGTGAAAGAGAGCTTCTTGGGTGATCTCCTTCTTGCTCATAAACTCTTATCTCATTTTGGGAGACTTTTGAGAAGGGTATCATCATCATTAGATGACATGGTCCTTGTAATTTATTGTACGAGTGTCTCAATGTTTCTTAAAAGAGTCTCATATCCAATTTTAGAGACAAAAAGAGAATTTTCATTTCTTCTTTTACATATAAGATATTATCATCAAACTCATGGAATAATAATAGTTTCATAGAGGTATACCATGGTAGACTAGTTTAGTGGTATTATAATGATATACAGATATAGTTTCATGATGCAGTACATAGAGGAAAAAGACTATATATAGTCAAAATACACCTCCTATTACACACTATTGTACCCTAAGGATTACCTCTTCAACTATAGCCTCAAAATCATAGTAAGATAAATGTTCTCCTAGGAGCACTAGCAGGTCATCCCAACATAAGCATGGATGCTCTTGCCAAAATGACACATGAGCCATTAATTCGCTTAGGTTAGAAAGAAAATGTCTTTAAAATTATCAATTACTATATCTTATGGTCCTCCCTTTGGCCCTTGGAAGCAACATAAGTAAAAGAAAAGGCTATCATCTCATCCTCTAGAAAAAGGTTGGGTATCACAATTAGGGCCATCTAAACAAAAGAAATACATTTCGTGGTTAGAAATCAAACAACACTCTAATACTAGTCATAAGGCTCATGCCTTGTAATTTTAATTCTAAATGGTCAACATAATGGAATTCTATTTTAAGGGGGCAAAGCATATTACTTGGGGGCTCTCCTACAATTATCTATCCTAGTGGCTCCCTCTGAGAGGCACAACAACAAAAATATCTTGTAGAGAAATGTAGAGGATCCTCCAAGGTTTTCTAAGGATTAAACCAAAAATGATTCTAAAATTCCTTTTTGGTGAAATGTAGATGATTCCTTTGGCTTTTTGTTGTGCTAAGATTTTGTAATCTAATTACATTACTTGAGTTTTTCTTTTCTCCCTTCTTCCCGAATCCACTAATTCATCCTAGCCTCATCCAATTGTCATGGGTCTAGCCATTTGCCCAACCAATCACACTATGGATTTGGCATTCTAATTTGGGTTATTAGGGAAGTTCCCATGTGTAAGGGAGTTCTTCTCTAAGCCTTAGCATTGGTATTAAGGGTTCATGCACTCATCAAATAGAGGCATACCGATTTATAAAAATAAAACTTTATATTGAAAATAACACTCTTTTATCTTTGTTTTACTCATTATTTTAGCCATCCTTTTTCCTTAACCATTAATCAACATGTCAACCTAATACCATCACTTTCATATGCAAAAGACAATTTACTCATGGCCAATTTGTTTGGGCTGAGACGAATCCCATTAGGCCCCACATGGCCAATTTGTTTGGGCTGAGACGAATCCCATTAGGCCCCACAATCATAAGTGACCAATTACTTTAGGTCTCTCAAATGATAGCCTTGTCTAGTTTTGGAATTATAACATGCACATTATAGAGGAAACATCACCATACATCTCCCTCTCCAAAACTTGCCTGGGTTCATAGGATTTTGTGGGAACATGTCCACTAATGAGTCACTCTATGAATGGCTTGATCCACAAATTATGACCACTCGTTGTTTGCATTAATGGCCTTTTTCCCCTCAACTATGCAGAGACCACACCAATGGTCTTTTTCCCCTCAACTATCCACAAATGACTTTATCATCACCAATCCCACAACCATGCAGAGACCACACCAATGGTCTTTTTCCCCTAAGTTGGATATAAATTGTAAGACCCCATGGTTAGACCTCCACCAATATCGATCACTCAAAGGATGATTCATTTCTCTTCATCCAACTATTTGTGAGCACACCGTTAGTGACATATTGAGGAGGATCACTACCTCGATAGATGGATCCATTTAAGGCACCACTCGGGTGAAAACCATATGGAAATATTCATTAGTGCACTAGATCTTCATTATCATAAACACTGGGACTGTAATGCAACATCCATATTCTAGGTCATGCTTGTAATCACTTTCCACATAATTGCATAAATCATTCTTTTTACAACCAATTAGGAATACATCCTTTTGAATCAAACAAAGCATCATATAGTCAAGACCTTAAATCTAAATTTAAGCATTATGTCTACCTTTATTTGATAAAGAAAATGATTTAGAAGTAATCAAAAGATCCAACCTAGTCTCAGGTCAGGTGGGGTGATAGTGATCGGGGTAGCCTTGATCTTGGCCCTGCTTGTACCTATTGAGTAAGCTACCTCCCCGCTCATAATGACACGTGTACTCATTCAAGAATGTTCCTCTAGTCTTATCATACAAGTACCCATCAATAAGAGGAGAGAATTAAAACCATTCTTTAATATTTTTCACACTCTTGGGGATAAACACACCATTGATAGGCGATATATTTACTTAGGAGACTTGTACGTAAGATAACGTAGGAGTGTTAACCAGATTCAAATCCATTGTCTTTTAGGAACAAACTAAATTAAACAAGAATTCAAGCAACCATCTTCCCTATCTTAGAAATTCACTTCTTAATGAATGATCCCAAGGATCAAGGGTTCCTCCGTTCATTAAAATGATAGACCCTTGGTTACCTCTCCTAGAATTCAAGATCCTATAATATCCATGAGTCAATACTTATTAGTCCTTGAGATTACCCCTACTCTTAATAATAAACAAGGAGACAATCTCCTTATTCTTGTGTCTTCAATTTATCTTACGAAAACTACTTAAAGAGAATAAAGAAACATTGCATATTAAGGGTTACATATTTTTGCTATCTTTCTATGAGAGTTTTTCTTGATTTCTCTAGAGTTACTTATCTTAACCATAAACCCTCAAAAGTGCATACTTTTATGAAAAGAAAAACCTACCATTAAACCTCTTTCTCATATCTCTAAATAGGTATCAAGCATTACTTTATGGAGGATAAGCATACTTTAAAATATGAGAGAGACATTCAGATGAAAGCAGGTATAGGTAGCCCTAAAAGTAGTGTCAAGGACATTGATTTTTTGGTGCTTAAAAGTGACTAACAATACAATTAAAATAAAAGGCAATTTAAAATTTATGTATATTATTAACTTTTTAAATTGCCAACTCACAAAGGGTAGTAAGCATTAGTGACCTCCCACCCACCATCCAAATATTTACTCCCGCCCTCTGAATCCCCCCTTTATCCCGCTCTTTGTGTGTTTAGGATTCACTTTTCTCATATATGCTCTTCTGCAAGCCTCTCTATGTACACAAGAAAGTGTGCATGCCTCTAAATGTACGTAAGCACTTTTGTGAAGGTCTTCTCTATGTACGCATGCGCTTTTGTGAAGTTATTCTCTATAACCCTCTCTTGTTGAGTGTTCCTTATGGATAAAAACTGTGTAGCTACAAACTGTGTAGCTACATATATGAATTCTCAAAGGAATCTAGATTTTAATTACATAATTACTAGGGAGTTGTGGTGGATACCTAGAGAAAATATTAACTCTTCTGAAAATGGTTATGTATTGGCATAGGGAAATGGAGACATCTCCATCACAAGAATTGAACGAAGATACGACCTGTGCAACTACTACAAATTTCTCAAGAACATGCAGAAGAATGTAACCATGAGGCTTATAAATCTAAGAGGAATACTTCGAGATAATATTGGGCAAAACACAAATGAAAGCAATGAGAAATATTTAATAATATAGTGACTCAAGACAGTGGTGTGGTAGATGAGCAAGAAGATGCAACATATGCCAGGCTATGGTGCAATCAAGAGACTATGGGAATGGACTCAAGTATTTGAAAGGAGATTTTCCAACAACTTCTTCCTCAACCTCGCTTTGCGAGTACGCACAAGATAAATCTTCAAAAGTTGAACCTACAATTCTAAGTAATGTTCGCAGCACCTTAAACCGAGTGAAGGTGAGAGGGTTGTCAGCTGAGCTTTTCATGAAGAAATCAGCCCTCATGATGGTGGTGAATGGTGAAGGTAGTGAAGCATATGACATGAGTCTTCCACAAGGTGCAAAGGTTTTAGGGGTCCATAAGAGAAATTTGTAATCGGCAAAATCTTGGCTATTAATTGATGAAGATAGATTATTGCCTTTAGCGGCATGCCAAAAACATGGATGCAAAACCCATATCACTCAAAAGATCATGGACCTTGTATTTGCTTTTTGGTCAAGTGATAAAAGGGTCTCCCCTAACAAGAAAGATTTTTGTCACAAGATTGGCTAGATCTGCATATGTGAAGCATCCAGTTCATCTTCTTGATGAGCCTCAGGTGAGAAAACTGTCTATTGGCATCTAGTAAGAAGTAGTTAGTACATGTGGATTTCTATTTGTGTTTTCAACTTGAGAAAGCTGTCTAGTAAGAAGTAGTTAGTACATGTGGATTTCTATTTGTGTTTTCAACTTGAGTTTTGTTGAAGATGCTAATTTCTATTCATTTTATGGTTTTCAAGGGCTTTAAGTCATATATGGATATTGCAAGTTGAACTTTTCTTAAGATTTAAGGCATCATATCTAGGATTGAAGATCTCACAATGCTGTTTTGAAAGGTTAAAGCCTTTTCTTGTTCAAAAATTGAAAGACAACTACACCTGTTGTTGTATTGCACATGTACAAATGATGTTTTTAAAGGATTTAGTTAAGTAGATGTGTCATCACTAGTTTGGAATACATGCGGCATCATGTGGATGTCATTGCTTGATACGTCTTATAGTAAAGAGAGCCACTCATGACTGTTCCACCTCATGCAATACATATACGAGTGTTATATCTGTTTAGGAGCCTATATTGTTACCCATCCCTAATGGGTCTGCCTTTCATGTATACAAATTTGTAATGGGAACATGTGATACATGTGGTGTGACACAATTGGGCATGTGTCCTAGAGAGCCTGTATACTTGAATTTGCAGCTATCTATTAAGGTTTTTGAAGATAAAGAAATAGGGCAAGATGAGGAAGGGAAGAAGAAAAAACGTAAAGATATTTTTCACAAGAAAATGATATTCTATAGTTTTTAAAGACCACCTATAAAAATTTATTATGAATAACTTTATATATAAGTGGCAAGCTCATCAATTCAAGGAATGTCTATCATAGTTTCCTAATGATTATGTGGTCTCTGTAGTAGACTTATGGAGAACTACTCCTTCAAAGAAGAAAATGTTCAGTCAATGTATTGGTTCACAAGTCAAATAACCATTTTTGTCATGATTATATATTTTCGCATTTCTTTGGGTGAGATCAAGAAGACCATGTGTTTCTTCATTTCACATGATAAAGTGCATAATACCTTGGTTGGGCATAATTATTTCCTATTACATGTTAAATGACTAAAAGATCAAGGGCTTGCATTCAAGCAGCACTGGGTGTGGTGTGATGGAGTAGCTTCATAGTTTAAAGAAAAGAAACCTTTTTTACTTTGTTGTTAGATACTAGGAGCTCACAGGTATGGAAATGACATGGAATTTCTTTTGTTCAAGCCATGGAAAGGGGGAGCATGATGGCGCTGGGTAGTTATTAAAAGAGCTCTAACACATGAGCAATTAAAGATAGATAGTGTCATCCTTACATGTGCAGCTAAAGTTGTGGCTTTCTTGAGGGTCCACCTCAGTAATAGATCCACAACCTTTTATGATAAGCAAAGAAGGGAAATAATTTGAGTTTTTTGGGAAGTAAAGAAAGGTGATACCCATAGAATCCACAATTGGAATTATATGATGGTAAAATGTTCATCGTCTATGCACTCTATAAATAGATATTCTAAAACTGATACCCATAGAATCCATAATTGGAATTATATGATGGTAAAATGTTCATCGTCTATGCACTCTATAAATAGATATTCTAAAACGGATACTATTGCACTATGATCAAGGATATTGTCATGCTTTGTGCTCCTTGTATGGAGGGTAAATGGAGAGGATGCAAGAGTGGGTCGCATATGTAGAGATTGGCAAAACCACACTTTGGTCCCCATAGCAGATAAAGATTAAAATGAGACAAGACAAAAAAGACTTGAGATTTCTATTGATAAAGATAAGTTTTTACATAGCAACACTATTGATTACAAGTCTTGACGATGCAAAAGCCTAGCTAATTTAAGATCCTTTGTCATTATAGTAACCCTCTTGGCATGGATAGCACAGAGGTTTGCATCCTCAAAAAAGGTTACCAAAAAAGGTCCTTCGTCTGCTACTTAGACTTCCTCTCGTGTCGGAAGGGGACACATATTGGTAGGGAGGGTCTTCCCAGAACGTTGTCCTCGTGGAGGTGAAATATTTTGTCCTTCCCATAGTGGAGGACCCTGCTCCTGCTCATTGTTGTCAGTTGATAATTCCCTACTATTAGGATCGCAAGGATGCTTTACTACCAGTAGCAACAATGGCAGGACGAGGAAGTACTTTACACACAATATTCTTTGTTCGAGCCATGGGTGAGAAAGTGAGGAGAGTCAAAGTGAAATGATAAAAATGAGGTGATAGAGTCTTATTATAGGCACTACAACATTAGGTCAAATTTTCAAAAATGAAAATTTAGTGTGAAACTTAAAAAATTAATGTCCTTTACAATTAAATGTTGTTTCACCCAAAATTTGTCATTTCTGACCATCGTAGCATGTAGCATGGCATTTTAGCCCACTACTTTGGTTCAATATCTTTCATAGGTTTTCCTTTATACTTGACCAAATATCCATAATAAATGTTTCCTCTAATACGTCTCTTTGATTCTAATGCAAAGTCAATGTACAATTTGAACACCTTATCAAATATTCTCATCATGGTATGTAATGTGCAGAAGTGAATTTTTTCACATGGGAATGAGATAATGCGATTCCATGTATTATCCTTTGCATCTCTGTCTGGCGGTGCTTCCAAGTTGCATGATATGACTCCATCAATTCATCTTCCTTCTTGCACTTTTTACTTTGATTTCTTCATGCACCATGAATAAGAAAGTTTAATTCATACTAACCTTCACGAGAGACTTTATAAAATTTGATCATTCCTTGTTGAAGTCTCTTTAAATCCATGGGAATGTTGTTTAAGGCATCGTAATCTACTTTGATATCGCCCTTTGATTTGTCATTCAATACTTTTGTTCCCTGCACATGGAAATACACTGACAAGTGATCTTACATGTGCATTGTTTCTCTTCTTTACCAATGCAACTTTGTACGGAGGTGGAAGTAAGTGGCTTTTGATCTCTTACTTTTGTTCTGAAGAGCCTCCTTTGTGATGGCATGGATGGACTCATAGCCTTTGCGACTTATACCTGCTTCATCACAAGCACTTCGAGTATCATCTGCACTCAATATCCCTTCAATGTCCTTCATAATATCTTTCGTCAAAACATCATGAAATTCCCTATAATTAGAGTCACAAAGAATAGCCCACATGCCATCCTTCTTCCTAATGCAAGATTTCAAAAGACTCTGGATATGTGTTTGTGAATTCCCATCGATGCATAAATCAAAAAGTTCCTAAAATATAAACATTGAAGAAAAGTGTTTTGTAGAACTCTTATTAAAATTATTCAACACAATTATTTTTAATCACCTTATTGCCATGATTCGCCTTTTCCTAACACCATAGCATGTTGTAAGCCTATTAATTTCTAATAGCTCTCTTTGGCATTCCCTTATACCAACTAGGGTTTTCTTCAAATGATCTAATTTGAGTCTAAAATTATTTAATTCTTTTCTTGTTCCTTAATTTATACCTCCCGGTCTTTATTATTATTCTCTAAATTTTACACTTGTTTTATTAAATCTTCAATATTTGATTGAAGATGCATATTTGATGTGCATATATTTTGCTTAAAAGCCCCTCCACAAACTGTTAGATGTTTACAATATCCAGGAAGCCCATTTTTCCCATCACCAATGTGACGTACTAAACTAGTTAGATCAGTGAATCAACGTTGGGTTATCTAAGGTTAATGGGTCACGTGGATTGAGTGCACCATCAACCCATAAGTCTAGATGTTTCTTTCCCTAAGCCCTAAGTAAAGAAATGGATGTGTTATCCAAAAGTTTTCTTATGTAAGGACGTTTCATTGATGCATGTTCCTCTTCTACACGAATATGAAGATCTATCTTATGTTTTCTTGTGTTAGTAATATCTCCTAAAGGAGGCATGGTTTAGACAAAGGTCAACAAAATGAAAGAAGGATTAGATTAAAATGGAAGGATGAAAGTTATTGACTTAAAGTGACCTTGGAAAGGTACTTTTGGAGGTTACATATGATTGAGGGACCTTTATTTGATTTAAAAATGTTGAAATTTCAAAATTTCAAAAACAAACCATAATTTTAGGGTCCCTTTTATACGCGTTTTTTAAATTTTTGGAAGAGAGAAGTGTGGGACCACATAAAAAAGGCAAGTTGTTCGAGGAATCTCAAACATAAAAAATTCAAAAATGAGAATGGACTCTAAAAATAGTGGTAACTTTTTGAAAAAGTGAGTGGACCCTAGAGTAACAATAGGAGAGGATCTAGGAGTTACTAGTCTAAAAAGGGACCCAAAAGTAGGGTATTCATTAGCTTGTCTCCTACTATGGAGCCGAGTTTAGCATTCTAAACCCAAAAAAAATAGCAACTTAAGCTAATCCATATTTTCCCTAATGCCTGGCCAATCTTGCATAGTCCACATTAGTATACCTTGCATAGTTATCACTCTTTGCCCATAGGGCCTGGACATATCGTGAACTTGAATGCCATCATAAAGTGTTTGAATCTCCTCTACCAATGGTGCCAAGTATACATCCATTTTTTTTACTTTCTACTTCTGAGGAACTATCAATGATAGTAAGAGGTGTCCCTTCTTTATTGCCAACCATGGTGGACGGTTATAATTTACAAGGCAAACAGGTCATGTGCTCCATGATGAACTCCGTAGACCAAATGGATTCATACCATGCATTTACAGCCCTAGATAAATGTCACGAGACTCTTCCTTGAAAATACGGCACTTCTCCTCAATGTGTTCTGGGAGCGAATCAACTGAGACTCGCATGACATTGTCCGTGGATCTAGTAGACTAATGCCATGTCATTAAACTTGCTATAGATTTTCACTTGAACATATGTTTTATCTGAGGTATGATAGGGAAGTGTCTTGCATAGGAAACTTTTTCCCTTGAACATCTTGCTTGTATTTGAGTGCCCCACAACTTAGACATTCCCTGAGATGTGTGTATTTGTGTCAGTATAGGATATAATCGTTGGGACAAACATGGATACAATTGTAGTCCATGCCATCACACTTAACAATATTTTGGCCTCTATGTGAGATCTCAGCATCTCATTTTCCTCTGGCAAGATTTGGTCCTTTAGTAACCTGCCCAAGATGAAATAGGTATGCTTAATCAACACTGTGTACATTATACACATAAGAAAATTACATCATACTCATGTCATATATAATTGAATAGCTCTATCAAGCTTTAGACCACCCAAACATTGATTGTAAGTTCAATATAGACAGGAACGTGCATAATTTGGATATTCGAGCTTGAGGATAAAGTGGTAGTTGTGAAAGCTTACACAATTCCTCTTCTTCATGTGTTGTATCTTAACTTCGTGTTGTGGTATTCTTCTTCTCACCATGACTGTTTGTTATATTGCCAAGTGATTCTGTAAATGCATCCAACATCTCGTCCATCGTAGCCTCCTCTAACATGTACTCTCATTGTTGATGCTGTTGGTGGATGGGTTCCCCTGGATTACTTTCTTGTATACTTTGGTTTGTTTGGTTTTTTGCCCTCAAAATTATAGTTGGTAGTGTTCTCTCGGGATGGATTTCTAAATGCTCGACATGATCATTGATATTAAAAAGATATTGGTGAGAGTGAAAATGTAGATGTTGTAGATGTTCCATTGGATATATACCATACATGCGTACATGCTTATTACAAATTCTCCATTTTCGAGTGACTTGATACTTACAACGTGTGCACGAGCACATGCATCTCTCTCCAAGATTGCTAGTGTTTTGTGGCTCCACAATACCAGTGTTAGGCAGTAGCACATATCATCACATCTCATCACATTCACATCTACATCCATTAACATCCCATCGTATCTCACCACATTCACATCCACATCCATTTATATCCCATCAAATCTCCTCACATCTCAGATGTCACATTCACATCTAGTATGGATACTACTCTATTTTCGATATACTGATAGAACTTTTCTAAGTTTCTGCCAATTGCTTGACTTAGTTAAAGATACTTTTTCTCGATACCATTAAATCTAATTAACAGAGTGTTGTTAAATGTTTAAAAAGAAAACATAAACCTTATCAAAATTATAAATCTAAAACTGTGATTGTTGTAATTTTTTAAAAAAGAGCCAGGGTAGACAGGGGAGTCCTGTGTAGACTCCCCAATCTACCCCAGCTCTTTTTTTGCTGTGCGGAGCGTTCACTGCTTAGCCCAACGAAAATAGTAGCAAAATATCGTTGGCTGAGCAGTGATCTCAGTAGCGATATTTCGTTGTTCTGCAACAAAATGTCATTGTTAAGCATCAATATGTTGTTGTTGAGCATCGATATGTTGTTGTTGAGCAGTGAACCCATTACAATGAAAATAGCAATGTTTCGAGCAACAAAAATGGCCCGACACCTAGCTACCCTTCTAGTTATAAAAACGATGCTATTTTCGATCTTAGACCATCATTATGTTGTAGTGAATGCATAGACATAGATGAAATTTTCTTCATGGATACTCCTATTGCAAGAAACTTCAATCCGTTGTATGGGCACTCCAGGGTCGATGAAGATGAGAATGACAGAAATAAAGATGAGAACGAAAAAAGTGAAGATGCATGTTGTGATGCACAGTCGAGCAGTCATAGCAATCCTATCATCATTGATGATGAGAACGATCATGCCTAACAAGCATCATATTTTTCTATATGGGAGAAAACTGAGAACTTAAAAAAAGCCATCGTCAATGGCGATGACTTTGTGCCGCTATCACCCAATGTGTGTAGGCTTAAGAAGCGTGCTTCCTGTAGGGTGGTTATAGTTCTCTGTTTAGAAGAACTGTATGTTTTTACTTTGATCTTGTTGCTTTTTTCTCTCTACGACACTTGTTTGTCGTTCACCACGTTACCTTTTGGTTTCTAAAAATCCATTGTGATGAACTGCTTCTTGTCTCGTTTATTTTCACGTCACGAATTTCGTGTAACCTCACCCCTTCTGAAATTCCGTCACGAATTTGGTGCCCACTGAAGCACGCAACAAATTAATGCAGACAGACAAAAAGGTAAATATATAGACAAAAAGGTTCTTCAGCAATTTGAAGAGGCCGGATCATGAAGTAATCGCGTCCGTTCATGTGCTAAAGCCTCCGTAGATCCAGGGCGCGTCGCAGATCCGCCATCGAGCGGAGGAAGTCCTGCATCTCAGCTGAGATCCTCAGAAGTGATTGGTTGTTCTGGCTTGATCCGGTTATGAGCTCGGCACGTTCTACGTCGGCCGAGACGCAGTTTCCTGTGCAAACCTTGCAGTTCAGTACAGATCGCGGAGGTATCATTTCTGCAACTGCCATGCATGTCTCCTCCTCGATGAAAACCGGAGTAACGTCTTCGAGCGTGAAAGCGCAGAAGCACACCAAGCATGCGCATGCACATCTTTTTCTATCGTCTGCTTCTTTGTCGTCGCTGGGCTGCTCGTGCTCATTATGGAGTGCGTACAGGCACGGCCAGCAATAGAGGTGGCCGCAGCCCGACAGTACGACGGGCCTGAGGCAGCGGCGGCAAGAGAAGGCTGTATTGTGGGCGTCCGGCGGGTACGAGCAGGGGCCGTTGAGTGAGACGGATATGAAAGGCCGGCTCCTGGGCAGTCTCGCTCGGCAGAACGGACACCTCTGAACGCAAGGCTCGCAGAAGAGGTGGCCACATCTAGTGACAGCAGGCGTGAAGGCGCGCTCCATGCAGATGGGACACGTTAAGGCACTAGAAGTAGTGCTGCCGCCGCAACAATCCGTGCCGTCTGCCATTTTATTATTAAGAGAGAGCGAAGATCCCAAGCTATGTTATGCGCATTGCGCATGCACATGACCCATCTAATATATATATTTACATCACTAGCATGTATCTCCGACAGCCAGCACACGCGAGCAGAAATACACTTCCTTCTTGCACAAATGAGTTATACGGGTCGCCATATGCAATCACAATTAATTAAAATCAATAAGATCTCCATGTTGATGAGGCTCAGAATGGAATTACCTTGACACCCATACTCATGCATGAGCATCTCCCCACCATAATCCAACTAAGAACTAAAGAAGCCTTGCCTCTATACACACATCACACCCACCCACATGTTATAAGTAATTATATTTTCATGACAAACATCCATGAGAGGTTAGTAAGGCAAATTAGAGCTCATGCTTAAGGTCATTTGTATATCATGGACCGCATATTTCCTACTTATATTTCTTAGAATAGTCAAGACAAGTAAAATGGTCATAAACAAAGATGGAATGATAATAAATATTAGATCTACTTATAGAAATGTGGTAAGTTAATCGCACTACTTTAAATACATGAGAAGATTCATAATTAGAATCGATGATACATAATCAACTTTTAGAAGGGTTTGTTTTGGGGTATGGTTAAATTTTCTGTGAATGAAAATTTTAAAATACAGAAACTGATGCTCTTAAGTGTTGAATAATGCGACTGTTGTTTGGCTTAAGATTGTGGAGAGGCACTAGTCGCACATGCAAGCTTTGCTCTATGGTCTATGCAATAGAAGTTCCTTTTTTTACATCTAAAGGTAGAAAAATAAGAAATTCTTCTTCTTCTTCTTCATAGTTTTAATCCTATTTGTCTCTCCCTAAAGTTAGGTGAAGAAGAATGATAATAAATCCCATCTTATCTCTCCGACCCCTAAGTGGCATCCAATAATATATAATAAACTTAGAATGCATGGATATAAAGAAAAGATTATTGATATTCTACTAAAGTATGAGTGTAGAGGAGAGAACTTGCTTATTTGGTTTCTTGCTTTGGCTTAAACTTAGATTTGAAAAGGCCTACAATAATGAATAAAGGAGTATAACCACTTGGAGGGTACACTTGTAAAAAATCATATGTATCACACGTGCGTTCAAGGGGCATTTATTAAAAAATCCCTTAGCTAAAATTTTTCCCCCAATAAAACCACCCCTCTTTACTTATGAACTAACGGATTATTATTTTTTAGTTGAATTAAAATACCCCTCCTATTATCTTTTGATTACACGTGGTACACTAATTTTTTTTGAGGTGAACCACCTGAGCATAACCACCACTAATACGACGTCGATACACAAAAATACCCCCCAAAAAAAAGAGCACAAGCATAAAAGGCTACCTAGTCTTCTCTTGATTAAATCCACTACAAGAGATAGACATGTTCCTAACATTTAAATTGACATTGTAATGAAGCGAGAAAACAAAAAGGGTAGCACCTTAAGCATGTATATAAACATCACTATTTTTGCATCCGTGTAGGTGTCGTTGTGGAGTGCTTTGTCAGCATTTGTACCGGTGTATTATATGAGCATTAATATTGATGCATTATTATAATAGGCACTTATATATGTGAGAATGTAACATAGGAGTTAGCTATGGATTGTAGAAATGGATTAAAGCCACGATTTTAGAAGTAACTAGATTACTAGAATACCAAGGCAATGATATGAGATGAACACACAACGTCTGAAACTCGGGGGGTTCACTTAAAAATATGTAAGTATACCACGTGAGTTAAAATGAAGGGGTTTTTTAATTCATTTTTTAAAAAGAAAATTTACAGAGATACATTTATAGAAGGGTTTGTTTAAATACACCTTGAGAGTAAGCTATGGATTGTAGAAATGGATTAAAGACATGGTTTTAGAAGTAACTAGATTAGTAGAATATCTAGGCAATGACATGAGATGAACACACAATGTCTGAAACTCGGGGGGTTCACCTAAAAATATGTAAGTATGCCACGTGAGTTCAAATGAAGGGGTTTTTTAATTTATTTCTTAAAAAGAAAATTTACAAAGATACATTTACAGAAGGGTTTTTTTAAATATCCCTTGAATGCACGTGTTTCCTAGTAGTGCACTCCCCAAGCTCATAAATAGCCTGAGAATACATCAGGACTAGCAACTAACATGGCTCCATAATTATCCTCATTCAACTAACTAAGAGTCACCTCCCCCCACTTTGAGGTGTACAAAATGTTGATTGTTGAGTATAACTCATCCAGTGGCCCACTTGAATGAGGCTTTTGAACTAGGTTGGGGTTGATTCTTGTTCACATTGCACTCTTTTTTGTGCTACAAGCTACATCAAATCCATCTCCATTTTATCCAAAGGTTGCATATACCCCCTTAGCGCAAATTTTGTCCACCCTTCATCACCAATATTTCGAACACACCCCCTCAAGTGGTGAATTCATATCTCTGTTATGTGCTAGAGTCTACACCCCAAGGTACATGCCATGAACCACTCTATTTTTTTAAATAAAATAGGCATAATGGACCTAAGGTACATATCATGAATGGCCCCAAGGTATCAGATGGAAATGGACCCCAAGGTACATGAATGGGTTAATCTAGTTGCCTCTATAAAAAAGGCCAACCATGTAGCTATGACATGGGATTTTTACATAACGACCTAGGGATTAGCATTATAATTAACAAGGTGATGGTCATGGCCTTTTTTTACATCTAGAAGAGTTGATTGGGATTTCTTCCTTCCTGAGAAGCCTCATTGATGTCTCCTTGTTTGATAGCCACAATGGTAGCCTCCTCAACCTACTTCTTATGCCAACAATCCTTAACCACATGGCCTACCTTCCTGTGGTAGTGAACCTACTTCTTATGCCAACAATCCTTAAGCACATGGCCTACCTTCCTGCAGTAGTGGCAAATGAATTTGCTCCTTGATCCTTTGTACTTTGGTCCTCTACTTGAGAGAAATGCTATCTCTGTAGCTATTCATGATGTATCCTTGCTTTTGTGCCTTCTCTTCCTCCATAAGATCTACTTATATTCCTCTAAATGTTAGGTCCCCCAAAGGTTCTTGATAGTAGCCACACAAATGGCCCATACTCTTCCAAAGTCATGATTTTTAGATGGATTAGTTTTGCATCCTCCTCTTCCACCAATGCACCAATGCTTGTAAGTTAATTAATTATGCCTTTTATCTTGTTAACATGTATGGGAATGAATCCTCGTCTTTCTTGTTAAGGCCAAAGTTCTTAATATGTAATCGTTTATTATATTTTTTTCCTTTTTTCCAAAAAAAGCTTTTCCAATTCATCCTAACATTATTTTGATGTTTTCAAGTCAAAAATGTGATTGCGCCCAATTTAACCCAAGGTAATAAACCATAGGTCGACTTCCACACTCATGGGCCACATCAACACGAAGTGAAGGGAGAAGAAGAAGCCACCATCATAAACAGTGAACAAAGCCAAATATACCAAAGTAATTAAGCCCACATAGGCTATGAAGTAGCTATGGACTCAAGGTGGCATACCCCATGTGTTTATGCTTGCCTAAGCAAGGTATGAGGATTAGCTATATTGTGTTGTAGCTATAGACTCAAGGTAACATACCCCATGTATACATGCTTGCCTAGGCAAGATATGATTAATTGTATTTGTGTTATAATACTGCATAAATTGCTCTTTAAGTTGTAACTTGATGGATGGCCAGGCCTTATGTGAAGCCAACATCCCATACACTTGCGCTCTTCTGTCTAAAATAGACTAAGGTCTACTTGGGAACCTAGCAATCATTGAAGTATGTGTATTCCCAAAACTAATAAATGACCTAGATATAAGTCAACTTGTCGGAATGAGAGCGCAATCCCTTGGGTTGGATTAATGACTACACTCTTGCCTCTTTTGCTCGTTCTCTCTCTAGCTCTATGCTTTCTTGCCTCTTGGATAAAGAATGAGGCTCTTGCCTCTTCTACTCATGCTCTCTCTAGCTCTATGCTTTCTTGCCTCTTGGATAAAGAATGAGGCTCTTGCCTCTTCTACTCATGCTCTCTCTAGCTCTATGATTTTGTTTTCTATTGGTAGTTCTATACTTGTGTGTGTGGGTGTGAGAGTGTGCAGTGTGTCATTTCTTTCCCATGTGCCTTGCCATTAATGCTAGTGAGAGTGTAAGGGTGTGTGGTGAGGAGAGGGCTATTGTCTTCAAGCTACTTTGGAGCTCTTTTCAGGCTGTGGGAGTCTCAAGCTCAATGTAGACGAATCACATGGTGACAATGGGATGTACCCTTCTCATGTCCTAGCTTACTACAACACATTCTTATCAATTGATAGCTTTCTCTCTAATGCATTCTTCTTAAGTTCTATCTTGCTCTACAATGCTTCTTGTCCAAGAAAATGAGAGTGTGCGTCTAAATTTCCCATGACAAGGGAAAGGTAATAGGTTAGTCTTATGCTACTGAGTGCACAGTGTATTTGGGCTTTCCATTAGTGCCACTCCCAAGGAGCATAGTTGCTTTGACTTAGCCTTTGATAAGACTCTTCTCTAGGGCTTGTTTCCCTTATTGCCATTTGTTGAAAGACCTAGCGTTAGTTGCATGTGTTGTTATATTTGGTGATGAGAGATCTGATGAGAGGTTTGATTTGGTTGAAAGGAGGATAAGAAATGATTTTTTGTTGAAGTTGTTGTGGTTGTTACGATTTTTGCTGAACTATTGTTAGTATTAGTTAGTGTGTATGATTTTGGTAGAGATTTTAGACATTCACCATGTGTGTTTGAGTGTTATAGGATTTAAATTAGTAGTTTTGTAGTTTTATCAAGGTAGTGCATTAGGTTGTGTATTAAGAAATCTATTCTATTAGGTAGTGCATTAAGTTATAGTAACTACATATTTAAATGACTTAATTAGCTTACATTAGCTACTATATTAGGTTTATTAGTCATTAGTGTATTAGGGTTAGCATTAATGTAAAACATTAGCGATAATATTTAATTGAAGCATTAGGAATAGTATTAATTACTAATTAGGAGTAGTATGGATGGTAATAGCTTAGGTTAGATAGAGCTTAAGATTTAAAAAAAAACGTGCATACACACACACACACACACAAAAGGAAAAGAAAAGGGAAGGAGGAAGAGAGAGAATGTTAGTCACTTTTTGACTTTGAGAGAGAGAAATGGTTTTTCGATTGAGAGAGAGAGATGCTTGTTTTCAATTTGGAAAGAGAGAGCAATCTTTGAATCAAATTAAAGAGAGAGAGAGAGAGAGAGAGAGAGAGAGAGAGAGAGAGAGAGAGAGAGTTTGTTAAGGGATTTTGATTATGACAGAGATGCTCATTTTCAACCAAGAAAGAGAGTGAGATGGTGATTTTCAATTAAGAGAGAGTAATCTTGTCATATGTATATGTGTACAGCTAATATATCTTTGTCAAGTGAATACTCTTCTTATACTGATTCACAATCTAGGAAGGAGTTTCTAGAAGCAAGCTATGAAGTATATTGGAAGATTCTCAAAGACAAAATTCATGCAAGTCCATTCTTTTCTACAATTGGTGGATGAAAGCACAGATCATCGTTATGAGAAATATCTAATTATTTTTATAACATCCTTATTTAATGAAGGATGTGGTGTGTGTATAACTTTATTTGTTAGTCTTATGCACATGCATGGTGCGAGGGACCAATCTATGTATGAAGGAGTGAAACAATTGCTTAAAGATATGCAATTAAGAGAGGATAAGATGGTTGGGTTTGCTTTAGCTCGAACTAGTGCCTTGGTTGGCATGAATGAAGGACTTGTTTGCAAAGATTAGACAAGATTCCTCCCATGTTGTGGGTTTGCATTACATTGCACCACTACGAGAATATTTTTGTTTTAAAGATGCATGTGAGAATTTTGTAGACTTTGTGTATCTTGATATAAGTTTGCTAACTAGGTGAGAGAATGGTTAGGTGAATCTTCCCTACGACGAGAAAAGCTAATTGATATATATGATGCATTTGATACGAAGCATTATCAAATTTTGCAAATGCATGGTGCTAGATGGCTCTCAAGAGGAAAGGGTAGAAATAATGCCTACACTTCTTTTATTTTGGAAGCAAAATAATGAGAGATTGTGTGCACAAGGGGAGATATTTCAAGTTCAATTTCTTATTCATTTTTGGTTGATGTATTTATAGAAGCGGATTTTGTGAAGTTAATTTTTTTAAAAATATATATAGATATCACAACTATTGCAAGAGACATAAATACTATGATTGAGGCATTAAAAGATAGGTGTTTCGGAAGTGTATTTGGTCATGACTCCAAACATCTTAAGGATTTTAAAAAAATATCGAGGGGTGGGGTATTAGAATGGGAAGACAAAGAAGACTTGAGAAACGCACATGTTCTCAAGTATGAAATTCTTGAGAAATGCACATGTTCTCAAGTATGAAAGTGTTCCAACTAGTACTCCTGAAGAAGACATGGAAGGGTGTATTTTTTAGCAAAGGAGTTCTTTCAAAAACTTGTGTCAAATTTTGATTAAAGATTTTATGATTGTAACTTGTTTAATGCAACGAAGCTATTTTTACCAAAAAAATCCAGACCATAAAGTAGAAGGATAACGTTTTGCAAGAAAATTTTTATATTGATTATGCGATCGATTTGATGGTGATGGCTCATCTTCATTATTTTACAAAGAGCTTTGCAAAGAAGAACTTGCTCGTTTTGTGCCTAAATTAGTGGTCTTATCTAACTAGGGGTATATTTAACTCTTGGGTACAATGTAGTACTCAGATTGAATGGAGGAAAGTGTTTCCTGAAATGTTGAAGCTATGGAAAGCTGTCCTTGTTGTACCGCTAGTTCAGTCATGCGTGAAAGAGGGTTCTCGAAAAAAAACCAAATATAGAGTCACTATTATAGGTCTTGTCTTAGCTTGAAAACCTCAGATGTGCTCATGTTCATGCCCTTATCTATTGAAGAGAATCTTGAAAATGTGAATTGGGATCACATATTTGATGTGTGTGGAAGTCAAAAAAGGATAGAAGATATCAAAATTAAATCAGGAGTACATCTTTCTAGAGTAATTTGTAATTGATATTTTTGGTATGAATTAAATCTTTTACTGGATTCATTTGTCTAGATTTGTAAGATTGAGCAGGTATAACAAAAATTTCCAAATTGTGTATATAGAGTTGTAATACAGAAGGACAAGGGTTAACCTACAAAAGAATGGTAATGTGGAAATTTTCCCTTCTTCTTTGAAGGGATGAGCTTAAGGTAACCTTTTAAGAAAAGGGGGCATAGTCCTTGTAATTTGAAGGCTACTACCACCCTACAACTAATCCATTTGGATTCCCAAGTTATCACTCACATGTATCTCTGATAGTCGAAAGTCACCCCAGCACACATGCAAAAATACACTGGCAACGATAAGAACTATACACAATCACAATTAATAAAAATCAATAACATTTGCATGTTGATTTAAGTCGAATTGAATTACCTTGACACCCATATTCATGCATGAGTATCTCCTCACCATAATCCAATGAAGAACTAAAGAAGGCTTGCCTCTATACACGTCACACACACCCACATGTAATAAGTAATTATATTTCATGAAAAACATCCACGAGAGGTTATTGATGAAAATTAGAGCTCATGCGTAAGGTCATTTGTATATCATAGACCACATATTTCGTACTTATAATTCTTAGAATAGTCAAGGCACAAGTAAAATGGTCATAAACAAAGGTGGAATGATCATAAATATTTCTTAAATATATATTTCCTACTTATAAATTTCCTAGAATAGTCAAGGCACAAGTAAAATGGTCATAAACAAAGGTGGAATGAGCATAAATATTAGATTTACTTATAGAAATCTAGTAATTTAGGATTGTAGAAATGGATTAAACTCATGGTTTTAGTAGTAACTACATTAGTAAAATAACAATGCAATACACACACACATTAAATGGGTGCCTCTTAAATAGGCAGAGATTACATCAACGCTAGCACTAACATGGCTCAATAATCATCCCTATTCAATATCTCACTAATTAAGGGCAACCTCCCTCCACTTTGAGGTGTGGTAAATGTTGATTGTTGAGTACAACTCATCTAGTGGCCCACATTAAGGAGGCTTTTGAACTAGTTTGGGGTTAATTCTAGTTCACATTGCACTTGTTTTTGTGCTATAAGCTACATCAAATCCATCTACATTTTATCGTAAGGTTCCATATCCCCCCCTTAATGCAAATTTATTACACCCTTCATCACCGATATTTCCAACACCCCCCCCTCAAGTGATGAGTTCATATCTCTGTTATGTGCTAGAGTATACACCCCAAGTTACATGCCATGAACCACTCTAGTTCCCTTTATAAAACAGGCATAAATAGATCTAAGGTACATGCCATGATTGAACCCCAAGGTACATCCCATAAATGGGCCAATCTAGTTGCATTTACAAAATCGGCATATCATGCAGGTATGATGTGGGAATTTTACATAAGGGTAGGGATTAGCTTTATAATTAACAAGGTGAGGGTCATGCCCTTTTTTACATCTAGAAGAGTTGATTGGGATTGCTTCCTTCCTGGGAACCCTCATTTATGGATCCTTTGATAACCATCATGTTAGCTTCCTCAACCTACCTTTTATGCCAACAATCCTTCACCACATGGCCTACCTTCCCATGGTAGTGGCACATGACTACTTCTAGATCCTTTTTACTTTGGTCCTATATTGAGAGAAATTCTATCTTGTAGATCCTCTTCTCTTAGCTCCTTTGTACTTTGACTTGAGAGAAATGCTATCTCTGTGGCTGTTGTTCTCAATGTATCCTTTGCTTTTGTGCCTTTTCTCTTCCTCCACAAGATCTTCCTCTATTTCTCTAAATGTTAGGTCCCTCGAAGGTTCTTGTTGATAGTAGCCACCAATGGCCCATACTCTTCCAATGTAATGCTTTTTTGAAGGATTTCTTTTGCATCCTCCTCTTCCACTAGTGCACCAACTCTTGCAAGTTAATTCACTATGCCTTTCATCTTGTTCTCATGTATGGGAAATGAATCCCCTTCTGTCTTGTCAAGGAAATAATTTTGAATATATAATCTTAAATTAGAGTATTTCCCTTGGGTTAAATAAGGGAAAATCACATTTCTAGCTTTAAAACATCAAAAGAATGTTGAGATGATTGGAAAAGATTTTTATTCACAGGGCAATTTTCACACTTTTGGGCACATCAACACGAAGTGAAGGGAGCAGTACAAGCCATCATTAAGAAATAAAGAGTGATGAACACAAAAAAATAAAGCTAAGTAATCAAGGCCACTCAGGCTATGAAGTGGCTATGGACTCAAGTTGAAATACCCCATGTGTACATGCTTGCCTAAGCAAGTTGGGAGGATTAATTGTATTATGTTGCATCTATGGACTCAAGATGGCATACCCCATGTGTACATGTGTACCTAAGAAAGAAATGACTAAATGTATTGTGTTATAATATTACATAAACTGCACTTCAAGTTGTAACCCATGGGATGGCTAGGCCTTATGTGAATCCAACATCCCATGCACTGACACTCTTCTATCTAAATTAGACCAAGGTCTACTTAAGCACCTAACAACCCAAGATATAAGTGAACTTTCCTAATGAGAAAGGGCAATTCCCTTGGGTTGGATTAAGGACTACGTGAGTCTTGCCTCTTGTGCTCTTGCTCTCTTGAGCTCTATGCTTTCTTGCCTATCAAATTAAGAACTATGCTCTTTCCTCTTGTGCTCTTGCTCTCTCTACCTCAATGCTTTCTTGCCTATTGCTAGTTCTATACTTGTGTGTGTGGGTGTGAGAGTGTGTAGTGTGTCATTCTTCTTTCCCATGTGACTTGCCATTAATGCAAGTGAGAGTGCAAGGATGTGTATAAGGGGGGAGCTTTTATCTTGAAGATACCGTGGAGCTCTTCGGGTCCTTGGAGTCTCAATCTCAACATAGACAAATCACATGGTGACAATGGGAGGCAGTCTTTTCGTGTGCTAGATTACTACAACACAATCTTCTCAAGTGCTAGCTTGCTCTACAATGCATTTTTTCTCAAGTGCCAAGACAATGAGAGAAAGAATCTAAGTCCCCGTGACAAGAGAAAGGTAATAGGTTAGTCTTGTGATACTAATCATGGTGTATTTGGGCTTTCCATTACCACCACCACTACTACCGCATGGTTGCTTTGCCTTAGCTTTTGTGATAAGAATCTTGTGTAGGGATTTTTTTTCTTATTAACCATTTGGTGAAAGACCCAAGTGTTGGTTGCATGTGCTGTTGCATTTGGTGAGAGATCCAGTGCTAGGTTTGATCTGGTTAAAAAGAAGTACTATTCTCTTGTCTCTTGTGCTCTTGCTCTCTCTAGCTCTATGCTTTCTTACCTATTGTCAGTTCTATACTTGTGTGTGTGGGTGTGAGAGTGTGCAGTGTGTCATTTCTTTATTCCCATGTGCCTTGCCATTAATGCTACTACTGAGAGTGTAAGGGTATGTGTGAGGGGAGGCTTTTTATCTTAAAGCTACCTTGGAGCTCTACGGGCCCTTGGAGTCTCAACCTTAACATAGACAAATCACATGGTGACAATGGGAGACAATCTTCTCATTTGCTAGCTTACTATATAAAACAATCTTCTCAAGTGTTAACTGTCTATTCTTCTCTTCTCTAAGACAATAAGAGCAAGCATCTAAGTCCCCCACGACAAGAGAAAGGTAATAGGTTAGTCTTGTGCTACTGACCATGGTGTATTTGGGCTTTCCAATAGCACCACCACTACCAAGGAGCATGGTTTCTTTGTTGTAGCTTTTGATAATAATCTTGTGTAGGGCTCATTTTTCTTATTTCTATTTGGTTGAAAGACTTAGTGCTGGTTGCTTGTGTTGCTACATTTGGTGAGAGAACTAGTGCGATATTTGATTTGGATGAAATGAGAATTAGAAATGAGTTTTTGTTGAATGTGTTGTTCTTGTTATGATTTTTGCTAAAATATTGTTAGTATTAGTTAGTGTGTAAGATTTTGTTAGATATTTTGCACATTCATCATATGTGTTTGAGTGTTATAGGATTTTAATTAGTAGTTTTGTAGTTTTTTCAAGGAAGTGCATTAGGTTACACATAAGGCTTGGGAAATTTGTTATATTAGGTAGTGCAAATTCTAATCTTAAAAGCCTTAAAAGTGACAAAGCTTAAAAACATGTAAAAGCATGAAAGAAGAAACATACAAGAAAGAGATCTCTTATGAGGCTTGTATGTGTTGAAAACCTACAAAATTAAACCAAGTGAAGAAAAAAAATATTAAGAAAAATCAAGATCTCTTACCATTTGAAGCTTTAATGGAGAGGTGTTAATTAAGGAAAAATAAGAAGGAAAAATACTCGTAATGGTTAAGCTTCGATAAGAAGGGAAAAAGAAGAAAAGAGAAACTTAAAAGAGAGGAAAGCTTTCCTTTCTCTTTCCTCTCTTTTTATCAGTATTTCCTTTCTCTTTTCCCTCTCTAAAATTTTACGTAGAAAATCGAAGGATTTTCACATACAAGCCTTGGGGGATGCAAGGAGGGATCTTACAAAAGAAGTCCTAAATGGGAGAACAATCTTGCGCTTAAAATCCCTAAATGAGAGATGCCTCTTGTGCTTTAAATCCCTAAAAAGAAAAAAGAAATAAGATCATATCATTGTTCCAAAAAATATTAGATTATTAGAGCATGTGATTAGCTCATGGATAAGAGGAAATGTAATGCACAATATATCTCATTTATAAGATCAAAAGAGCTTATAAATAGCTCTAAGCATATGAGAGTGCACATAAGAGCTAATAATATACATAAGAGCATGAGAGATATGCATAAGTGAGCCCTTTTAGGTATAAAATCTCTCAAAATACAAAAGAGCTAATAATATACATAAGAGCTAATAATATACATAAGAGCATGAGAGATATGCATAAGTGAGCCCTTTTAGGTATAAAATCTCTCAAAATACAAAAGAGTGTGAGAGATATACACAAGAGGTCTCATGCATAAGAAATCTTAATATATGTAAGAGCATGAGACATGCATAAGAGCTCTCAATATATACACAGAGCAGGAGAAATATGCATAAGATAGCTCCATCATACATAAGCGATATCATGCATACAAGAATAAGAGCTATGCATAGTTTATGTACATAGCTCTCTCTATGCTTAAGAGCATGAGAGATCATATGTACAGTTATGCTTCAAAGCCCTAAAATACTAAAAGGAATGCAAGTGTGTGATCAGTTCCAAAAAAATACAAAAAAGAATACTAAACATTAAAAAAATACAAAAAAGATCATTGTCCAACTAACCCGAATCAAAAATATACTTATCAAGGAAGAAGTAGAGAAAGATATAGTTAAGAAGAAACCAAGGGAAAAAAACTATCAAGAGGTGAATCAAACTTTGTTTTATACTTGATTTTGAAATGTTTTATAAACTTGATAGATTTAGGGTTTCTTTCCCTTATACTAAGTCTAATGCTAATAGTGTTCAATACAATCCATAATACCTCTAATAGAATTAGAAAAACATACACAACATAATGCTATTAGGGATAGAAATGAAAAAAAAGTTCAAAGAATGAAAGAGAATCACCTTCATATGTATTCAAGTATGGTTTTGTTTTTCTTGTCCTTTGCTTGAGCATGCTCGATGAAGAAAAAGAGGATATAGATCAGTGGGAAGATGAATCCCTTAGTGTGGGAAGAAGAGGAGATATATTAGTGGGAAGATGATGAATCCCTTAGTGAGGGAAGAGGAGGATATAGATTAGTGGGAGGACGATGAATCCATCAGGAGGAATACAATAGCCACAGGTGGGTGGAGAAAAGGAACTTGACTTTTGAGCCTACCCAGAGAGAAAAGTTGGCTCTACAAGTATCGAAGCAATGCAAGTGCACAATCTCATCACAGATGACAAGTGGAACACTTTGGCCACCTTAATGCAAAAGTTTACAAACCCTATGAAAGAAATATTACGTAGGCTATATAATTGGAGCAATTTTGGGCATACTTGATGGACTTATCAAGGGGATTGTGGTTAAATTCTTAGCACTTACTCTCTATGGGACAACAACTGCACCCCTTGGCATACAAATTTCCATTCTTGTTTTTTCAAAGAGGTACCTTTGTGAAGCTAAAAAGTTGGCATAGAGTAATATACAAGTTGATCTTTTACTATACTACAAGATGTCAAGTGTAAGTCCACTATGGTAACATCTAATATGTTTTCAAGAGTGTTTTGTGTCTATACACATAGTTATACAAACACCTACCATTGTATGAGTGGTATTTATATCAATGGTGCAAGTAGTTTTATCAATGGCATATGTTGTGTCTATACACGTAGTTGTACTTAAAACTACCAGTGTAGGTATGCGAGCTGTGTCCTGTGTAAAGCCACATTTATAGCCATGCTAATAGGCATGTGGCTAGGAAAAAAATTGGTTCACCCACCTGAGTTGTGATACATTGCAATACGCTTGTTGTGCATGACTTACCCAACTTCTCTTCAATATTTATCTCATTCATCTTCTTACTTTCTTGTTGTGCCACAAGCATAGTTCTCTCAAACATATGGCTCTCATTCATCTTCTTATTTCCTTGCTCTTCCACACTCATAATTCTCCCAAGCATAGTGCTCTCTTCCACTACCATATTTTATCGCAAGATCAACCAATAGATCCATATAAAAAGAGCCATGGACTCATCTGTTGTTGAGGACCAGCAAGGCCAATCAACTAGATCCATGCCCGAGTTCAGAAAAAAACTCCAACTCCTTGTTCTATTTTTTTCCCCAATGCATATGTGGGTATCTTCGGCGACCTAGAGACCGAGCACCGTATGGTCAGCACCCTCTAGGCTCCTTCGCAGGTCACTTAGCGCTTCACTCATAGGCTGCTTCCTTGGTCCCTCATCCACCGTACCAGAAGCTCACCATTTAAATCGAAACCGAGGCTAGTCAAGACCTCGGTCTCCCTTGCTATGCGAGATGTCCTCCATTGACTTTCCATCAGCTGTTGTTACAACTTTATCACTTAGGTCTCCCCGACCTCATTCACAAGATGGTCAAAATGCTTCCCCCCAGCAATCTTTACATAAAACAATCATTTAAAAATAGGTTTCATAAATACAATTTCTATTAAACTCTTATCTTTCCACATGGTTCCACATCATTTCTCGTTATTAATTCACGTTGCTTATTCCACATCGAGTCATATCTATTCCCATTGTCCTTCATCCATTCTCATCCAATCACATCATATTACATCTCATCACATCTATCCATATCTATCCTCATTACATCGCGTCACATCCATTCACATCTATCCAGGTCCACATCACATCTCTCCACATCACATCACATAACATCTGTCCACATCACATCTCATCCATTCATATCTACCCAGATCCACATCACATTCATCCATATTACATATCATCCATCTATTCACATTATATCACATCCATTTATATTCATTCAGATCCACATCTTACCACATCACATCCATCCACATCACATCTCATCCATTCGCATCTCATCACATCACATTCACATCCATTTACATCTCATCACATCACATCACATCCATTCACATCTACCTAGATCTACATCACATCCATTCACGTCACATTCATCCACATTACATCTCATCCATCCATTCACATCACATCACATTCATTCACATCTTGTCACAGCCATTCTCATCTTACCACATCTCGTTCACATCCATCCACATCACATCACAATCATTCACCTCCATCCATTTATTCACACTCACATCTATCACATCACATCTCATCTCACAGCCACTCACATATCATCACATCTCATCACATTCACATCCACATCCATTTACATCCCATCACATCCACATCCATTTACATCCCATCACATCTCATCACATTCATTCACATCCATCCATTCATTCACATCTCATCACACCTATTTAGATATCATCACATCTCGTCACATTCTTGACTACATCCATTTACATCCCATCATATCTCACAACATTCACATCCACATCCACATCCATTTACATCCCTTCACAACCATTCACATCTCATCACATTCATCTCACAACATTCACATCCACATCCATTTACATCCCTTCACAACCATTCACATCTCATCACATTCATTCACATCCATCCATTCATTCACACCCATTCACATATCATCACATCTCATCACATTCACATCCACCTCCATTAACATCCCATCATATCTCACCACATTCACATCCACATCCATTTACATCCCATCACAACTCCTCACATCTCAGATGTCACATTCACATCTAGTACGCATACTCTATTTTTGATACACTGATAGAACTTTTCTAAGTTTCTGCCAATTGCTCGACTTAGTTAAAGTTATTTTTTCTCGATCCCATTAAATCTAAGTATCAGAGTGTTGTTGAAGGTTTAAAAAGGAAAAATAAACCTTATCGAAATTATAAATCTGAAACTCTGACTATTGTAATTTTAAAAAAAAGAGCCAAGGTAGACAGGGGAGTCCTGTGTACACTCCCCAATCTACCCCAGCTCTTTTTTTGCTGTGCGGAGCGTTCACTGCTTAGCAACAAAAATATAAGTCGCTGCTTATAGCAACGAAAATAGTAGCAAAATATCGTTGGCTGAGCAGTGATCTCAGTATAGCGATATTTCATTGTTCTGCAACAAAATGTCATTGTTGAGCATTGATATGTTGTTGTTGAGCAGTGAACCCGTTACAACGAAAATAGCAATGTTTCGAGCAACGAAAATGGCCCGACACCTAGCTACCCTTCTAGTTATAAAAACGATGCTATTTTCGATCTTAGACCATCATTCTGTTGTAGTGAATGCATAGACATAGATGAAATTTTCTTCATGGATACTCCTATTGCAAGATACTTCAATCCGTTGCATGGGCACTCCAAGGTCGATGAAGATGAGAATGACAGAAATAAAGATGAGAATGAAAAAAGTGAAGATGCATGTTGTGATGCAGAGTCGAGCATTCATAGCAATCCTATATGATGATTATGAGAACGATCATGCCTAACAAGCATCATATTTTTCCATATGGGAGAAAACTGAGAACTTCAAAAAAGCCATCGTCAATCGCGATGACTTTGTGCCGCTATCACCCAATGTGTCTGTAAATTTGTTGGGATTCGGACGCGTGCTTCCTGTAGCGTGGTTATAGTTCTCTGTTTAGAAGAACTGTGTGTTTTTACTTTGATCTTGTTGCTTTTTTCTCTCTACGACACTTGTTTGTCGTTCACCACGTTACCTTTTCGTTTCTAAAAATCCATTGTGATAAACTGCTGCTTGTCTCGTTTATTTTCATGTAATGAATTTCGTGTAACCTCACCCCTTCTGAAATTCCGTCACGAATTTGGTGCCCACTGAAGCACGCAACAAATTAATGCACACAGACAAAAAGGTAAATATATAGACAAAAAGGTTCTTCAGTAATTTGAAGAGGCCGGGTCATGAAGTAATCGCGTCCGTTCATGTGCTAAAGCCTCCGTAGATCCAGGGCGCGTCGCAGCTCCGCCATGGAGCGGAGGAAGTCCTGCATCTCAGCTGAGATCCTCAGAAGTGACTGGTTGTTCTGGCTTGATCCGGTTATGAGCTCGGCACGTTCTACGTCGGCCAAGACGCAGTTTCCTGTGCTAACCTTGCAGTTCAGTACAGAACGCGGGGGTATCATTTCTGCAACTGCCATGCATGTCTCCTCCTCGATGAAAACCGGAGTAACGTCTTCGAGCGTGAAAGCGCAGAAGCACACTAAGCATGCGCATGCACATCTTTTTCTATCGTCTGCTTCTTTGTCGTCGCTGGGCTGCTCGTGCTCATAATGGAGTGCGTACAGGCACGGCCAGCAATAGAGGTGGCCGCAGCCCGACAGTACGACGGGCTGAGAAGCGTGAAGCCTGAGGCAGCGGCGGCAAGAGAAGGCTGTATTGTGGGCGTCCGGCGGGGACGAGCAGGGGCCGTTGACTGAGACGGATATGAAAGGCCGGCTCCTGGGCAGTCTCGCTCGGCAGAACGGACACGAACTTGTCTTGTGTAGCCACGTCTGAACGCAAGGCTCGCAGAAGAGGTGGCCACATCTAGTGACAGCAGGCGTGAAGGCGCGCTCCATGCAGATGGGACACGGTAGTGCTGCCGCCGCAACAATCCGTGCCGTCTGCCATTTTATTATTAAGAGAGAGCGAAGATCCCAAGCTATGTTATGCGCATTGCGCATGCACATGACCCATCTATATATATATATATCACTAGCATGTATCTCCGACAGCCAGCACACGCGAGCAGAAATACACTTCCTTCTTGCACAAATAAGTTATACGGGTCGCCATATGCAATCACAATTAATTAAAATCAATAAGATCTGCATGTTGATGAGGCTCAGAATGGAATTACCTTGACACCCATAATCATGCATGAGCATCTCCCCACCATAATCCAACTAAGAACTAAAGAAGCCTTGCCTCTATACACACATCACACCCACCCACATGTTATAAGTAATTATATTTTCATCGCAAACATCCATGAGAGGTTAGTAAGGCAAATAAGAGCTCATGCTTAAGGTCATTTGTATATCATGGACCACATATTTCCTACTTATATTTCTTAGAATAGTCAAGACACAAGTAAAATGATCATAAACAAAGGTGGAATGATAATAAATATTAGATCTACTTATAGAAATGTGATAAGTTAATCGCACTACTTTAAATACATGAGGAGATTCATAATTAGAATCGATGATACATAATCAACTTTTAGAAGGGTTTGTTTTAGGGTATGGTTAAATTTTCTGTGAATGAAAAATTTAAAATGCAAAAACTGATGCTCTTGAGTGTTGAATAATGCGACTGTTGTTTGGTTTAAGATTGTGGAGAGGCACTAGTCCCACATGCAAGCTTTGCTCTATGGTCTATGCAATAAAAGTTCTTTTTTTTACATCTAAAGGTAGAAAAATAAGAAATTCTTCTTCTTTTTCTTCATAGTTTTAATCCTATTTGTCTCTCCCTAAAGTTAGGTGAAGAAGAATGATAATAAATCCCATCTAAACTCTCCGACCTCTAAGTGGCATCCAATAATATATAATAAACTTAGAATGTATGGATATAAAGAAAAGATTATTGATATTCTACTAAAGTATGAGTGTAGAGGAGAGAACTTGATCATTTGGTTTCTTGATTTGGCTTAAACTTAGATTTGAAAAGGCCTACAATAATGAATAAAGGAGTATAACCACTTGGGGGGTACACTTCTAAAAAATCATTGTATCACGTGCTTTCAAGGGGCATTTAAAAAATCCCTTAGCTAAACCACCCCTCTTTACTTATAAACTAACGGATTTTTGTTTGAAATTGAATTAAAATATCCCTCCTGTTATTGTAATCCTGTTAAAATTTTTCTAAATTTTGAATCAAAATACCCCTTCTTTTGATTACAGGTGGACCTGAGCATAACCACCACTAATACGACGTCGATACACAAAAATACCCCCTAAAAAAAAGAGCACAAGCATAAAAGGCTACCTAGTCTTCTCTTGATTAAATCCACTACAAGAGATAGATGTGTTCCTAACATTTAAATTGACATTCTAATGAAGTGAGAAAAGAAAAGGGTAGCACCTTAAGCATGTATATAAACATCACTATTTTTGCATCCGTGTAGGTGTCGTTGTGGAGTGCTTTGCTGGCATTTGTACCGGTGTATTATATGAGCATTAATATTGATGCATTATTATAGGCACTTATATATGTGAGAATGTAGCATAGGAGTTAGCTGTGGATTGTAGAAATGGATTAAAGCCACGGTTTTAGAAGTAACTAGATTAGTAGAATACCAAGGCAATTATATGAGATGAACACACAACGTCTGAAACTCGGGGGGTTCACTTAAAAATATGTAAGTATACCACGTGAGTTAAAATAAAGGGGTTTTTTAATTCATTTTTAAAAAAGAAAATTTACAGAGATACATTTATAGAAGGGTTTGTTTAAATACACCTTGAGAGTAAGCTATGGATTGTAGAAATGGATTAAAGACACGGTTTTAGAAGTAACTAGATTAGTAGAATATCTAGGCAATGACATGAGATGGACACACAATGTCTGAAACTCGGGGGGTTCACCTAAAAATATGTAAGTATACCACGTGAGTTCAAATGAAGGGGTTTTTTAATTTATTGTTATTTTTTTTTACAAAGATACATTTACAGAAAGGTTTTTTTAAATATCCCTTGAACGCACGTTGTCGTGACGTGTGCGGTATAGCTAGGAAAGTACGAGACTTCTAGCTGTGAGAGTAGGTTCCAAATCTAACAAGGAAACTCGCACACAAAATTTCCCAAGGAGTATTGGACATCTCCATTTTTAATGACATATACATGTGTTGAATCACCTCAATACATCCTTGAATTCATCCTAATGATTGCACAAAATTGCGTATCAAGTACTTGTCCCTTTATTCACTGACTCCTTTCTCCAAATCCTTTGAACCAATCACATGTAGGCATAACATAACCTTCAATTTTTTCCAACATACATGTGACCATTTACATTCTTTACATCTAGTGCCATCAAAACCATCATTTCAAGATGCTCTTTATCACCTGAAAACCTGCCTTAATATTCTAACATCTCACAAGCAAAATAACATAGCATATGTACCACATAATCTTGTGATTTTTGAAAGTTCCCTATCTTGCATTCAAAAAACCAGCTAAATAGAATTTGAAATCCAAGCTTCAAGGTTCTCCAAAGTAATAATAAAAAAAAAACTTATACAAGACCTCATTCGAAAACCTTTTGAGGGAAACCTTAAAAAAAAGCATTCGCTTATCTCTTTAAAAGAAAAAGAAACGAATTTCAGATTTCGCTTCTTTTCTTTTATTCGCCACCTTGCTGTAGGCGTCAGGACACTGTTATGTGTAGCATGAAGGTTTTTCTGAGAATCGTATCCTCTTATTACTCTTCATTTCCTCTTCAGTTTGAAACCCAGGACATCATGAACAGTCGCCGTCCTCAAGAAATTGCAAGCACTGGTCTTTTTCCTCTCTGGTTATGATTTCTGCCCCACTGGTTTCTTTTCGCCCCCCCCACGCTCTGGTTATTTTCCCCCTTTTTCCCGCAAGAGATGCGGCGTTGCATCACCTTTTGCAGCTTAAGAATCGGCCTTCCATTTTAAAAAAGGCTGCGCTCGTTTATTGCTTGTATCTCTTCGAGAGATTTCCCCAAGGTATTACACGTAAGCTGGCGGGTGATTTCCTCAAGGTATTACACGTAAGCTGCCACTGCCAGATGTATCATATTCACTCCCTTCATTACCAATATGGAGAAGCAAGTATGCATGTTCATCCGTCGACACCAATGATGCCCAACATGTAAGCGGTTACATCATGGTGCTCAGCCTCTTGTAAAGCTCTAGCGAAGGCCTCATCATTTTCATAAGGGACCCATCAACCGCCTCTTCCTCCTCCTCCTGTTCATCTTCATCCTCCGGGTGGCTTGCAAGCGAGAGACCAAGCTCAAGTGGTGGTTGCACTGAAGCCAACTCAGACACATCCTCTTCCTCATCTTCCTCATTAACATACTCATAGTCAAAGCTGCCATTGCCAGCTCTGGACCAACAAGCTGCTACATCAAATCCATCTCCATTTTGTCCTAAGGTTGCATATCCCCCCTTAATGCAATTCTTTTCCACCCTTCATCACCAATATTTCCAACACACCCCCTCAAGTGATAAATTCATATCTCATCTCTGTTATGTGCTAGAGTCCACCCCAAGGTACATGCCATGAACCACTTTGTTTTTTTTATAAAATAGGCATAAATGTACCTAAGGTACATGCCATGAATGGCCACAAGGTATCAGAGGATGGCATTGGACCCCAAGGTACATGAATGGGTTAATCTAGTTGCCTTTATAAAATAGACATACCATGTAGACATGGGATTTTTACATAAGGACCTAGGGATTAGCATTATAATTAACAAGATGATGGTCATGGCCTTTTTTTACATGTAGAAGAGTTGATTGGGATTTCTTCCTTCCTGAGAAGCCTCATTGATGTCTCCTTGTTTGATAGCCATAATGGTAGCCTCCTCAACCTACTTCTTATGCCAACAATCCTTAAGCACATGGCCTACCTTCCTGCAGTAGTGGCAAATGAATTTGCTCCGTGATCCTTTGTACTTTGGTCCTGTGTTCTTGATGTATCCTTGCTTTTGTGCCTTCTCTTCCTCCATAAGATCTACTTCTATTCCTCTAAATGTTAGGTCCCCTGAAGGTGCTTGACAGTAGCCACAAATGGCCCATACTCTTCCAAAGTCGTGATTTTTAGAAGTATTAGTTTTGCATCCTCCTCTTCCACCAGTGCACCAATGCTTGTAAGTTAATTAATTATGTCTTTTATCTTGTTAACATGTATGGGAATGAATCCTCGTCTTTCTTGTCAAGGCCAAAGTTCTGAATATGTAATCGTTTATTAGATTTTTTTCCTTTTTTCCAAAAAACCCTTTTCCAATTCATCCTAACATTATTTTGATGTTTTCAAGTCAAAAATGTGATTGCGCCCAATTTAACCCAAGGTAAACCATAGGTCGACTTCCACACTCATGGGCCACATCAGCACGAAGTGAAGGGAGAAGAAGAAGCCACCATCAAAAAGAGTGAACAAAGCCAAATATACCCAAGTAATCAAGCCCATATAGGCTATGAAGTAGCTATGGACTCAAGGTGGCATACCCCATGTGTTTATGCTTGCCTAAGCAAGGTATCAGGATTAACTATATTGTGTTGTAGTTATGGACTCAAGGTAGCATACCCCATGTATACATGCTTGCCTAGACAAGATATGATTAATTGTATTTGTGTTATAATACTGCATAAATTGCACTTTAAGTTGTAACTTGATGGATGGCCAGGCCTTATGTGAAGCCAACATCCCATACACTTGCGCTCTTCTATCTAAAATAGACTAAGGTCTACTTGGGAACCTAACAATCATTGAAGTATGTGTATGCCCAAAACTAATAAGTGGCCTAGATATAAGTCAGCTTGTCGAATGAGAAAGTGCAATCCCTTGGGTTGGATTAATTACACTCTTGCCTCTTGTGCTCGTTCCCTCTCTAGCTCTATGCTTTCTTGCCTCTTGGATTAAGAATCATGCTCTTGCCTCTTCTACTCATGCTCTCTCTTGCTCTATGATTTGTTGCCTATTGGTAGTTCTATACTTGTGTGTGTGGGTGTGAGAGTGTAAGGGTGTGTGTGAGGAGAGGGCTATTGTTTTGAAGCTACCTTGGAGCTCTTTTCAGGCTATGGGAGTCTCAAGCTCAATGTACACAAACACATGGTGACAATGGGAGGTACCCTTCTCATGTATTAGCTTACTACAACACATTATTATCAATTGATATCTTTCTCTCTAATGCATTCTTCTTAAGTTCTATCTTGCTCTACAATGCTTCTTGTCCAAGAAAATGAGAGTATGCATCTAAATTTCCGATGACAAGGGAAAGGTAATAGGTTAGTCTTGTGCTACTGAGTGCACGGTGTATTTGGGCTTTCCATTAGTGCCACTCCCAAGGAGCATAGTTGCTTTTCCTTAGCCTTTGATAAGACTCTTCTCTAGGGCTTGTCTCCCTTATTCCCATTTGGTGAAAGTCCTAGCGTTGGTTGCATGTGTTGTTGTGTTTGGTGTGATGAGAGATCTGATGAGAGGTTTGATTTGGTTGAAAGGAGGATAAGAAATGATTTTTTGTTAAAGTTGTTGTGGTTGTTATGATTTTTGCTCAACTATTGTTAGTATTAGTTAGTTTGTATGATTTTGGTAGAGATTTTAGACATTCACCATGTGTGTTTGAGTGTTATAGGATTTAAATTAGTAGTTTTGTAGTTTTATCAAGGTAGTGCATTAGGTTTTGTATTTAGAAATCTATTCTATTAGGTAGTGCATTAAGTTATAGTAACTACATATTTAAATGACTTAATTAGCTTACATTAGTTACTATATTAGGTTTAGTGTTCATAAGTTTATTAGGGTTAGCATTAATGTAGAACGTGCACACACACACACACACACACACACAAAAGGAAAAGAAAAAGGAAGGAGGAAGAGAGAGAATGTTAGTCACTTTTTGACTGAGAGAGAGAGAAATGGTTTTTTGATTGAGAGAGAGAGATGCTCGTTTTCAATTCAGAAAGAGAGAGCAATCTTTGAATCAAATTAAAGAGAGAGAGAGAGAGAGAGAGTTTGTTAAAGGATTTTGATTATGAAAGAGATGCTCATTTTCAACCAAGAAAGAGAGTGAGATGGTGATTTTTCAATTAAGAGAGAGTAATCCTGTCATATGTTTATGTGTACAGCTAATATATCTTTGTCAAGTGAATACTCTTCTTATACGGATTCACAATCTCGGAAGGAGTTTCTAGAAACAAGCTATGAAGTATATTGGAAGATTCTCAAAGACAAAATTCATGCAAGTCCATTCTTTTCTATAGTGGTGGATGAAAGCACAGATCATTCTTTTCTACAGTGGTGGATGAAAGCACAGATCATCGTTATGAGAAATATCTAATTATTTACATAACATCCTTATCTAATGAAGGATTTGGTGTGTGTAAAACTTTATTTGTTAGGCTTATGCACATGCATGATGCGAGGGACCAATCTATGTATGGAGTGAAACAATTGCTTAAAGATATGCAATTAAGAGAGGATAAGATGGTTGGGTTTGCTTCAGCTAGAACTAGTGCCTTGGTTGGCATGAATGAAGGACTTGTTTGCAAAGATTAGACGAGATTCCTCCCATCTTGTGGGTTTGCATTACATCGCACCACTACGAGAATATTATTGTTAAAGATGCATGTGAGAACTTTGTAGACTTCGTGTATCTTGATATAAGTTTGCTAACTAGGTGAGAAAATGGTTAGGTGAATCTTCCCTCTACGACGAGAAGAGCTAATTGATATATATGATGCATTTGATACAAAGCATTATCAAATTTTGCAAATCCATGGTGTTAGATGGCTCTCAAGAGGAAAGGGTAAAAATAATGCCTACACTTCTTTTATTTTGGAAACAAAAGAATGAGAGATTGTGTGCACAAGGGGAGATATTTCAAGTTAAATTTCTTATTCATTTTTGGTTGATGTATTGATAGAAGTGGATCTTGTGAACTTAAAGTTTTTTAAAAAATATGTAGATATCACAACTATTGCAAGAGACATGAATACTAGGATTGAGGCATTAAAAGATAGGTGTTTCGGAAGTGTATTTGGTCATGAATCAAAACATCTTAAGGATTTTAAAAAAATATCGAGGGGTGGGGTATTAGAATGGGAAGACAAGGAAGACTTGAGAAACACACATGTTCTCAAGTATGAAAGTCTTGAGAAATGCACATGTTCTCAAGTACGAAAGTCTTCCAAATAGTACTCCTCAAGGAGACATGGAAGGGTGTATTTTTTAGCAAAGGAGTTCTTTCAAAAACTTGTGTCAAGTTTTGATGAAAGATTTTATGATTGTAACTTGTTTAATGCAACGATGCTATTTTTACCAAAAAATCTAGACAATCAAGTAGAAGGATAACGTTTTGCAAGGCAACTTTTTATATTGATTATGAGATCGATTTGATGGTGATGGCTCATCTTCATTATTTAACAAAGAGCTTTGCAAAGAAGAACTTGCTCATTTTGTGCCTAATCTAGTGGTCTTATCTAACTAGGGGTATATTTAACTCTTGGGTACAATGTAGGACTAAGATTGAATGGAGGAAAGTGTTTCCTGAAATGTTGAAGCTATGGAAAGTTGCTTCGATGTGCTCATGTTCATACCCTTATGTATTGAACAGAATCTTGAAAATGTGAATTGGGATCACATATTTGATGTGTGGAAGTCAAAAAAGGATAGAAGATATCAAAATTTAATCAGGAGTCTCTCTTTCTAGAGTAAATTGTAATTGATATTTTTGGTATGAATTAAATCTTTTGCCCAATTCATTTGTCTAAATTTGTAAGATTCAGCAGGTATAACAAAAATTTTCAAACTATGTGTATATAGAGTTGTAATACAACAAAAGGACAAGGGTTAAAAAAACCTACAAAAGAATGGTAATGTGGAAATTTTCCCTTCTTCTTTGAAGGGATGAGCTTAAGGTAACCTTCTAAAAAAAGGGGGCATATACCTTGTAATTTGAACGCTACTACCACCCCACAACTGTTCCATCTCGATTCCCAAGTTGTCACTGATCACATGTATCTCTGATAGTCGAAAGTCACCCCAGCACACGTGCAAAAATACATTGGCGAGATAAGAGCCATACGCAATCACAATTAATAAAAATCAATAACATTTGCATGTTGATTTAAGCCTAGAATTGAATTACCTTGAAACCCATATTCATGCATGAGTATCTCGTCACCATAATCCAATGAAGAACTAAAGAAGGCTTGCCTCTATACACGTCACACACACCCACATGTAATAAGTCTTCTTTTTCATAAATAATTACATTATACTCAGCCACATTATTTTTAGAGTAGAGGGAGTAGTAAGAGGAGGAGGAGGGGGATCATGTACTGAAGTTATATTAATTAAATGCCACGTCACTGGCATTTAATTAATACAAGTATAATAAATTGAGTAATGAGGGCCCAAAACAATTTCTAAGGTTTTATTAATTTCTTGCCATGCATTAGTGTACACGTGTCTTGTTCTTTCCAAATCATATCTTTCGCATGAGTGGAAACATGTCCTTTGTCCATGTCTTCACATGTTCTATAGCACTCATTCTTCTTTGTTAGCACTGGTCACATGGGTGTTCATGTCGTTCATCGATTGTCCACTGTGCTCTCAGCACTGCTGTCTTCGACAGTTGTCCATGTTCATGGATTTTCTCTACTTGTGGACCGGCTCTGGCCTTTTGATCTTCCTTGCATGTTCAAGTGTTCTTGTGCAGCTAGCCATTTTTCTTCACTTATCGTGCTTCTAGATGTTTCATTGCTTGTGCTTTCGGATGGCACCTTCTACATATCGTTGTGTCATTAGCTTCCCTAGTTATTAACCGAGAACCTTCGTGGGAGCATGCTTCTAGACTACTTTTGGACAACCTTCCCCGACATGCTTCTGAACTTCTTTTGTGTATGCCATCCTTCTCGATGGTTTTTGATGGTCGTGGTTGTCGTTGCGTCGGTGTTATTTGTTTGGTTCTTTAACATTCATATCCTTCCTTCACATGGCAGCTTCTACATCGACATGCATCTCGTTGTGTGATTGGTATCTGTTCGTGCTGTCCATACTATAGTGTGTCTTTGGTTTTTGGTTCGTATTCTTCCTTCACATGGCACGTTCTAAATCCATGCCCTACATGCCTCTATATAATTGGTATCTGTTCGTGTTGCCATACTATGGTGCGTCGTTCTTTTTTTGGACTCTCTGTTACTTATTTAATGGGCTTTACTACTTCTTTAATGATGTTTACTCCTCCTCTATTGTCCTCCTCATGCCTCCTAGAAGGAAACCACTTAGAAATTCAAACATCAATGTGTTGTGTTGCAAACCACTGGAAGAGTTCATCAGAATGGAGTGCTTAAAGGGTTTGTTTGCACTGGAGAAAGGAGGCACTCTGAATCATTTACACTTTCAGATGGTTGTCACTCTCATAGCTCCATCACTCATTAGAATTGGCAAGGTCATTAACCGATACATGGGTTGGGACTTCACTCTCATAGCTCCATCACTCATTAGAATTGGCAAGGTCATTAACCGATACATGGGTTGGGACTTCTTCAAACTAGAGGGTGATATAGTCATGTACAGAGGTTTACTGAAAATAAGAATGCATACATCAAAAGACATGCTTGGCTATTGCACATGAAAGACTTGCACACACGACATTTTAAGTTCTTCTTGATAATAACATCTCCATAGAAGAGATAACAAGAGCGTGGCAACTTTACGCTCAGCATGGACAAACTAACTTAAAGAATAAGGTTTTCTTATTGCCCACTGTTAATCTTTTTTAATGGCCTTATGTTTTCATGGATAATTACATTGCTAACAAGCTTGGTGCCTCACTCCAAAGCACTCTCGTAACAATGGTCTGCACACTGGTAAATATTATCTAGTTGTATCTTGGATAATACCAAAGAGGAGAAATGAGATGAGTAGTAGAAGGTCTTTCGAAATTTGGGAACTAATGAAGCTCCCTTATCTTACACAATCATTACAACATGTTGGGGCCATAGCAACGTTTTTTACCAACATTTTAGCAGTACTTTTTTTGGCGAGATGTCGGGGATTCTGTTCGCATTGAGCAGCGCTCCTAATAGCAAAATTTGCCTGCTCCACAACGTTTATAGATAGTAGCAAAATTTCGCTGGCAGTGCCTTTAGCAACTAAATTTCACTGGTATACTCTAATTGCGCTACTGAACAACAAAGATAACAGCAAAATTATGCTGCCATTTTTGTTGCATGAAATTCTAGAGAGTTGTTGGATGCCAAATTCTGCAAATACATGTCACATACACATATAAAATGATATATAGTTTTGAAAAAACGTCCATTAAAACCCTTGGAGCTATGTTTTGAGTTAAAAAAAAGATAGTTGAAAGCTTTTGAGAAGCAAAACAATGTCAAGATCATGAATCTATCCCATCTTGTAATAAATCCATATGTGTTTCTTCACTAATGTCTATATTTAATAATGAAAAGATGGGGTTCTATATCAATATCAATATCACTATAATGATCCAATGAAGCATTGTCATGATTGATAGGTGACTCATCATCTTCTTCCGATTGATGTTCCTCATGCTCTTCATCGGCCCCATCCAAAATGTTTTTTTTATTATCTTCTTCCAATGAGCCTATTTGAGGTAGTACTTGAATCTCATATAAAGATTCGGCCTCCACATCTTGATCTTAAAAGATATGTTTTGAATGAGGGAAAACTTGTATAACGTATCACCACTTTGGATCAATTTAATCTGCGTAAAACACAACCTAATATCACAAAGCAAAGGGGTTACACTTTTATTATACTACATCAAGATTTAATTTGGGATTGATTGGGTTACTAACTTGTGGATAGTGTTGAGGTAGTATGAAGGTATCTTTTGCATCATTCAAAAAACTTGGTGGAATCAATTTGAAAGAACCCATTTGGATGTTTCTTCACGGTTTCTTGAGCACCTCTCTGTATCACCTTGAACCATTTGACATCAAAGATGAATAGACTAAATGCTCTAAATCCAACCTCAAGAATATCCTCTTGACATTAAACAAAGCTTCACATTTAGTATAGTGCATTAAACAAAAGCTTCACATTTAGTATAGTGCATTAAACAAGGTATATATGTGTTATAGAGATGAAGAATGTACTTACTTGAGGAACATATCCTCTTGCATACTCATGCTCTTCTCTTGTGATTATGTCTCCATTTTACGATGCCATTGCTATTGCCATACAAAGCCATTCTTTATTGATCACATTTGGTAGAGGTTCCAAGCTAGGCGGTGGCAAGCGTCTGTTTGCTCTTCTCCCATCCTTTCGTCTATTAATTGAATCCTTGTATCTCCCAATCCACTTATCCATGATGGGACTATTCAGAATGCAGAATGTATTCATCTTGTGGCTTAATGTTTCATCGAGTCTTCATTGCCTTCCTTTTCCCCTGAGGCACATTAGTCATTAGTCTGTCATTCTCCTCATTCCTTCACAATCATGGCATGGAAGGATCTATGCGAGATAGATGTTTTGGATATACACAAGAGATTCTTTCATCAACCATCCCTCTGCCATGCCTACTTCTAGCCTTGCTCTTTGTTTCACAAAGTCCTTAAGGTTCTCATGAAGGCTTTCAAGAGAAAACATCCATCGAACATGAACAACACCACTTCACCAAATGCATCCCAAGATGCAATTGGCTAGTGAGAATTGTTCTAGGAAAGTTGTCCTCCTCGATCGTACACATTGCCTCAACAGCATTGAGATAAGCCATCTCAATGGATGTAGGATATATCTCCTTTAAGGATATGTACCTACATACATAGCAATTATGTATACTATTTACCAATACATAACTTGTGAGCGCATGAGAATTCCAAATAAGCAATATAACTTAAGTGAATGTAAGAGAATATTTATACCTAACCAAGCTTTCCATTTGTAAATATCCTCTTTCACCTTCTTGTCTCCACAACCAACTATAGCAATTGAAAGAATAAACTATGCATGGAAAAAAATGGAAATTAGTATATGAGCTTACAAATTATGTACCACAAAGAGAAAATGAAAAAGTGAATATTTATATATCTATAATATCTTGTGCCAGTCATGTATCTTGAGGCCATATAATTGTTCCTCTCATTTCTTTTTGGTATTTGTGAAGACACCCTTCAATGAATGCATTACTCTTGTTGGTGTAAAAAAAGAGGAGATCACACTTTTCACCTTATTGTGCTCCCTCTTGGTTAATACCCATGGTGCCTTTGGTAGGACTATTTTGCCACTCTCACTTTCAATTGGCCATGCACTTTGAAGGTGTCCAATGTTTTGTAAGTCATCCCTTGCACCCTTTGTATTTCTTTTACCAATTAAGTGGTCCCAAATATTTGTTGCCACATTCTTGAAAATATGCATGGGATCTAAGAGAGATGATTGATCTTCATGTCACACCAATATTGAAGTCAAAGATGATTGAGTGTCTCGCTTTTGTAGGTCTATTCAAGTGAACAATCACCAAGGGCATAGGCCACACATACGGTTTATACAGATTCGGCTCGTAGAGGTAAGGCCTATTTGTTTATCCTTCTTCTCTTTGTGTTTTTGTGCCCTTGGGTGCCATGAATTAGGTTTCGGTCAGGAGCCTTTAGGCCTTATGCATAGCGTATGTATAGGCCGTATGCATAGGCCATATGTTGTATGCATAGGCCGTATGCATAAGGCCTATGCATAGGGTATGCATAGGTCGTATGCATAGGCCTTATACATACTGTATATGCATAGGCCGTATGCATAGGCCTTATGCGTGGCCGTATGCATACGGCATACAGCATACCATATGCATACAGCATATGCATACGGCATACGGACTATGGCCTATGCATATCATCTACGCATAGGTTTTATGCATACGCTGTATATGTATACAGCCTATGCATACACTATGGTTTATGCACTGCGAGTAGGTGGTTATAGTGCAGGGGGAGCCCTCGATCTTCTCACTATCCTTCTCTTTCAAAAGAGGAGTTGCCTTTGGCTTTAATAGTGGGGAGCGTGTGGAAGGTCCTAAGGAGCTATCATCCAAAAGGAGGACTTTCCAGCCTAATCGTCTAAGCAATATTGTAGAAGGTCTTAACAATGTTCTAATATCATATGTTGTATTCTTTGTCGACACCGTGGGGGGGGAGGGAAATCTACCCCACTTGCTCAGTCCAGGCAGACCACGCCTTTGATAGGTGCGGAGCCGAGTGGTGCAGGCCCATCACGATATGGTTGTGAGATGATGAGCCTACACCACCTTCCTCTACTAGCGCCATCCCTGCTCCCTCACGTCCATCTTCACCACACGAGGACAATGTAGTAGGGAGTGTGGGGGGGTAGTAGATGTGCTAGAGGGGGGGCAAGCTACTTTTGCTTTAGCAAAAGCAACACTAGGTATCTCGATGCGTCTCCCCAAAGGGAGGCTCTTCATCTACACATTATGAGCTAGCCCCCCAAGGAGACCCTCGATGAGGATTATAGTTAGACACCTCTTTATACCTCTTCATTGTGAAAACTTTATCTATATAAGGCCAAAGGCCCAACAATTTCTGAAATATAATAACTTTTTGCGCTCAATTGCATTCTCCACAATGTACGTGTTTCTTATATTTGTGTTTGTGTTATAAATCTGAAACTGTGACTGTTGTGATTTTAAAAAAAAAGAGCTAGGGCAGGTAGGGGAGTCCTATGTAGACTCCCCAGTCTACCCCAACTCTTTTTTTACTGTGCAGAGCGTTCACTGCTCAGCAAACAAAAATATAAGTCGCTGCTTAGCAACGAAAATATAAGTTGTGCTTAGCAATGAAAATAGTAGCAAAATGTCGTTGCTGAGCAGCGATCTCAGTTGCGATATTTCGTTATTCTGTAACAAAATGTCATCGTTGAGCATCGATATGTTGTTGTTGAGCAGTGAACCCGTTACAACGAAAATAACAATGTTTCAAGTAACGAAAAAGGCCCGACACCTAGCTACCCTTCTTGTTATAAAAATGATGCTATTTTCGATGTTAGACCATCATTCTGTTGTAGTGAATGCATAGACATAGATGAAATTTTCTTCATGGATACTCCTATTGCAAGATACTTCAATCCGTTGTATGGGCACTCCAGGGTCTATGAAGATGAGAATGACAGAAATAAAGATGAGAATGACAAAAGTGAAGATGCATGTTATGATGCACAATCGAGCAGTCATAGCAATCCTATCATCATTGATGATGATGATGAGAACGATCATGCCAACAAGCATCATATTTTTCTATATGGGAGAAAACTCAGAAATTCAAAAAAACCATCGTCAATGGCAATGACTTTGTGCCGCTATCACCCAATGTGTTTGTAAATTTGTTGGGCTTAAGAAGCATGGTTCCTGTAGGGTGGTTATAGTTCTCTGTTTAGAAGAACTGTGTGTTTTCACTTTGATCTTGTTGCTTTTTTCTCTCTACGACACTTGTTTGTCGTTCACCACGTTACCTTTTCGTTTCTAAAAATCCGTTGTAATAAACTGCTTCTTGTCTCGTTTATTTTCACGTCACGAATTTCGTGTAACCTCACCCCTTCTGAAATTCCGTCACGAATTTGGTGCCCACTGAAGCACGTAACAAATTAATGCACACAGACAAAAAGGTAAATATATAGACGAAAAGGTTCTTCAGTAATTTGAAGAGGCCGGATCATGAAGTAATCGCGTCCGTTAATGTGCTAACGCCTCCGTAGATCCAGGGCGCGTCGCAGCTCCGCCATGGAGCGGAGGAAGTCCTGCATCTCAGCTGAGATCCTCAGAAGTGACTGGCTTGATCCGGTTATGAGCTCGGCACGTTCTACGTCGGCCGAGACGCAGTTTCCTGTGCTAACCTTGCAGTTCAGTACAGATCGCGGGGGTATCATTTCTGCAACTGCCATGCATGTCTCCTCCTCGATGAAAACCGGAGTAACGTGTTCGAGCGTAAAAGCGCAGAAGCACACCAAGCATGCGCATGCACATCTTTTTCTATCGTCTGCTTCTTTGTCGTCGCTGGGCTGCTCGTGCTCATTATGGAGTGCGTACAGGCACGGCCAGCAATAGAGGTGGCCGCAGCCCGACAGTACGACGGCCTGAGAATCGTGAAGCCTGAGGCAGCGGCGGCAAGAGATGGCTGTATTGTGGGCGTCCGGCGGGGACGAGCGGGGGCCGTTGAGTGAGACGGATATGAAAGGCCGGCTCCTGGGCAGTCTCGCTCGGCAGAACGGACACGAGCTTGTCTTGTGTAGCTACGTCTGAACGCAAGGCTCGCAGAAGAGGTGGCCACAGCGTGAAGGCAACAATCCGTGCCGTCTACCATTTTATTATTAAGAGAGAGCGAAGATCCCATGACCCATCTATATATTATGCGCATTGCGCATAACATCTATATATTATGCGCATTGCGCATGCACGACCCATCTATATATATATATATATATCACTAGCATGTATCTCCGACAGCGAGCAGAAATACACTTCCTTCTTGCACAAATAAGTTATACGGGTCGCCATATGCAATCACAATTAATTAAAATCAATAAGATCTCCATGTTGATGAGGCTCAGAATGGAATTACCTTGAGACCCATAATCATGCATGAGCATCCCCACCATAATCCAACTAAGAACTAAAGAAGCCTTGCCTCTATACACATCACACCCACCCACATGTTATAAGTAATTATATTTTCATGACAAACATCCATGAGAGGTTAGTAAGGAAAATTAGAGCTCATGCTTAAGGTCATTTGTATATAATGGACCACATATTTCCTACTTATATTGCTTAGAATAGTCAAGACACAAGTAAAATGGTCATAAACAAAGGTGGAATGATAATAAATATTAGATCTACTTATAGAAATGTGGTAAGTTAATCGCACTACTTTAAATACATGAGAAGATTTATAATTAGAATCGATGATACATAATCAACTTTTAGAAGGGTTTGTTTTAGGGTATGGTTAAATTTTATGTGAATGAAAAATTTTAAATGCACAAGCTGATGCTCGTGAGTGTTGAATAATGCGACTGTTGTTTGGCTTAAGATTGTGGAGAGACACTAGTCCCACATGCAAGCTTTGCTGTATGGTCTATGCAATAGAAGTTCCTTTTTTTACATCTAAAGTTAAAAAATAAGAAATTCTTCTTCTTTTTCTTCATAGTTTTAATCTTATTTGTCTCTCCCTAAAGTTAGGTGAAGAAGAATGATAATAAATCCCATCTTAGCTCTCCGACCTCTAAGTGGCACCAATAATATATAGTAAAATTATAATGCATGGATATAAAGAAAAGATTATTGATATTCTACTAAAGTATGAGTGTAGAGGAGAGAACTTGATTATTTGGTTTCTTGCTTTGGCTTAAACTTAGATTTGAAAAGGCCTACAATAATGAATAAAGGAGTATAACCACTTGGGGGATACACTTCTAAAAAATCATATGTATCACATGCGTTCAAGGGGTATTTAAAAAATCCCTTAGCTAAAATTTTCCCCCCAATTAAACCACCCCTCTTTACTTATGAACTAACGGATTTTTTTTTTGAAGTTGAATTAAAATACCTCTCCTGTTATTGTAATCCTGTTAATTTTTTTTAAATTTTGAATTAAAATACCCCTTCTTTTGATTACATGTGGTACACTAATTTTTTTTTGAGGTGAACCACCTGAGCATAACCACCACTAATACGATGTCGATACACAAAAATACCCCCCCCAAAAAAAGAGCACAAGCATAAACAGCTACCTAGTCTTCTCTTCATTAAATCCACTACAAGAGATCGACATGTTCCTAACATTTAAATTGACATTCTAATGAAGTGAGAAAAGAAAAAGGGTAGCACCTTAAGCATGTATATAAACATCACTATTTTTGCATCCGTGTAGGTATCGTTGTTGTGGAGTGCTTTGTTGGCATTTGTACCGGTGTATTATATGAGCATTAATATTGATGCATTATTATAGGCACTTATATATGTGAGAATGTAACATAGGAGTTAGCTATGGATTGTAGAAATGGATTAAAGCCACGGTTTTAGAAGTAACTAGATTAGTGGAATACGAAGGCAATGATATGAGATGAACACATAGCGTCTGAAACTCGGGGGGTTCACTTAAAAATATGTAAGTATACCACGTGAGTTAAAATGAAGGGGTTTTTTAATTCATTTTTTAAAAAGAAAATTTACAGAGATACATTTATAGAAGGGTTTGTTTAAATACACCTTGAGAGTAAGCTATGGATTGTAGAAAAGGATTAAAGACACGGTTTTAGAGGTAACTAGATTAGTAGAATATCTAGGCAATGACATGAGATGAACACACAATGTCTAAAACTCGGGGGGTTCACCTAAAAATATGTAAGTATACCACGTGAGTTCAAATCAAGGGGTTTTTTAACTGATTTCTTGCTCACATTGCACTCTTTTTTGTGCTACAAGCTAAATCAAATCCATCTCCATTTTATCCTAAGGTTGCATATCCCCCCTTAGTGTAATTTTTTTCCACCCTTCATCACCAATATTTCGAACACCCCCCTCAAGTGGTAAATTCATATCTCTGTTATGTGCTAGAGTCTACACCCCAAGGTACATGCCATGAACCACTCTGTTTTATGGCCTACCTTCCTGTAGTAGTGAACCTACTTCTTATGCCAACAATCCTTAACCACATGGCCTACCTTCCTGGAGTAGTGGCAAATGAATTTTCTCCTTGATCCTTTGTACTTTGGTCCTCTACTTGAGAGAAATGCTATCTCTGTAGCTGTTCATGATGTGTCCTTGCTTTTGTGCCTTCTCTTCCTCCATAAGATCTACTTCTATTCCTCTAAATGTTAGGTCCCCCAAAGGTTCTTGATAGTAGCCACACAAATGGCCCATACTCTTCCAAAGTCGTGATTTTAAGAAGGATTAGTTTTGCATCCTCCTCTTCCACCAGTGCACCAATGCTTGTAAGTTAATTAATTATGCCTTTTATCTTGTTAACATGTATGGGAATGAATCCTCGTCTTTCTTGTCAAGGCCAAAGTTCTCAATATGTAATTGTATATTAGATTTTTTCCCTTTTTTACAAGAAAAGCTTTTCCAATTCATCCTAACATTATTTTGATGTTTTCAAGTCAAAAATGTGATTGCGCCCAATTTAACCCAACGTAAACCATAGGTCGACTTCCACACTCATGGGCCACATCAACACGAAGTGAAGGGAGAAGAAGAAGCCACCATCATAAAGAGTGAACAAAGCCAAATATACCAAAGTAATCAAGCCCACATAGGCTATGAAGTAGCTATGGACTCAAGGTGGCATACCCCATGTGTTTATGCTTGCCTAAGCAAGGTATGAGGATTAACTGTATTGTGTTGTAGCTATGGACTCAAGGTAACATACCCCATGTATACATGCTTGCCTAGGCAAGATATGATTAATTGTATTTGTGTTATAATACTGCATAAATTGCACTTTAAGTTGTAACTTGATGGATGGTCAGGCCTTATGTGAAGCCAACATCCCATACACTTGCGCTCTTCAAAGCCCTAAAATACTAAAAGGAATGCAAGTGTGTGATCAGTTCCAAAAAAATACAAAAAAGAAAACATTAAAAAAATACAAAAAAGATCATTGTCCAACTAACCCGAATAAAAAATATACTTATCAAGGAAGAAGTAGAGAAAGATATAGTTAAGAAGAAACCAAGGGAAAAAAACTATCAAGAGGTGAATCAAACTTTGTTTTATACTTGATTTTGAAATGTTTTATAAACTTGATAGATTTAGGGTTTCTTTCCATTATACTAAACTTGATTTTGAAATGTTTTATAAACTTGATAGATTTAGGGTTTCTTTCCATTATACTAAGTCTAATGCTAATAGTGTTCAATACAATCCATAATACCTCTAATAGAATTAGAAAAACATACACAACATAATGCTATTAGGGATAGAAATGAAAAAAAAGTTCAGAGAATGAAAGAGAATCACCTTCATATGTATTCATGTATGCTTTTGTTTTTCTTGTCCTTTGCTTGAGCATGCTTGATGAAGAAAAAGAGGATATAGATTAGTGGGAAGATGAATCCCTTAGTGTGGGAAGAAGAGGATATATATTAGTGGGAAGATGATGAATCCCTTAGTGAGGGAAGAGGGGGATATAGATTAGTGGGAGGACGATGAATCCATCACGAGAAATACAATAGCCATAGGTGGGTGGAAAAAAGGATCTTACCTTTTGAGCCTACCCAGAGAGAAAAGTTGGCTCTACAGGTATCGAAGCAATGCAAGTGCACAATCTCATCACAGATGACAAGTGGAACACTTTGGCCACCTCAACGCCAAAGTTTACAAACCCTATGAAAGAAATATTTAGCAAAACAAGGTCAAGGAAGGGTAAAGCACTGGCACCAAGGAATACAATATGTTACTAAAAATCCTTCTCTTAGCCAAGGACGTAGGCTATATATAATTTGGAGCAATTTTGGGCATACTTGATGGATTGATCAAGGGGATTGTGGACAAATTCTTAGCACTTACTCTCTATGGGACAACAAGTGCACCCTTGGCATACAAATTTCCATTCTTGTTTCTTCAAAGAGGTGCCTTTGTGAAGCTAAAAAGTTGGCATATACAAGTTGATCTTTTATTATACTACAAGATGTCAAGTGTAAGCCCACTATGGTAACATCTAATATGTTTTCAAGAGTGTGATGAAGTGTTGTTTTTGCAAAAAGACTTGGCCAACCATAGGCTCAAAGATTCTAATTCTCCCCACTTCACCCATTATGGTAACATCTAATATGTTTTCAAGAGTGCTAAAGTGACCTTCTCATGTAAAGACTTGGCAGCAACCATAGGCTCAGAAATTCTAATTTCCCCACCCCCATGGATTAAACCAAGCCTTCTACTACCTCAAGTTTTGGCACTCGTTGGCATTTTGTTCCCCATTCTTAATTAAAAAAGGGGCCCAATATCGTGATATCGAGCTCAACTAGTGTTTAAAAAGGGGCCTAGTCATTATAAGAGAATAAGGGCCACAACCACAAAAGGTAGTCATAAAATAGTGAAAGAAAGTCGTGAGAGAGTGTTGTGAGTATTAAATCAATGGCACCAACCATGATTTAGATATTTTGTGTCTATACACATAGTTATACAAACACCTACCATTGTATGACTGGAATTATATCAATGGTGCAAGTAGTTATATCAATGGCACCAACCATGATGTGGATATGTTGTGTTTATACACGTAGTTGTACTTAAAACTACCAGCCTAGCTATGCGAGCTGTGTTATGTGTAAAGCCACATTTATAGCCATGCTAATAGGCATGTGGCTAGGAAAGAAATTGGTTCACCCACCTGAGTTGTGATACATTGCAATACGCTCGTTGTGCATGACTTACCCAACTTCTCTTCAAATATTTATCTCATTCATCTTCTTACTTTCTTGTTGTGCCACAAGCATAGTTCTCTCAAACATAGTGCTCTCATTCATCTTCTTATTTCCTTGCTCTTCCACACTCATAATTATCCCAAGCATAGTGCTCTCTTCCACTACCATATTTTATCGCAAGATCAACCAATAGATCCATATAAAAAGAGCCATGGACTCATTTGTTGAGGACCAGCAAGGCCAATCAACCAGATCCATGCCCGAGTTCAGAAAACAACTCTAACTCCTTGTTCCAATTTTTTTTCCAATGCATATGTGGGTATCTTCGGCGACCTAGAGACCGAGCACCGTATGGTCAACACCCTCTAGGCTCCTTCGCAGGTCACTTAGTGCTTCACTCATAGGCTGCTTCCTTGGTCCCTCATCCACCGTACCGAAAGCTCACCATTTAAATCGAACCGAGGCTAGTCAAGACCTCGGTCGACCTTGCTACGCGAGATGTCCTCCATTGACTCTCCGTTAGCTATTGTTGCAACTTTGTCACTTAGGTCTCCCCGATCTCATTCACAAGATGGTCAAAATGCTTCCCCCCAGCAATCTTGACATAAAATCATTTAAAAACAGGTTTCATATATACAATTTCTATTGAACTCTTATCTTTCCACATGGTTCCACATCATTTCTCGTTATTTATTCACGTTGCTTATTCCACATCCAGTCATATCTATTCCCATCGTCCTTCATCCATTCTCATCCAATCACATCATATTACATCTCATCATATCTATCCATATCTATCCTCATTACATCACGTCACATCCATTCACATCTCATCCATTCATATCTATCCAGGTCCACATCACATCTCTCCACATCGCATCACATAACATCTGTCCACATCACATATTTTCCATTCATATCTACCCAGATCCACATCACATTCATCCACATCACATATCATCTATCTATTCACATCACATCACATCCATTTATATTCATTCAGATCCACATCTTACCACATCACATCCATCCACATCACATCTCATCCATTCACATCTCATCACATCACATTTACATTCATTCAGATCCACATCTTACCACATCACATCCATCCACATCACATCTCATCCATTCACATCACATCACATCCATTTATATTCATTCAGATCCACACCATCCACATCACATCTCATCCATTCACATCTCATCACATCACATTTACATCCATTTATATCTCATCACATTACATCCATTCACATCTACCCAGATCTACATCACATCCATTCACATCACATTCATCCACATTACATCTCATCCATCCATCCATTCACATCACATCACATTCACACAACCATTCTCATCTTACCACATCTCGTTCACATCCATCCATATCACATCACAATCATTCACATCCGTCCATTTATTCACACTCACATCTATCACATCACATCTCCTCTCACAGCCACTCACATATCATCACATATCATATTCACATCCACATCCATTTACATCCCATCACATCTCATCACATTCATTCACATCCATCCATCCATCCATTCACATCTCATCACACCCATTTAGATATCATCACATCTCGTCACATTCACATCCACATACATTTATATCCCATCACATCTCACAACATTCACATCCACATCCATTCACATCCCATCACATCCATTCACATCTCATCACATTCACATCTACATCCATTAACATCCCATCATATCTCACCACATTCACATCCACATCTATTTACATCCCATCACATCTCCTCACATCTCAGATGTCACATTCACATCTAGTACGGATACTCTATTTTCGATATACTGATAGAACTTTTCTAAGTTTCTACCAATTGCTTGACTTAGTTAAAGGTACTTTTTCTCGATCCCATTAAATCTAAGTATTAGAGTGTTATTGAAGGTCTAAAAAGGGAAAATAAACCTTATCAAAATTATAAATCTAAAACTTTGACTGTTGTAATTTAAAAAAAAAGAGCCAGGGCAGACAGGGGAGTCCTGTGTAGACTCCCCAATCTACCCCAGCTCTTTTTTGCTGTGCGGAGTGTTGACTGCTTAGCAACGAAAATATAAGTCGCTGCTTATAGCAATGAAAATAGTAGCAAAATATCGTTGGCTGAGCAGTGATCTCAGTAGCGATATTTTGTTGTTCTGCAACAAAATGTCATTGTTGAGTATCGATATGTTGTTGTTGAGCAGTGAACCCGTTACAACGAAAATAGCAATGTTTCGAGCAACGAAAATAGTCCGACACCTAGCTACCCTTCTAGTTATAAAAACGATGTTAGACCATCATTCTGTTGTAGTGAATGCATAGACATAGATGAAATTTTCTTCATGGATACTCTTATTGCAAGATACTTCAATCTGTTGTATGGGCACTCCAGGGTCGATGAAGATGAGAATGACAGAAATAAAGATGAGAATGAAAAAAGTGAAGATGCATGTTGTGATGCACAGTCGAGCCGTCATAGCAATCCTATCATCATTGATGATGATGATGAGAACGAGCATGCCACAAGCATCATATTTTTCTATATGGGAGAAAACTGAGAACTTCAAAAAAGCCATCGTCAATGGCGATGACTTTGTGCCGCTATCACCCAATGTGTCTGTAAATTTGTTGGGCTTAAGAAGCGTGCTTACTGTAGGGTGGTTATAGTTCTCTGTTTAGAAGAACTGTGTGTTTTTACTTTGATCTTGTTGCTTTTTTCTCTCTACGACACTTGTTTGTCGTTCACCACGTTACCTTTTCGTTTCTAAAAATCCATTGTGATAAACTGCTTCTTGTCTCGTTTATTTTCACGTCACGAATTTCGTGTAACCTCACCCCTTCTGAAATTCCGTCACGAATTTAGTGCCCACTGAAGCAAGCAACAAATTAATGCACACAGACAAAAAGGTAAATATATAGACAAAAAGGTTCTTCAGCAATTTGGAGAGGCCGGATCATGAAGTAATCGCGTCCGTTCATGTGCTAAAGCCCCCTAGATCCAGGGCGCGTCGCAGCTTCGCCATGGAGCGGAGGAAGTCCTGCATCTCAGCTGAGATCCTCAGAAGTGACTGGTTGTTCTGGCTTGATCCGGTTATGAGCTCGGCACGTTCTACGTCGGCCGAGACGCAGTTTCCTGTGCTAACCTTGCAGTTCAGTACAGATCGCGGGGATATCATTTCTGCAACTGCCATGCATGTCTCCTCCTCGATGAAAACCGGAGTAACGTCTTCGAGCGTAAAAGCGCAGAAGCACACCAAGCATGCGCATGCACATCTTTTTCTATCGTCTGCTTCTTTGTCGTCGCTGGGCTGCTCGTGCTCATTATGGAGTGCGTACAGGCACGGCCAGCAATAGAGGTGGCCGCAGCCCGACAGTACGACGGGCTGAGAAGCGTGAAGCCTGAGGCAGCGGCGGCAAGAGAAGGCTGTATTGTGGGCGTCCGGCGGGGACGAGCAGGGGCCGTTGAGTGAGACGGATATGAAAGGCCGGCTCCTGGGCAGTCTCGCTCGGCAGAACGGACACGAGCTTGTCTTGTGTAGCCACGTCTGAACGCAAGGCTCGCAGACGAGGTGGCCACATCTAGTGACAGCAGGCGTGAAGGCGCGCTCCATGCAGATGGGACACGTTAAGGCACTAGAAGTAGTGCTGCCGCCGCAACAATCCGTGCCGTCTGCCATTTTATTATTAAGAGAGAGCGAAGATCCCAAGCACATGACCCACTATATATATATATAGATGACCCATCTATATATATATATATCACTAGCATGTATCTCCGACAGCAGTCACCCCAGCACACGCTAGCAGAAATACACTTCCTTCTTGCACAAATAAGTAATACGGGTCGCCATATGCAATCACAATTAATTAAAACCAATAAGATCTCCATGTTGATGAGGCTCAGAATGGAATTACCTTGACACCCATAATCATGCATGAGCATCTCCCCACCATAATCCAACTAAGAACTAAAGAAGCCTTGCCTCTATACACACATCACACCCACCCACATGTTAGAAGTGATTATATTTTCATGACAAACATCCATGAGAGGTTAGTAAGGCAAATAACAGCTCATGCTTAAGGTCATTTGTATATCATGGACCACTTATTTCCTACTTATATTTCTTAGAATAGTCAAGACACAAGTAAAATGGTCATAAACAAAGGTGGAATGATAATAAATATTAGATCCACTTATAGAAATATGGTAAGTTAATCGCACTACTTTAAATACATGAGAAGATTTATAATTAGAATCGATGATACATAATCAACTTTTAGAAGGGTTTGTTTTAGGGTATGGTTAAATTTTCTGTGAATGAAAAATTTAAAATGCAGAAACTGATGCTCTTGAGTGTTGAATAATGCGACTGTTGTTTGGCTTAAGATTGTGGAGAGACACTAGTCCCACATGCAAGCTTTGCTGTATGGTCTATGCAATAAAAGTTCCTTTTTTTACATCTAAAGGTAGAAAATTAAGAAATTCTTTTTCTTCTTCTTTATAGTTTTAATCCTATTTGTCTCTCCCTAAAGTTAGGTGAAGAAGAATGATAATAAATCCTATCTTAGCTCTCTGACCTCTAAGTGGCATCCAATAATATATAGTAAACTTAGAATGCATGGATATAAAGAAAAGATTATTGATATTCTACTAAAGTATGAGTGTAGAGGAGAGAACTTGATCATTTGGTTTCTTGCTTTGGCTAAACTTAGATTTGAAAAGGCCTACAATAATGAATAAAGGAGTATAACCACTTGGGGGGTACACTTCTAAAACATCATATGTATCACGTGCGTTCAAGGGGCATTTAAAAAATCCCTTAACTAAAATTTCCCCCACAATAAAACCACCCCTCTTTACTTATGAACTAACGGATTTTTTTTGAAGTTGAATTAAAATACCCCTCTTGTTATTGTAATCCTGTTAAAATTTTTTTAGATATATTTATAGAAGGGTTTGTTTAAATACACCTTGAGAGTAAGCTATGGATTGTAGAAATGGATTAAAGACAGGGTTTTAGAAGTAACTAGATTAGTAGAATATCTAGGCAATGACATGAGATGAACACACAATGTCTGAAACTCGGGGGGTTCACCTAAAAATATATAAGTATACCACGTGAGTTCAAATGAAGAGGTTTTTTAATTTATTTCTTTTTTTTTACAAAGATACATTTACAGAAGGGTTTTTTAAAATATCCCTTGAACGCACGTGATACATAGGGTTTCTTTAGTAGTTCACTCCCCAAGCTGTTAATTAGGCTGAGAATACATGGCTCCATAAATATCCTTTTTCACCTAACTAAGAGTCACCTCCCCCCACTTTGAGGTGTACAAAATGTTGATTGTTGAGTATAACTCATCCACTGGCCCACTTGAAGGAGGCTTTTGAACTAGGTTGGGGTTGATTCTTGTTCACATTACACTCTTTCTTGTGCTACAAGCTGCTACATCAAATCCATCCCCATTTTGTCCTAAGATTGCATATCCCCCCTTAATGCAATTTTTTTCCACCCTTCATCACGAATATTTCCAACACACCCCCTCAAGTGGTAAATTCATATCTCTGTTATGTGCTAGAGTCTACACCCCAAGGTACATGCCATGAACCACTTTGTTTTTTTTATAAAATAGGCATAAATGGACCTAAGGTACATGCCATGAATGGCCACAAGGTATCAGATGATGGCATTGGACCCCAAGGTACATGAATGGGTTAATCTAGTTGCCTTTATAAAATGGGCATACCATGTAGCTATGACATGGAATTTTTACATAGGGACCTAGGGATTAGCATTATAATTAACAAGGCGATGGTCATGGCCTTTTTTACCATCTAGAAGAGTTGATTGGGATTTCTTCCTTCTTGAGAAGCCTCATTGATGTCTTCTTGTTTTTGATAGCCATAATGGTAGCCTCCTCAACCTACTTCTTATGCCAACAATCCTTAAGCACATGGCCTACCTTCCTACAGTAGTGGCAAATGAATTTGCTCCTTGATCCTTTGTACTTTGGTCCTCTACTTGAGAGAAATGCTATCTTTGTAGCTGTTCTTGATGTATCCTTGCTTTTGTGCCTTCTCTTCCTCCATAAGATCTACTTCTATCCCTCTAAATGTTAGGTCCCTCGAAGGTTCTTGACAGTAGCCACAAATGGCCCATACTCTTCCAAAGTCGTGATTTTTAGAAGGATTAGTTTTGCATCCTCCTCTTCCACCAGTGCGCACCAATGCTTGTAAGTTAATTAATTATGCCTTTTATCTTGTTAACATGTATGGGAATGAATCCTCGTCTTTCTTGTCAAGGCCAAAGTTCTCAATATGTAATCGTTTATTAGTTTTTTTCCCTTTTTTCCAAAAAAACCTTTTCCAATTCATCCTAACATTATTTTGATGTTTTCAAGTTAAAAATGTGATTGCGCCCAGTTTAACCCAAGGTAAACCATAGGTCGACTTCCACACTCATGGGCCACATCAACACGGAGTGAAGGGAGAAGAAGAAGCCACCATCATAAAGAGTGAACAAAGCCAAATATACCCAAGAAATCAAGCCCATATAGGCTATGAAGTAGCTATGGACTCAAGGTGGCATACCCCATGTGTTTATGCTTGCCTAAGCAAGGTATGAGGATTAACTGTATTGTGTTGTAGCTATGGACTCACGGTAGATACCCCATGTATACATGCTTGCCTAGGCAAGATATGATTAATTGTATTTGTGTTATAATACTGCATAAATTGCACTTTAAGTTGTAACTTGATGGATGGCCAGGCCTTATGTGAAGCCAACATCCCATACACTTGCGCTCTTCTATCTAAAATAGACTAAGGTCTACTTGGGAACCTAACAATCATTGAAGTGTGTGTATGACCAAAACTAATAAGTGACCTAGATATAAGTCAGCTTGTCGAATGAGAAAGTGCAATCCCTTGGGTTGGATTAATGACTACACTCTTGCCTCTTGTGCTCGTTCCCTCTCTAGCTCTATGCTTTCTTGCCTCTAGGATTAAGAATGACGCTCTTACCTCTTCTACTCATGCTCTCTCTAGCTCTATGATTTGTTGCCTATTGGTAGTTCTATACTTGTGTGTGTGTGGGTGTGAGTGTGTAAGGGTGTGTGTGAGGAGAGAGCTATTGTTTTGAAGCTACCTTGGAGCTCTTTTCAAACTGTCGGAGTCTGAAGCTCAATGTACACAAATCCCATGGTGACAATGGGAGGTACCCTTCTCATGTGTTAGCTTACTACAACACATTATTATCAATTGATAGCTTTCTCTCTAATGCATTCTTCTTAAGTTCTATCTTGCTCTACAATGCTTCTTGTCCAAGAAAATGAGAGTGTGCGTCTAAATTTCCCATGACAAGGGAAAGGTAGTAGGTTAGTCTTGTGCTACTGAGTGCACGGTGCATTTGGGCTTTCCATTAGTGCCACTCCCAAGGAGCATAGTTTCTTTTCCTTAGCCTTTTATAAGACTCTTCTCTACGGCTTGTTTCCCTTATTGCCATGTGGTGAAAGACCTAGCGTTGGTTGCATGTGTTGTTGTATTTGGTGATGAGAGATCTGATGAGAGGTTTGATTTGGTTGAAAGGAGGATAAGAAATGATTTTTTGTTAAAGTTGTGGTTGTTATGATTTTTGCTCAACTATTGTTAGTATTAGTTAGTGTGTATGATTTTGGTAGAGATTTTAGACATTCACCTTGTGTGTTTGAGTGTTATAGGATTTAAATTAGTAGTTTTGTAGTTTTATCAAGGTAGTGCATTAGGTTTTGTATTTAGAAATCTATTCTATTAGGTAGTGCATTAAGTTATAGTAACTACATATTTAAATGACTTAATTGGCTTACATTAGTTACTAGTATTCATTAGTTTATTAGGGTTAGCATTAATGTAAAACATTAGCGATAATATTTAATTGAAGCATTACGAATAGTATTAATTACTAATTAGGAGTAGTATGGATGGTAATAGCTTAGGTTAGATAGAGATTAAGATTTTTTTAAAAAACGTGCACACACACACACACACACACACACACACAAAAAAGGAAAAGAAAAGGGAAGGAGGAAGAGAGAGAATGTTAGTCACTTTTTGACTTTGAGAGAGAGAGAAATGGTTTTTCGATTGAGAGAGAGAGATGCTCGTTTTCAATTCAGAAAGAGAGAGCAATCTTTGAATCAAATTAAAGAGAGAGAGAAAGAGAGTTTGCTAAGAGATTTTGATTATGAAAGCGATGCTCATTTTCAACCAAGAAAGAGAGTGAGATGGTGATTTTTTCAATTAAGAGAGAGTAATCCTATCATATGTATATGTGTACAGCTAATATATCTTTGTCAAGTGAATACTCTTCTTATACTGATTCACAATCTAGGAAGGAGTTTCTAGAAGCAAGCTATGAAGTATATTGGAAGATTCTCAAAGATAAAATTCATGCAAGTCCATTCTTTTCTACAGTGGTGGATGAAAGCACAGATCATTCTTTTCTACAGTGTTGGATGAAAGCACAGATCATCGTTATGAGAAATATCTACTTATTTACATAACATTCTTATCTAATGAAGGATTTGGTGTGTGTAAAACTTTATTTGTTAGGCTTATGCAGATGCATGATGCGAGGGACCAGTCTATGTATGAAGGAGTGAAACAATTGCTTAAAGATATGCAATTAAGAGAGGATGAGATGGTTGGGTTTGCTTTAGCTGGAACTAGTTCCTTGGTTGGCATGAATGAAGGACTTGTTTGCAAAGATTAGATGAGATTCCTCCCATCTTGTGGGTTTGCATTACATTGCACCACTACTAGAATATTCTTGTTATTAAAGATGCATGCGAGAACTTTGTAGACTTTGTGTATCTTGATATAAGTTTGCTAACTAGGTGAGAGAATGGTTAGGTGAATCTTCCCTCTATGACGAGAAGAGCTAATTGATATATATGATGCATTTGATACAAAGCATTATCAAATTTTGCAAATCCATGGTGTTAGATGGCTCTCAAGAGGAAAGGGTAAAAATAATGCCTACACTTCTTTTATTTTAGAAACAAAAGAATGAGAGATTGTGTGCACAAGGGGAGATATTTCAAGTTAAATTTCTTATTCATTTTTGGTTGATGTATTGATAGAAGTGGATCTTGTGAACTTAAAGTTTTTTTAAAAATATGTAGATATCACAACTATTGCAAGAGACATGAATACTAGGATTGAGGCATTAAAAGATAGGTGTTTTGGAAGTGTATTTGGTCATGACTCAAAACATCTTAAGGATTTTAAAAAAATATCGAGGGGTGGGGTATTAGAATGGGAAGACAAGGAAGACTTGAGAAACACACATGTTCTCAAGTATGAAAGTCTTGAGAAATGCACATGTTCTCAAGTACGAAAGTCTTCCAAATAGTACTCCGCAAGGAGACATGGAAGGGTGTATTTTTTAGCAAAGGAGTTCTTTTGAAAAACTTGTGTCAAGTTTTGATGAAAGATTTTATGATTGTAACTTGTTTAATGCAACGACCCTATTTTTACCAAAAAGACCAGACAGTAAAGTAGAAGGATAACGTTTTGCAAGGCAAATTTTATATTGATTATGCGATCGATTTGATGGTGATGGCTCATCTTCATTATTTAACAAAGAGCTTTGCAAAGAAGAACTTGCTCATTTTGTGCCTAAATTAGTGGTCTTCTCTAACTAGGGGTATATTTAACTCTTGGGTACAATGTAGTACTGAGATTGAATGGAGGAAAGTGTTTCCTGAAATGTTGAAGCGATGGAAAGTTGTCCTTGTCATACCGCTAATTCAGTCATGCGTGAAAGAGGGTTCTCCAAAAAAAACAAAATACAGAGTCTCTATTATAGGTCTTGTCTTAGCTTGAAAACCTTAGATGTGCTCATGTTCATACCCTTATGTATTGAAGAGAATCTTGAAAATGTGAATTGGGATCACATATTTGATGTGTGGAAGTCAAAAAAGGATAGAAGATATCAAAATTTAATCAGGAGTACCTCTTTCTAGAGTAAATTGTAATTGATATTTTTGGTATGAATTAAATCTTTTGCCCAATTCATTTGTCTAAATTTGTAAGATTGAGCAGGTATAACAAATTTTTTTAAATTATGTGTATATAGAGTTGTAATACAGCAGAAGGACAAGGGTTAAAAAAACCTACAAAAGAATGGTAATGTGGAAATTTTCCCTTCTTCTTTGAAGGGATGAGCTTAAGGTAACCTTCTAAAAAAAGGGGGCATATTCCTTGTAATTTGAAGGCTACTACCACCCCACAACTGTTCCATCTCGATTCCCAAGTTGTCACTGATCACATGTATCTCTGATAGTCGAAAGTCACCCCAGCACACGTGCAAAAATACATTGGCGAGATAAGAGCCATACGCAATCACAATTAATAAAAATCAATAACATTTGCATGTTGATTTTAGCCTAGAATTGAATTACCTTGACACCCATATTCATGCATGAGTATCACCATAATCCAATGAAGAACTAAAGAAGGCTTGCCTCTATACACGTCACACACACCCACATGTAATAAGTAATTTTATTTCATGAAAAACATGCACGAGAGGTTATTGAGGAAAATTAGAGCTCATGCGTAAGGTCATTTGTATATCATGGACCACATATTTCGTACTTATATTTCTTTGAAGGGATGAGCTTAAGGTAACCTTTTAAAAAAAGGGGCCATATTCCTTGTAATTTGAAGGCTACTACCACCCCACAACTGTTCCATCTCGATTCCCAAGTTATCACTGATCACATGTATCTCTGATAGTCGAAAGTCACCCCAGCACACGTGCAAAAATACACTGGTGAGATAAGACCCATACGCAATCACAATTAATAAAAATCAATAACATTTGCATGTTGATTTTAGCCTAGAATTGAATTACCTTGACACCCATATTCATGCATGAGTATCTCGTCACCATAATCCAATGAAGAACTAAAGAAGGCTTGTTGCCTCTATACACGTCACACACACCCACATGTAAAAAGTAATTTTATTTCATGAAAAACATCCACGAGAGGTTATTGAGGAAAATTAGAACTCATGCGTAAGGTCATTTGTATATCATGGACCACATATTTCGTACTTATATTTCTTAGAATAGTCGAGGCACAAGTAAAATGGTCATAAACAAAGGTGGAATAATCATAAATATTTCTTATATATATATTTTCTACTCATAAATCTCCTAGAATAGTCAAGGCACAAGTAAAATGGCCATAAACAAAGGTGGAATGATCATAAATATTAGATTTACATATAGAAATCTGGTAATTTAATCGCACTACTTTAAATACATGTGAAGATTTATAATTCGACTCTTCCAAATCGATGATACCTAAGAAACTTCTGAAAGGGTTTGTTTAATGATATGGTAAATTTTTTTGTGAATGAAAAATTTAAAATGCAACATCTTGATGCTCTTGAGTGTTGAATAATGTCAACATTGTTTGGCTTAAGATTGTGGAGAGACACTAGTCACACGTGCAAGCTTTTCTCTATGGTCTATGCAATAAAAGTTTCGTTTTTTATATCTAAAAGCAGAAAAATATGAAATTCTTCTTCTTCTTCTTCATAGTTTTAATACTATTTGTATCTCCCTAAAGTTAGGTGAAGAAGAATGAGAGTAAATCCAATCTTAGCTCTTTGACCTCTAAGTGAGACCCAATAATATAAAAAAAACTTAGAATGCATGGATATAAATAAAAGTTTATTAATATTATACTAAAGTATAAGTGTAGAGGAGAGAACTTGATTTTTTGATTTCTTATTTTGGCATAAAGTTAGATTAGAAAGGGTCTACAATAATCAATAAAGAAGCATAACCACCAAAAAACATAATCACAAAAGGCTACCTAGTCTTCTTCTTCTTTGCCTTATATCTCCAAAGGAGAAGAAGAAGCATAACCACCAAAAAACACAATCACAAAAGGCTACCTAGTCTTCTTCTTCTTTGCCTTATATCTCCAAAGGAGAAGAAGAAGATAATCATAAGAAATTCTTCTTTCTCCTCTTCTTATTCTATTGATTGAATCCACTATACAAGAGATATTCATCTTCCCAACATTTAAAATTGGCACTCTAGTGAAGTGAGAAAAGAAAAACTGCAAGGCTTTAAGCAGGGATATAAACATCACTATTTTTGCATCCGTGTAGGTGCCATTGTGGACTACTTTATTAGCATTTGTACCGGTGTATTATGAGCATTAATATTGATGCATTATTAAAGGATATTAGATATGTGAGAATCCAACATGGGAGTAAACTATGGATTGTAGAAATGGATTAAACTCATGGTTTTAGTAGTAACTACATTAGTAAAATAACAATGCAATACACACACACATTAAATGGGTGCCTCTTAAATAGGCTGAGAATACATCAACACTACCAATAACATGGCTCAATAATCATCCGTATTCAAGCTCTCACTAATCAAGGGCAACCTCCCCCCACTTTGAGGTGTTGTAAATGGGGGTTCCATGTTAGAGTGGAGCGTTGCCATAGATTTGATACCACTCTTGCCCAGTGCAACAAATTGAAATCACAATAATCAAATTTTTACTTCAAATAATAATTTATAAGAAAATAAAGCATAGAGACATAAACACTATATTGGGTCCAATTTGGCCCCCCATGTGTGAGACCAAGTCTCACACATGAGTATTTTAACGATTTTTTAAGATACGAAGTAATTTGGTACAATCAATCTCTTTGGAGACATATGATCAGAGAAGGAAAGAGAATATAAAAATAGAGGAGACATTCATCCAAGGAGCTTGCAAATCTTACAAAACATGTTTAATAAAGCTCTCTCTCTCTCTCTCTCTCTCTCATGAAATAGTTAAACCATATTAAAAAATAGTAAAAGAAACTAATACTTTCAGCATGTCTTGACTCCCTGTATGTAGGCAACTTGCATCGATTGTAGCTCTCTTGTCTTTTTTCAGAATATAATTGAATTTATACTTAAAATTAGGAGAACATTGTTGATCTACAACCCAATGTGGACTGTTTTGCTAAATTTGATTGAATGTAAAAAAAGGCTACTTTAGAGAGGTCTATTATGAGAAAAGTTTACTTTTTCTATTAATTAGATTTTTAGTATATATATATTGTTATGATATGATACTAAAGTATATTTATTTTTACTTTTGATCTTTTATATTATCATGATTTGAATAAAGATAATTATAATAATAATCAATCTTAGATTATTCATAATAGTCATTTTGGGCACACATATCTATTGACACCCAAAGTTGAGTCTCACAAAATATATTCGTGGCCACCATTTACTCACTTCCATTATCACATCCAATGATTTGCACTTTACATCAACTACTATGTTAGTCAATTAATAAAAATTAATTGACTAAAAATACAAGTAGCTATACACAACTTCATATCAACAAGACGATGCAACCAATACTCCCACCACACATGTATGGATTCACCCAAGTACACGTAAAGTAAGCTAAAATTTTCGTGATTTAGAAAGGGATCCCAATCTAAACTCGTTTAGGAGAATTTATAACATAAAAACGAGGGAATATATAAAATGTTCCATGAATTCTTTTAAGAATCCATAGAAACACAACATGAAAATATACAAAATATTCCATGAATTATTTCTCATAACATACCCCATGGGTGATAAATAATTGTCCTCAATTGTCACAAAATAAAAAATAATCTTGGGTGAGTATCCTTGTAAGATGCTATCAAGGACGGATAAGCAAGAGGACATTACCAGGAAGCCATTACGAATCTTTGATAGTGTGTCCTTTATACTTGACCATATATCCATAATAAATGTTTCCTCTAATACCTCTCTTTAATTCTATAATTAACAAAGAAAATGTAATTGAGAATAGAAAATAACCATGAATTCACTGACTTTGGCAGTTCCACTTAAAAGATGGGTGAGCAGCAGCTCTTCAACTTTATAGAAGAAGTCCAAATCTGACTTGATCGTTTACTAGGTCAAAACTATGTTCCATGTTAGAGTGGTGCATTGCCATAGCTCTGATACCACTGTTGTGCACTAGATCAAATTGAAATCAAAATAATCAAAGTTTCACTTCAAATAATAATTTGTAAGAAAATAAAGCATAGAGACATAAACACTATATTGGGTCCAATTTCCCCCCCATGTGTGAGACTTAGTATCACACATGAGTATTTTAATGATTTATTAAGATATGAAGTAATTTGGTACAATAAATCTCTTTGGAGACATCTCATCATAGAAGAAAAGAGAATATAGAAAGAAAGGAGAGCTTCATCCAAGGAACCTACAAATCTTACAAAACACGTTTAATAGACTTCTCTCTCCCTCTCTCTCTCTTGCTGTGTGAGGTTAACTTTTACAGTTTCAATTTTCTGCATGTTCGTTTTATTTTCTATTCTTAGCTTAGTTTAGTTTTCCTGCATCTTTAATTTTGTGCATTTTAGTTCTCTGTTAAACCTACACCTATAGAGAAACTGAAATCTGTACACACACTTGAAGACTGAACATTTCGAATTCGCTGCAAATCTCACAGCTGCACACGCATTGAATTCGCTGCAAATCTCACAACTGCACACGCATTGAATTCGCTGCAAATCTCACAACTACACATGCATTGAGTTCACTGTACACGCACTTCAAAAAAGGAAAAAATAATAATAAAAGAAGGCAGCTGTGCGTGAACAGCGCACCGCGCGGAGAGACCCACACACCGCACCATAAAGACCGCCATCGCACCGGATGAGGGGGTGCCCAAAAAAAAAGTCTGAAAAATTTTTCATTTTCTCTCGCGAAAAATTGGGAGGTTATCTAACTTTTCAAGAGGAGTTAGAAAACACCCATCGTCGAAATTTCGGTCCCGAAACCATTTTCCCATAATGAGTCAGTATGGGAAACTAGTAAATTTTAGGCAATTTTCGATCCTAAAAAATACGCTATTTTTTGGCCTAATGTGTTCGAGGGGGTTCAAAATGGGTTCTGGCAAAGTTTGAGCCAACTTGAAAATTTTTGGATTTTTTTGAAAAAAAAACCTTAAAATTTGACCTTATACACTTGCAGTCGGGACGTCATATAAACACTGCCATGGAGTCTAGGGCACCTTCTAGAGTACCTATGCAGGAAAGTGGGACCCAATCGATAGGAAATTTGACAGATATTGCTGAAACCCTTTCGGAATCCCAATCTGATACCCTTTCCAGGACAACTAGCTCATTGTCAATGGACAATCTAGGGCCATCAAATAGTCATCCCTTAGCTCCAAATAGGACACCCACAAGATCTTTTAATCCATTTGAAGCTGACACCATGGGGTTACCACTCAATGTGAGACTTCAATATGTCTACACGAATGCTCAAGGAGCTGAGATCTTTAGGGATCCACAACAATAGTATCTCATTAAGATTGCGGACTTTTTCTCAGAGCTTGATAGAGCACCTCTAGTCAATGACGGTAACATGTACATGGGTGGAGATGGTGTTCGCTCTACGAAGTCACCTATCATCCAGAGAATGTAGACAAATTAGGAGAGCTCTCTAAGAGTAATTTCCTAGATTTATCAAAGCCTTGCGGAGCAAGGGAGTCTAGAGATGATTGGCTCATTGAGCCGGACATGCCTGGACCATCCAACGTCCAGTCCTCAAAGCCATCCATAGATGATTTACTTTTTGTAGATCTAAATTTGGAAAGGGAAAGGAAAGGTAAGAGCAAAATGGATCAGGGGGCTGAGAACCAATGGGAGTTTGTACGACAAATTCCAGTGACAAAGGTCTTTCAGGATGACCCACTTCAAGAGGTCTATAAGGACTCTTTAGAATGATATTATGCCACAACTAGATTGCCAGAGCTAGATCTTCCTCTAGCACTTGTGAGAAGCTTGCAGGATACAAGAACCGAATCATTGATAAATGGGCCAATGAATACCGAACCTTAGATTGGAAGGAGATTCGTGAGCTCACATGGAGAGGATAACCATTATTCATGGAAGTGTTCTCTACTAATATAGCTAAACCAGGAGAGACAGTCTTTCTTGGAGAAACTGTTGCTCCTCCCCTACGAGAGTTCACTAGAGAGGGACCATCAACATCAAAGTGGAACACTGCAAGTAGCCCAACTCTAGCACCAAGATATTATCCTACACCAAAAGTGCGACCACAAATCACACCACAACAACGTTTCTCTCACTATGACAATCGGAGGGTAGGGGAGCCAACTTGGCCTCCCATAAATGCACCTCCTGAAATGCAGGTAACAAGATCTTTGGAGAGGGTTAGTGAGGCAGGTAATAGGGGACCCACACTAATTCGGGATGCATATGGACCACCTTACCAAAGAGAGGAGCCACTGAGAGTGAGAGGCCATAGGCCTGATGATGAGTATTCAAGACGAGTAAGGCCATCAACTCTTCAAAAACTGGTACGAAGGGTTGGGAGATCCATATGACCATGTAGCAGCATTTAGGCAAGCAGTTCGCGCTGAGCAAGTGACTGACAAGCATACGCAAATTGAAGGGCTTGGGCTCACTCTTGAGGGAAAGGCCCTTGCTTGGTTTCAGGCACTAGAGGCTTTAGACATTCTTTTACGAGTTTTGGAAGAGAGATTCATTGCTGCTTTTTCCTTGATGGGGATTCAGCATGACACAGTAGCAAACATCTACTCTTTCAAGCAAGGCGAGACTGAGAGTGTTAGAGACTATGTAAACAGGATGAAGCAGTACATTAATCGTTGCCCAGAAGATGAGAAGCCCACCCAGAGTCGATTAATTTCTCTCTTCTTAAAAGGACTCAAAAACTCAACACTGCACACACATCTCTATGCAAAGAAGCATACAAATTTCAATGATTGTTGCCATGATGCTATGGATTTCATAGATAACTTTAAATTCCAAGATGGTACTGACCCTGAGGTGCAACCTAGAGATCAGTGGGGTGATGACCAAAGTTCACGGTCTAGCGCACTAGTAAATCCAGACCACATAACTAACCTAGTACTAAGGATATTGGGACAAACCTATCGTGCACCCAACAACAGGAGCAGCGAATGAGGAGTGTACTACCTACAGGTCCTCATCTTTGTGGAGCATGTGGCAGTAACCATAAAACCGAAGAATGTAATTCCTTTTCTCCTCTAGTCACAAACCAACCCACAAAGAAGTGGTGCCAGGCCTGTGCTTGGAATTATACCCACACCACACAAGAATGTACTCGCATTGCAAGAATGAGACAAGAACGTGAGCAGCAAAGGGATGCAGTGGCTCCACAAATGCATCAACAGTACACTAATTTTGAACGTAAGCCACCGATGGCACAAGAGAAAGCACAACCTGTACTTGGAGCTCAACCTCCTGCTCCTGGGACTGCTCCTGTGAGGTTTGTTGACTATGACAATTCAAATATGTGTAGAGACTTGGTAAACCCAAGCTATGTGGAGGAGGAATATGCATCATATTCATCCAAGGAAAATTTCTTTGAAAGTCCCGCATATCCAAGACAAGCACCGGGGAAACAAAATTTTGATGTTGCTAGGCGGCTACCAACTTAGGACTCCAGGCCCCTCAGGTCAATGGCAGCAAAGGAAAGTAGAAGGCAAACTAATGGGCCCCTGTTATGAGTGCGGAGAACCCCATTGGACTCGTGATTGTCCACATCGCCCAAGGCAAGCAGCTCGATCCAATACAGCAGTACCACAGTTTCCACGAATTGAAAGATATTGTCTAGGGTGTTGTGTATAACACTTTCCAAAGGATTGTTTGCTGAAACCACATGAGGAAGGCACCTCTCAACCAAAGGTCTCACTCAACTTTGTAGAGGCAGTTCCATCGCCACCTTCATCACAGAATGAGGATGTAGTGCCACTTAGAGTCATGACTAGATCACAGACACGAAATGTCGAAATATAGAGACTGATGAGACACCTCGAACTAGGGATGCAAAGGCAAATCTAGTGGACAAGACCCTACATTCCAATAGAAAAAGGACCACTAGGAGGAAAAAGAACCACAACAAGCAAACTAAGAGTGCATCCACTAGTTCTCAAGAATTCTCTAAACAAAACATGAAGGATCAAGCTTTTACATCCCAAGAAATGCATGAGGAGCATCAACCTCAACCTGGGCCTAGTGCTAGACAAGATGAGGTTAGTACAACCGAGGATAGTTTTGGGGGTTTTGTTTTTGTGGATAAGGTGAACGAGACTCTATATGCCATCATTGATGCTCATAGAAGTCGCATTGCAGCTTTATCTGAGCTACCCAAGAAGCTTCAAGAATTCCCAAACCCTCGTGATTGAGGAGAAGATCAATCAACTGTACATCAGCAACTCGTTAAAGAAGCTCAATCAATACTTGAGGACCCACCTCCACCTATCCCTCCAGACCCAACCTCTCTTAAGCCAACATTAGAAACCATACCAGAAGTGTCATCAAGCTGGGAAATGAAAAGTGAGCTGATCTCACAAGCTCATAGTAGCGAGAAGTCTGCACCAATTGACACCCCATTGAAAGAAGGCATTCTACCACCACCTAGTCTTGCCTTCCCATGCAATGATGAAGTTATTGATGCTAACGAGGACATGGCAAATGAGATGTGGGCAGCAGTTCATGAGAAAGTTAATGAGAATATGTCCTCTATTATATATTGCCACATGTTTGTCAGAGCAGGTATTGCTACAAAAGGGTCACCATCAATGTACTATACACCCTGAGACAAAGCATGTTATGCCTGCTCCTATCAACAAAGTAGGAAAATTTTGTGAGGACGATCAGGGAAATGCTACTCTCCCATTAGACGTGCGAAAAGTAGCTTCAACTGCAATACTTGATAGTGGTGCAGGAGTGGGCATTGTGACAAGGTCCATTTGGGAAAAGTGGGGCAAACCAGCTATTAGGAGTACAAGGATGCGCTTGCAGCTAGCAGATGGAAGCTTAGAACATCCCATTGGGCTGCTAGAGAACATGTTGGTCACCACATGTGGGATTGAATATGAGCACACATTTGCATTAGTGGATTTTGGAAAGCATTCAAACTATGAAGTGATATTGGGTAGACCATTCATGCAACAATTTCAAATGATTCAGGATTGGGGATACAATTATTTGTACCTCCGACATGATTCTGTCATCACAAGGGTCAATCTAAAGAATCACTCATATCGTGATGTAACGCGGTCTCAAATAGATGAGTTTGATTTTGCTTCATCTGAGGGCTCAAGAGTTACATTGGCAGATGGGCGAGAAGATCTGTGGATGTGTGGAGCCTCATGTAAGGATTTCAACACTGAAAGACTTAAGGGTAATTGAAGTGTATTAGATGAGGCATACATTCCACAACCCTTCCCTCAGCACTTAATTGATCCCCTAGAATGGAGTCATGTCCTTGCAACATTATCGACATGTGCTTTACCTAAGCCAATTCAATTTTGTGACTCAGATGGATATGACATTATTCCTATACGAATGGTACAACCACATGACCTTCTAGATGATTTGTACTATGGGGTTGCATCCACAGCACTACATGTAGAGGAAGTCTCAGTGGAGGATTTAACACTCGAATCGGCTAATGATGCTGATAAGGAAGACGGATGGGACTTTTATTTTGATGATGATGTGATAATCCTCGAGGAAGAGTTAGGAAAGGCATGCCTACTCTGGAGAGGAAGGGAGGTTCAAATAGAGATTCCTTGAAGTCGGCCCAAACATAAATGCTATAAGAGCCATAAGAGAATCCATAAACAAGATGAGAGGGAACGACGTGAGAGAATACAAAAAGAAAATGAGGAGTTTAAGAATGAACACTCTCAACCACCACCTCACTTCTTAGGAAAGAATGGATATCTATACTATGTCCAAGCACAAGATAGTATCAAAGACCAAGTAAAACGATCAAATGGATTCCAACCAGGAGAAAAGCTAAAAACAAAGATCGCAAAAATCGCAAAAAAACAAAGAGACCAAAACAAAAACTCAAGTCTCAAACCAATTCAAAAGAGAGTGTCGAAAGTGCAAAGATAACGGTTGAACAAAAAACTATGATGCAAGATTGCAAAAGAGAGCTCAAAACCGCATGGTCTTCAATTAGTGATGACTCAAGTGGACAAGAACAAGGTCTCAATGTTCCCTCCAACTTCACATAGTACACTCTTCAAGATCGGAAGATTGTTCTTCAATAGCCCATGCGACAAAAGCCAAGCATGCCAGGGGTTTCATATGATGGTCCAGAAGATGCAAAAAAAAAAATGATATCGCTAAGCCAGGAGAAGAGCCTCGCTACGTGTGGATTGCCACAGACTTGTCCTTAGATGAGGAGAAGTTATTAATTCAAACAATAAAGGAGTATCGCGATGTTTTTACTTGGAGTTATAAAGACCTCAAAGGAGTTGATCCAAGCATATGTCAGCATACAATTCCATTGCGAGAGGATGCAAAGCCTTCCAAGCAACATCCTTATACTTACCAATGAGAATTTTGCACAAAAGATAAAAGAAGAAATAGACAAGCTCTTAGAGGCAAAATTTATCTATGAGATTGAACACACTAAATGGGTCTCCCCTATTGTAGTGGTGCCCAAGAAAAATGAAAAACTTTGAGTATGTGTAAACCTCAAGAAGATAAATGCAGCTACTGTACGTGATCATTACCCACTTCCAATCACGGATCATGTTTTGGAACGTGTTGCAGGGAAAAAGGCATATAGTTTCTTGGATGGATTCTCCGATTACAATCAAGTGTCAATTGATCCAAAGGATCAACACAAGACAGTCTTTGCAAACTGAAGATGACATCTTTGCATATCGTGTTATGCCATTTGGTCTAATAAATGCACCTGCAATCTTTCAGGTAGTGGGGTTAGTGAGTCATGTATTCAAGGAGTACCTTAGGCTATTTCTTAAGATCTTCATCGATGATTTATGTGTTCACTCACAAGAACATGATGATCACATAGAACATCTCAGACTTGTGTTTCAAAAGTGTCAAGTTTATCGTATATGCTTGAATCCTGACAAGTGCAAATTCATGGTAAGACAAGGGAAGATTTTGGGCCATATTATTTCTCCCAATGGTATTTCAACAGATATGGATAAATTTGATGTCATTGTCTCATTACCTCGGCCTATCAACCCTAAAGGGGTACAAATATTCATGGGACATTGTGGCTATTATCGTCGATTCATCTACATGTCAATGTCCTAGCCAGACCATTATATGCTCTTCTTGTAAAGTTTAATTGGACTGTGAAAAGTTGAAGCAAGCATTAGTGTCTGCACCATCCTTACGGGCACCAAATTGGAACCAAATCTTTCATGTCCATATTGATGCTTCAAACTTTGCAATTGGATGTATTTTGGCTCAATCGGGAGAACATAATAAGGATTTCCCAATCTCATATGCTAGTCGACAGTTGAACAATGCTGAGAAGAATTATACCACAACAAAAAGAGAAGGTTTGTCCATGATATATGCAGTGAAAAAGTTTCGCCATTACCTTTTGGCAAACAAATTTATTATGTGGACCATCAAGCACTGCTATATTTGGTGAATAAGCCTTATGCAACTAGAAGGATTGTGAGGTGGTTTGTCATCCTTCTTGAGTTTGATTTTGAAGTGGCAGTTCGAAAAGGAACAACTCATCTTAGGGCAGATCATTTGTCTCGAATCACCTCTGGCAAAGCTCTTGTGGGTGTGGATGATGATATGTTAGATTCAACACTTTTCTTTGTAGAGACAGCTCCTAAATGGTCTGAACCCATCTTAGAAATTTTGACAAGTGGGCAGATACAACTAGCAGGTCCTAATGTGGACCTATGGCAACCATTCAAGTTAATCTCACGGAGATTATATCGTCAGGGTAATGATGGAGTGTTTCGACTTACTGACCAATATGAGGAGATCTTGGAATGGGCACATGAGGGTATTGGTGGAATCCATGCATCAGCTACTACTTGTGTGCGACGAATAACTCAGAATGGGCAATGGTGGTCTACCATGCATGCGGATGCTGAAAAATTTGTTCGTAATTGTGCTTCATGTCAAAATCAACAACCAATTCATAATGTCACATTATTCCAAATTTCAACTACACCAAGTTGGAGCAAGTATATTGTGGACTATCTTTAGCATGGTCATACTGATCAAACAATTCCTAAATATCGAAAGCATGCTATTGAAGTTGAAGCGGCCAACTATATGCTGATAGAGGGTCAACTCTACAAGAGGGGCAAGGATGGCAACTTGCGCATGTGTGTATGTGAAGCTGACTACTTGAAAATCTTGACTCATGCACATGCAGGTGTTGGGGGTGGACACTTTTCAAGAAATACCACAGCTAAGTTAATTAGGTGGTCTGGGGTTTGGTGGCCAACCTTACAAATGGATGCCGAAGAATATGTGAAACGTTGTGACGATTGTCAAAGGACCAAACCTCCCATCACAAAGGACAATATGCCATTGCCGCCTATGTTAAGCACACGTGCGTTTGCCAAATGGGGTATTGATTTTGTCGGTCCCATTAAACCTCCAGCTCGTCACACACATGCCGAATATATTATAGTCGCAACTGACTATTTGACCAAATGGGTAGAAGCAAAGGCTACAGTCAAAAATGATGCCAGAACCACAACCAAGTTCTTGTATGAATACATGTTTACACACTATGGTAGAAGCAAAGGCTACAGTCAAAAATGATGCTAGAACCACAACCAAGTTCTTGTATGAGTACATCTTTACACACTATGGCTTACCTATTGAAATCGTTAGTGATCAAAGTGTGCACTTTGTGAATGAGGTCATAGAGTTTTTACTTCAAGAATTTATGGTAATTCACAAGCATTCTGCACCCTATCATCCCCAGCCAATGGTCAAGCTGAGAGTCCTAACAAGATTCTCTGCACAGCACTCACAAAGATTGTTGTGAGGGACATATGACTGATTGGGAGCAAAAGTTGCACTCAGTTCTTTGGGCATATAGAATAGCCTATAAAACATCTGTGGGCACAACCCCATTTGAGCTTGCTTTTGGGCTAGATGCAATTCTTCCCATTGAATTTCTTGTACCTACTCTACGAGTTGCTAAACAATTGGACTGGATTGGTCATGAGCTTTCTCAGCGCATTGATGAATTGGAAAAGCTTGATGAGACCCGCTTATTGGCAGTAATGGGGATGTATTGCAAGAAGAGGAGACAAAAGCAATCGTATGATCGAAATGTAACAACTGGCCAATTCAAAAAAGGGGACCTTGTGCTCTTGTACACACTTAAGAAGCATAAGAGAAAGCTCAAGAAATGTGTCCTAGGACCGTTTGTGATTAATGAGCTTACTCCAAGTGGTGCAGTGCATTTAGAGACACTAGAAGGTGAGCAAATGCCTAACTTCATCAATGGAAGTCGTCTCAAGAAATACAATGAACCATTAATTGAAGCCACGCTTCAACAAATGCATGCTGCCCACACACGGAAAGAAGCACATGACCTACTTAAATGTCAAGCTTAAGAAGAAGCTAAAGCTAGAGTTACAAAAGCCAAGGAGCGTCGCAAGGCTTCTGTGTTGAACTTATAGTTGGCTACTGATGAAAGCAATATGTCGATCCTTTTAATATTCACGTGTGTCTTCATCTTCATGAGACTACCTACTTTGTCTCTACCTTAATTGACTATGGTGTAGATTATAATGTTCTCTCATTTGACACATGGGTAGCCTTGGGACAACCAACACTTGTGCACATTCCTATTGACTTACGAAGCTTCTCAGGTGAAGATAACCCTATAGAGGGAAAATGTGTCATTATGATATCTATTCAGGATCACAAGATGTTAGTTTCCTTTTATGTGGCTAGTAGGTCCAAGGCAGTGGTAGAGGTTGTTCTTGGTCGATCATGGTTAAGTGCTAGTAAGTCCAAGGCAGTGGTAGAGGTTGTTCTTGGTCGATCATGGTTAAGTGCTACCAATTGTTCATTAGATTGGAAGAATAGAAAATACAAATTACAAATTGATTCTGATTCAATATTGGGATTTGCTGCTCCACGAGTTTTATCATGTCAAAAGGGTGGTAGTTCTACCTTACACAACCCACTTTCAACATCTGCTCTTCAAGCTCTAAGACAAATGATGTGGATAATCGATGAGTCCTCAAGTGAGGGCCATGGCTGGCATGTTCCAACTACTCTAGTCACTGCTCAAAGAAGTCCAGACAAGAAGGAATCATCAATTTGGCTACCCAAAGATGCGTACAAACTTGTACCATCTAGCAGGGAGGTGTCGTACAGGTGTGCCTTCTCTATAGAATGCTTTGATGTACTAAGCGAGAGTTCTTATTGGGAAAAGTCCTGAGTGAAAAGCTAAAAGGGATCCTATTGGTAAATGATTCGACAAGTTATACTATATACTCATTTTTTATCAAGTAAAGAAATACCGCAAGGGGAGCCACTGCGTTTTGGGGCCAATCGGTGTCCTTGTACTATTTGCAACAGCATTCTAGCTCCCCTGTTTGTTTTCCTTTTCCAGGTTCTCATGGGTGATGAAGTTGTGCGAGTATTTGTTCCACCGCCCGTCGAATTTCTGAAGGCCGGTTTCATGGTTCCATTGCCGAGATATCGTCGACTTTCTCAAGGAGACGAGCCCGTGGTTGTCACATCAAAAGCTTCTACATGAGGAAAGTGAAAAGGAAGTACAGGAGACAGTGCAAGATTGTGTGCCTTTGCTTGTATATAAGGTGAAGAGCAAAATCTAAAGATGAAGCTCAAGAGGGAACCTAGCCTCAAGATAACATCAAGAGACCATAGCCTAAGCCCCCCTTGAGTGTGCCCCATGTCCCTATTATATAGGAGGGCCCTCAAGTGACTCTTGACTCTCCATTTCCCATGTGTGACCCTTGGATGCCAGACCCTAACCTTAACCCTTAAGATTAGTCCTAACCCATGCTCCACTAGAGCTTGTTCCCATGCTCCCATGCTCACAAGCCTAATGTGGGTTAGCCTCCTATGCACACATAATGTGCATATAACATATTGTTAAAACCCTAAGATATCTCTAGATAATTGTTATGCAGAAACATGCATAAATCACGCATAAACTCATCCACCCGACCACCCCCGAGCCTAAGGGATGCACACATGAATTATAATGAAGTACAGCATACCTTTACCTTGATGTCCCATACCATCAAGAGGTATAAATCCAATCTGGTAGCATGTAGTTATAGTGTGAAATGGTAGGTGAGTAGTTATGGTCCTCTACACAAGAGAGCATAACATAAACTAGCCTCAAGATAACATCAAGAGACCATAGCCTAAGCCTCCCTTGAGTGCCCCATGTCCCTATTATATAGGAGGGCTCTCAAGTGATTCTTGACTCTCTATTTCCCATGTGTGACCCTTGGATTCCTGACCCTAACCTTAACCCTTAAGATTAATCCTAACCCATGCTCCACTAGAGCTTGTTCCCATGCACCCATGCTCACAAGCCTAATGTGGGTTAGCCTCCTAGTATATGCACACATAATGTGCATATAACATACTACTGTTAAAACCCTAATATCTATCCTACTGCTGTTTGGGAAAGGGTTGTGGGATCCATGGTTGAGATGGAGAAGACCGGAAGTAGCACTTCTTGTGCGGGGTAGGGTCCCACACTCGGGGCCTCACCCACGGATATCCGGACAAGAGAATAATTTTGCCAATGATGCCATAGGTACACTAATAATGGAATGATTGGAAATTAGAATTCGAGCTAGATATTTTGGAGGATTATGATCAGTGATACTATGGTTTCATTAGAAGATTGTTTTAAAGATAGCTAAATCTGTGAAATAGGCAATTTCATATTGGGTGATACTTCTTAAGTAGGCCGACATAGAATACATTATGTACTTTGAGATGAGGAGGCAGAAGAAGTTCATAGGCTAAGTCACCTACTTTCTTTGTAATCAGATATGGCCCACAGAATCTGGGGGATAACTTCTTATACTTCCCAAGAGATAGATAACTTCTTTTGGGACGTACTCGAATGAAGACCATATCTGCTTCTTCTAATTTTTTGTCTGACCTCTTCTTATCTGCATACTGCTTCTATCTATCCTGGGCAGCTTTTATATCCTTGCGGATTGACTGTATCTACTACTCCATGTCGTCAAGCATATGTTTGGACATCTCGACCCTAATCAATGGGTAAGGAAAAGAGTTCTCCTCTAATTTTGCGAGATGAGGACATCCCGTGTTTTTTAAGTGGGATAGGATGTAAGATTCCTCTCTCCGGCTTTTGAGGTATGCAGGTGTAAGAACCTCCCCTTCTGATCTTATAATTATTCCCCTCTCTGAAATAAAAGAAAAATCTTATTTTACCCTATTTTGGCCTAGAGAGAAAAAATATCTAGAGGGAGGTAATTCAAAATTGAGATATTTTTGGATATAAAAATCCTCCTAGTGTCTAAAATGGTTTTCCCTAAAACAGATATTCAAAAAGAAATTTCCAATGTGCATTTAATTGGAATAAATTGAAATCAGCTAAAAAGAACCTTAGCCTAAGTGTCCAGATTTTCTGAAATTTTTGAATTAAGGTTCATATGGACCAATTAGATTAATCCAAATGTAGCAAGGAGATAAATGGAAGAATAAAAGAAAATCTCTCAAAAATGAGTAAATGCTCACATAAGATGAAGAGTGGACTAAGGACCTAGTTGTAAAAAGAATATCTTTTCCAAGCCTAAGTCTCAGATTGTTACTCATTGGGTCCCAAAGCATGTTCTTAAAGCACAAGGCTATTATGAGGGTGCAACAGCACTTTGGCTTCCCAAATGCCATGGGATGCTAGAGCCAGAAGAGTGTATCAATAAGATTCTAAAAGCTATCTTGGTTTTTTATATCAGTGGGTGCAAAGGAAATCAACACAACCTCTTCACACAACCGCTTCAAGATAGGATAGGTGGTTGTGATAGCACCTACAAATCTCCTTGTGTTGACCTTCCCAAAACATGTATTGAATCACCAGTTGTCCTAACTTCTCCTTGTTACATACTTCCACCATCAACTTGTGTACCTAAGACAAATCCAACTTTACATGAGTCTCCTTTGAGCATAGATTCTAGCACTTCACTGCCTAAATCCTCTTATCTTGCTCAAATTCCTTGACCATTGCTATCCTTCCCACCTCTTAAGAAGGACATACCCAAAACCAAAGGTAAGGCATTAACACTACAATTGAAGCTCTTTGGTAGATCAGTGTTTGAATAGTCTCACTTTTACTAATGTGGCTCCTTCTGCCATTACAAGATTGTGTTCTTTTTGAGATGATCTTATCTACTTGTTTTTTATAGGGATTGTAATGCTGGATATGAGTGTATAAAGATTGAAGTTTCTAAATTTCATTGTTCTATGCCCAGATACCTCCTGATGGATACTTGGCGAGATACATGTCCACCATGCATTAACCCTGATAGTACTCAACCTGAACATCACGGGGGTTATAGTGCTCCTCCTTTTCAAACTCATTCTAGGTACTTTTATGCTCCCTTAGGTGAAATTTGCTGTGGGCATCACTTTGTCACTTTATTCTATCAACAGCATCATCCATTTCCACATTGTCAAGAGTGTGCACGACTCGTATTAGGGGAAGCTTCACACATTTGCTGGCTATGCCTCTCTTACTTTCGATGATATGGCATGGGCTTAATGAAACAAATTGTGGGAATTACACCCCAACGCCATAACCTTCTTGATATGAGAGTACCAGACCGAGGACCAAATCAATGTAGTTTACTTGAGGAGGTTCAAGCACAACAATGGAGGGATACATGCATAAATGACTTGCAACCACCTATCTTGCAAGCCCTTCTTCCCCCAGCCTCAACATGTTAATTTTGGATCACTATGAGCACCTATATTGAGCAATTCCAAAATTGGCATTGTCTGCTTAACCTTCCCATAGAACCAATGCCATATTTTAGCAAGGAAGCACTCCTTCCTCTACCACCTTCTCCAAAGGCCGGCTTTTGTACAAGGTTGTCCTTGCATCCTCAAGTGATTGATACAATCTTTCCAGCAGAAGTGGACACGGATCCACCGCCAGTGCAAGGATAAGCACATCAAACTCCACAATAAGATCAACAAGCCAGGACACTTTTCTCCCACTAGGTTTTTCCCCTCGGCTATATTCGGTGATTCTCACCAATAACAAATTTTATTCTTTTCTTTTCTTGTTTGTTAATAAGACATTTTGCAGAGATCTTAGCAAAACAAGAGCATACAAACACGCTCCAACAGTCCACCTCACACAAATTAGGAAGGGGGAGACATGCAATGCCTACAAAGAGCAAAGAGAAGCAATCTGCACATCAGCAATGCATCAAGACAAATGCACCACATCAACGAGCACTACAACAGGTGTATTCAAATCATAATCTTTTGTTCTTTATGTGCTTTTCACTTTTGCATATATTGTTTGCATGTTCACACATAGTTGGCTGGTTGTAGTTTTAAATTAGTTGTTACTATTAGTGAGTGATTTTTAGATTCTTAGAGGACTTAGTAGAAGGTATTTCTATTTGAAGACGGTGTAAGACATATACCAACGGAGTATGCAAAGTTCTTAAGCTCTAGAAGTATATTAGTTATCCCTAGTGGTAGCTACCTCTTAGGTATGGGCTAGGTGCTACGATAAACAAAAATTTACGAAACACATGCCCTAAAAATTATATAGAAGTGACTTGAGACATGACGTGTCTACGGCCATGTGGAATGCTTGGTAGGACCTTGGGTTGTTTAAGCACCTTGGGCCCGATGCCTTGGTTTCCATGGGGTGTACACTGACGTCTAAAAGATTCAGAAGAAGCCCTACAAGGACTCTATCACCTTGATAGATGCTAGAAGGACTCTTGGGTACATTATGGGCCCTCGAGACCGATGCCCTCATCTTCATGGGGTACTCCTTATGTCAAAAAGAAAGAAAAGGGTCTGTCGCCCTTGAGATACTTAGTGGCCTTTAGATTCTCTTAGCGGAGGTCTCTTGGCCATTGCTTGGGTCTCATTGGGATGGAACCTTCCTCTTTATCAAGCTAAAAATAATAATTCTCTTTAATCTTCTGCTCTTTACACAAAAAAAATAAAAAATAAAAAAAACAAAAAAGAGAAAGAAAAAAAGAAAGAAAGAAAGGTCCAGTCACCATGGCTTATATTTAGGAGTAGGGTTGCCACTTAGGAATAACTTAAACACTTGTAGGACATTGAGACTGCGGTTATAACCTGTAGTGTACAAAGACACTTGCCTTTGCATAGCACTATCTACCACTTAGTCTCACTTTGACTAGTCTTTACTCGCTTCTTTTACCACTCTTTAAAACTCTAATCAGCCTTTCACTTGCATGCTCACGTGTGAGATTGTCATTTCTGGTTTTTTTCAATAAAAGGCTTTACTTGTCTTCCATTATTTTTTGTAGCTTTCGTTTCTACCGCGCCCGAGGACGTGCGCGATTTAGGAAGGGGGGAATGTTCCACGGGAACACTCACGGGAACACGGATTATGGAAGAAGGCCGGAAGCAATTAATGCGAGAGAGCGGGATTGTAGCCATGGGAACATAAAGACGCACATAATATTTTCATATTTTTGTGCCGAAGTGCAATGTAAATCATTTTAGGCCAATGTGGGTTCTAAATGAGAGTTCTAATTGTGGGGTTGTCCGCCCATGTGTGAAAGAGGCCTAGGGTTAGGGTTAGTGACATCTCTATAAAAGAGATGTTAGCTAAAGAAAGAGTATGTTTTTGGCCATTCTCATAAGCTATTGAGTGAAGCTCTTGAGCTCTCAAGCTATGGCACTCTAATGAGCATCAAGCTCCAATGAGTATAGCTCCACTTCTTTGTCTTAATCTATTTTAGCAGCATTGAAGTAGATTAATCTATGATTAGTTGAATGCTTCTTTCTTTCTCTTGTGTATGTATGCTTGTAGTGTGTGTGTGTGTAGTCTCCATTGATGCAAGCTCTTGCCCACTTCATTGGCAACAATGAGTTATTCATGGATAGACTCTCTCTATGAGCTTTGTGGGTTTGTGAATGTTACATTCTATGCTTGTGGGTTTGTGAATGTTACATTCTATGCTTGCTTAGGCTTGTGGGTTAGCAGATGCATGCTTATGGGTTTGCTGGTATTAGGGAATGCTAAGATTTAATCAATGTTTGAATGGGATTAAGAGATTGCCATGAATTGCTTGTTCTCTTGATTATGTAGTGGATTTCAGGGATTGAGAGATTGATTGAGGTGGTGAATGGTTGAATCGTCAAGTGGTGGTTCGTGTATGTGAGCTCTCCCTCATGGGATAAGCCTTCATGCACTAATCGGGTCGAGTCCTCGGATTGACATTGTGTTTCTTAACACATTTGTTGATCAGTAGTACTCTATAAGCACTATATTGCCCGGTAGAGAGAACCGCTCTACAACATGGCCTTATGCTTCCTAGGCATGCATAGCAAGCTACTCGCATACAAGGTTTCTATCGGCATGCATAGGAAGCTACCAGCATGCATAGGAAGCTACTGGCATGTATTGGAAGCTACCAACATGCCTAGGTAGCTACCGGCATGCCTAGGTTACTACCGGCATGCATAGCAAGCTACCAATATGCATTAGAAGCTACTAGCATACCTAGGTTGCTACCAGCATATGTAGGTAGCTAACTGGCATGCGTAGGCAGCTATACTCGCATGCGTAGGTTACTACCGACAGCATGCCTAGAAAGCTATTTGCACACATAGGAAGCTACTAGCAATGTATAGCAAGCTGTTGTCATGCATTGGAAGCTACCGGCATGCATAGGAAGCTACTTTCATGTGTAGGTTGCTACCTGCATGCATAGGAAGCTACCGGCATACATTGGAAGCTACCAGCATGCCTAGGTTGCTATCAGCATGCATAGGTTACTACTACTGGCATACATTGGAAGCTACCAGTCTACATTGGAAGCTACCGGCATGACTAGGTTACTACTGACATGCATAAGAAGCTACCGATATGCCTAGGTTACTACCAGCATTCATAGAAAGCTACCGGCATGCCTAGGTTGCATAGAAAGATACTGACATGCATAGGTTTCTATCGACATGCATAGGAAGCTACCGGCATGCATTGGTTGCTACCAGCATGCATAGGTTTCTACTACCAGCATGCATAGGAAGCTACCAGCATGCCTACGTCGCTACAGGCATGCATTGGAAGCTATCGGCATGCATAGGTAGCTAGTGACATGCCTAGGTTGCTACTGACATGCATAGGAAGCTAATGGCATGCCTAGGTTGCTACTGGCATGCATTACCGGCATGCATAGGAAGCTGCCGGCATGCCTAAGAAGCTATCAGAATGCATAGGTTGATACCGGCATGCATTGGAAGCTATCGGCGTGCATGGAGAATGGAAAAAGTAACAAACCCTAAACTTACAAACCCTATAACATGTAAAAACATAAGAAGAGAACCATACAGAAAGAGATCTCTTACCTTGTGAAGCATTGGAAGCTATCCGCATGCATAGGAAGCCACCGGCATGCCTAGGTTGTTAGTGGCATGCCTAGGTAGCTATCGGCATGCCTAGGTTTCTAGTAGCATGCATAGGAAGCTATCGGCATACCTAGGTTGCTATTGGCATGCCCGCATAGGTAGCTACCGGCATGCATAGGTTGCTACCGGCATACGTTGGAAGCTACTGGCATGCATGGAGCATGGAACATAGAAAAAATAACAAACTCTAAACTTACAAACCCTATAACATGTAAAAGCGTAAGAGAAGAAACATACAAGAACGAGATCTCTTACCTTGTGAAGCTTGTATGTGTTGAAAACATACAAAATGAAACCAAAATAAGAAAAAAAAAGTATTAATAACAAATTCTAATCTTAAAAGCCTTAAAACTGACAAAGCTTAAAAACATGTAAAAGCATGAAAGAAGAAACATACAAGAAAGAGATCTCTTATGAGGCTTGTATGTGTTGAAAACTTACAAAATTAAACCAAGTGAAGAGAAAAAAAAGTATTAAGAAAAATCAAGATCTCTTACCATTTGAAGCTTTAATGGGGAGGTGTTAAAATTAGGGGAAAATAAGAAGGAAAAATACTCGTAATGGTTAAGCTTCGATAAGAAGGGAAAAAGAAGAAAGGGGAAACTTAAAAGAGAGGAAAGCTTTCCTTTCTCTTTCCTCTCTTTTTATGAGTATTTCCTTTCTCTTTTCCCCCTCTAACATTTTACTTAGAAAATCGGAGGATTTTCACATACCAACCTTGGGGGATGCAAGGAGGGATCTTACAAAAGAAGTCCTAAATTATGGGAGAAAAATCTTGTGCTTAAAATCCCTAAATGAGAGAAGCCTCTTGTGCTTTAAATCCCTAAAAAGAAAAAAGAAAAAAGATAATTTCATTGTTCCAAAAAATATTAGATTATTAGAGCATGTGATTAGCTCATGGATAAGAGGAAACGTAATGCACAATATATCTCAGTTATAAGATCAAAGGAGCTTATAAATAGCTCTAAGCATATGAGAGTGCACATAAGAGCTATTAATATACACAAGAGCATGAGAGATATGCATAATTGAGCCCTTTTAGGTATAAAATCTCTCAAAATACAAAAGAGTGTGAGAGATATACACAAGAGGTCTCATGCATAAGAGCTCTTAATATATGTAAGAGCATGAGACATGCATAAGAGCTCTCAATATATACATAGAGCAGGAGAAATATGCATAAGATAGTTCCATTATACATAAGGGATATCATGCATACAAGAATAAGAGCTATGCATAGTTTATGTACATAGCTCTCTCTATGCTTAAGAGCATGAGAGATCATATGTACAGTTATGCTTCAAAGCGCTAAAATACTAAAAGGAATGCAAGTGTGTGATCAGTTCCAAAAAAATACAAAAAAGAATACTAAACATTAAAAAAATACAAAAAAGATCACTGTCCAACTAACTTGAATCAATAAATACAAAAAAGATCACTATCCAACTAACCCGAATCAAAAATATACTTATCAAGGTAGAAGTAGAGAAAGATATAGTTAAGAAGAAACTAAGGGAAAAAACTATCAAGAGGTGAATCAAACTTTGTTTTATACTTGATTTTGAAATGTTTTATAAACTTGATAGATTTAGGGTTTCTTTCCCTTATACTAAGTCTAATGCTAATAGTGTTCAATACAATCGATAATACCTCTGATAGAATTAGAAAAACATACACAACATAATGCTATTAGGGATAGAAATGAAAAAAAAAGTTCAGAGAATGAAAGAGAATCACCTTCATATGTATTCATGTATGCTTTTGTTTTTCTTGTCCTTTGTTTGAGCACGCTTGATGAAGAAAAAGAGGATATAGATCAGTGGGAAGATGATGAATCCCTTAGTGTGGGAAGAAGAGGATATATATTAGTGGAAAGATGATGAATGCCTTAGTGAGGGAAGAGGAGGATACAGATTAGTGGGAGGACGATGAATCCATCACGAGGAATAAAATAGCCACAAGTGGGTGGCAAAAAGGATCTTACCTTTTGAGCCTACCCAGAGAGAAAAGTTGGCTCTACGGGTATCGAAGCAATGCAAGTGCACAATCTCATCACACAGATGACAAGTGGAACACTTTGGCCACCTCAATGCCAAAGTTTACAAACCCTATGAAAGAAATATTTAGCAAAACAAGGTCAAGGAAGGGTAATAAAATTGGCACCAAGGAAAACAATATGTTACTAAAAATCCTTCTCTTAGCCAAGGACGTAGGCTATATATAATTTGGAGCAATTTTGGGCATACTTGATGGACTCAAGGGGATTGTGGACAAATTCTTAGCACTTACTCTCTATGGGACAAATTCTCTATGGGAAAAATTCTTAGCACTTACTCTCTATGGGACAACAACTGCACCCCTTGGCATACAAATTTCCATTATTGTTTCTTCAAAGAGGTGCCTTTGTAAAGCTAAAAAGTTGGCATAGAGAAATATACAAGTTGATCTTTTATTATACTTCAAGATGTGAAGTGTAAGCCCACTATGGTAACATCTAATATGTTTTCAAGAGTGTGATGAAGTGTTGTTTTTGCAAAAAGACTTGGCCAACCCCATAGGCTCAAAGATTCTAATTTTCCTTACTTCACCCATTATGGTAACATCTAATATGTTTTCAAGAGTGCTAAAGTGACCTTCTCATGTAAAGACTTGGCAGCAACCATAGGATCAGAAATTCTGATTCCCCACCCCCATGCATTAAACCAAGCCTTCTACTAGCTCAAGTTTTGGCACTCGTTGGCATTTTGTTTTCCATTCTTAATTAAAAAAGGGGCCCAATATCAGTGTGTTCAAAAAGGGGCCTAGTCATTATAAGAGAATGAAGGCCACAACCACGAAAGGTAGTCATAAAATAGTGAAAGAAAGTAGTGAGAGAGTGTTGTAAGTATTAAATCAATGGCACCAATCATGATTTAGATATTTTATGTCTATACACATAGTTATACAAACACCTACCATTGTATGAGTGCGTGCATTAGGGTTTTGAGAGAAGACGGGATTTAGGTTATGCATATAATGGGATTCTCATCATTCACTTGCATATTGATGGTGATTCTCATAGATGACCTTATTCAATGCATCTGCCCATCAGGCAACAAGCGAAGGACCACAAACAGGACATGCATGGTAACCCGATGTAGTAGTGAGACCTGAACAATAGATGCAATTAAGAGTTGAAGGTGGGTTTAGGGTGCCACATCCTTTGCCTACTCATAATTAGAAGTGCAATGCTTACCTGAACACTCACCATAGCCTTGGAAGTCATGCATCATCCACATCAAGATTGCTTTGTAGTTGACGTCTCGTGTGACGAGGGAGGCCTGCTCACATCATGCACCTCGATACCTCTCCAAAGTATCTCTGGAATTAGAAGGGATAACATAACATGTCCTTTCTTAATCGCCATAGAGGGTGGAAGATTATAATTCACCAATATCACTGGCCATACACTGTAAGAGGTGCTTTTGAGACCAAATGGGTTCACACCGTCCATACCCAATCCAAGTCTCAAGCTCCTAGGTTCTTCCTTAAAGCTTGGCCATGTGTCTTCAATATGCTTCCACGCAAGAGTGTCTGCGGAAGTTCTCCACTTGCCATCGGTTGATCGATGGGAGAAATGCCATGACATGAGCTCTGCAATGGATTTGCACTTGAACATATGTTGGATGCAAGGGAATATGGAAAAATGTCGCAAAACACGTCCAAAGTTTTGAGATCTGCTTTATATCTTGCCTCTCCAAAAGTAGGACACTCTCTTGCATCCTTATGTAGTCCACGAAACAAAATGCAATCGTTGATGCATGCATGGATGCGCTTGTAATCTAATCCTCCAAGAGAGGTCACCCAAGAGAGGTCACATGTTGCCTTGCCGCCATGTCTTTCGAGGTCTGTAATTTATTCTCCCTTGGAAGCATTTTACACAATAGCCTGCACGTGAAGACCTACATGAGGAAAAGCATTCGAGTAATTGACCCACCAGCATAATTCACCAAATAAGACTTTAAAGCTTACTTGAGTAATGCATTCAAACTTGCATTGCTCCATCCATAGATGGTTGCAAGTTTAGTAACTCAAGGGAGGCACGTAGAACAGAGAATGTGCACCCCTCAAACAGTGGAGTCGATGTTGCGGTAAAAAGATCGTCCTACTCCATGCTATCATCCCTCCCTTCGGATTGATGGATATATAAATCCCGCACCATATCATCAAACACCTCCTCCTCCACGGCTTCATGAGGTAATGACGGAGGGCTACTATCACCATCACTCCATGCATCCGTAACGGTCCCTCCTGAAGATCCCACCTCATATCACTGACGCTTTGCCTCCTCACGAGAGACGAGCATAGGGCAACATATGCGGGTGTGGCACTGCATCCTGTATCAAATTAAAATGGGATCATAACTCAAACATATGAACACGCATAGGTATCTCAATCAACCTTAACTCTTTAACACTTACCATGTTTACGGTCGCATCCCATTCTCCATACTTTGAGATGTGATTGAGTGTAATCCTGCGTGCACGATACATGTTTCCTCCACATCAATCACACATATATTTGACTTTTTGCTCCAACCACATTTCGCGATGGTGGATATGGAGGGATTCATCCTCACTGGAGCTACTTGTTGAAGATGAAGACATCCTACAAATAAACAACCCAAAAAAATTACTCTTGTATCAAATATTTAATCTAAAAACTCTGTGACGCGTCTATTACCGCGTCTAAAACCGTATCTGTTCTGTGTGGTATGCATCTATCGGCGCGTCTAAACTGCTATAAATGCGGTTTTAGACGCGAAAATAGATGCAACATTAGACACTCTTGTAGACGCTCTTGTAGACGCGATTTTCATTTTCAAACCTACTTTTAGTGCGCTTGCTTTTCTTCACATACTTTTAACGGGCTTGCTTTACTATTAACAGATCCACAGCCTAACATCCACACTTATCTACTACAGGCTTACACAATCATCTCCAAGCACACAAGAGAAGAGGGTGAACAAGGAAGAGAAGAAAGAGAAGCAAAGGGTGAACAAGGAAGAGAAGAAAGAGAAGCAGCTTTGAAGAAGGACAAGAAGCTTCCATACCTCTATCCAAGGTAAGTCTCTTTAGGGTTGTTCTTATTTGAAAGTTTCTCTCGTTTGGTTTGTCCTTTGCTCTCTTTTTGGTACAACAACTGTGTTTTTGGTACAACAACTGTGTTTTTGTGTCGGGCACGTCGGGCGCAACGCATGTCCTTTTCGTCTTTTTGGAATAGTATGTCTGTCAGAGCGCATCTATAGACGCATTTGAGAGAGCATCTAAAAGCGCATCTAAAAGCTCGTTTATAGACACGTCTACCTATGTTGGAAATAGGTAGCCGCGTCTATAGACACGCTGTTAAACGCGCAGATAGACGCTATGTTTTTTTCCTCTTTCTTTTCCCCTCCTCTCTTTTTCTCTTTTTTTCTCCTCTCTTTTCCTTCTTTTCCTCTCCTTTCTCCTCTCTTTTATCCCCGCTTTTTCTACTCTCCTTTCTCCTCTCTTTTCCTCTCCTTTCTCCTCTCTTTTATCCCCACTTTTTCTCCTCTCTTTTCCTTTCATGGAAATAAGTGATTGCATGAATGAAGAAAGGGATTGCATGAATAATGGAAAGGGATTGCATGATTGAAGAAGGGGATTGCATTAATGATGGTAAGGGAAAGCATGATTGAAAAATTAGATTGCACTCTATATTTTCCTCTCTTTTTCCTTCTCTCTTTTATCCTCTCTTTCCTTCTCTTTTTCGTCTCTCTTTTTCTCTCTTATCTCCTCTCTTTTTCTCTCTTTTTTTCTCCTCTCTTTTCCTTTATTCTCCTCTCTTTTTCTCTCTTTATCTCTCCTCTCTTTTTCTCTCTTTATCTCGCCTCTCTTTTCCTCTATTCTGCTCTATTTTTCTCTCTTTTATCCCCCTCTTTTTTTCTCTATTCTCCTCTCTTTTTCTCTCTTTTATCCCCTCTTTTTCTCCTCTCTTTTCCTTTCCTTTATCCTCTCCTTCCTCCTCTCTTTTATCCTGCCTTTTCTACTCTCTTTCCTTCTCCTTTCTCCTCTCCTTTCTCCCCTCTTTTTCTCCTCTCTTTTCCTCTCCTTTCTCCTCTCTTTTATCCCCGCTGTGCATGCCTTTTCTACTCTCTTTCCTTCTCTCTTTCTCTCTCTTTTTCTCTTCTTTTTCTCTTCTCAGTTCATCAGTAATCTTCTTTTTTTCTTTTTTCCAGTTCATAATGTGGCCATGAAGCGCTTCAAGCTCACCTAATCCTCGATAATCCATCTTTCAGGACTTATATGACCTTTTGGGGCACCCTCCCAGTCCTACGGAGTTATACGGCTACATGACAGGTACTCTAAACACCCCCCAGGAGTCGGCACTACAGACTCCAAACCACCCCAACCCCACACCTTTTGACATTACCCCAGTAGAGTCAACATAGCCCAACCGGCTACATAGCCAAGACCCTTCCCCCATGCCGTCCTATGTCCCTTCCCCCATGCCGTCCTATGGCCATTCTGCCTCGCAGAGCCGTCGGCGTACTCCTGTGCAGTCGAGACTTGGTTCTCCAGCAGCTACAGGTGGCCAGCGTAGTAACTCAACACGACACAGTAGTAGCAGGCGAAGTAGCAGGGAGAGTGGTGGGGGATGCATGGCACAGTGCTTTGGGGGGGCAATAATGATTCAGATGATCAAGATGTGCCTTTGGGTGATGGTATGATCTACTATGACATCACTCAGACAGGAGGCATCTTGATGGATGCACGGGGGAAGGACATCATGGCCTTCATGCGCTCTGTAATTTACTAACAATTACAGAGATTGCTTTATTTACTACAAAGATCAGCCAAAGAGGTTAGCTGATGAGACCCTCGCTGTTGTTCGCTCTAGGTATCCTAACCCCCCCAATGTTCAGTTCACAGATAAATGGGCTTAAGAGGCATGCACTAGCAGAGCTTGCCAGGCTCCAGGGAGGTCAACCTCCAAGGGGCCCGCCGCTCACAAGCGTGAGTGGACGAAAGCAATGAAGTTAGTGAAGAAGGAACCCAGTCTAAAGCACATAGAGGAACGAAGGATCTAAATGGAGCGATATGGAAGCGTGCATTTTGGAGCAGGGGGTGTTAAATCATGGGAGGCCCAGTTTGTAAGTATCGATCTCAAATTATATTGTTTATGTAGTTTATTAGGAGGTTGTTTCTTTGTACTAACCCCTCCGCAAATTGTGTCATCTTGCAGCTTGATATCGTGGGTAGGTACCCTACTCCTGTCGAGACAGCCTACCACCGCCACCATCGCAGAGGAGATACATGGAGGCACTTCTATAATAACGGGTTGAATACCGAGGAAGGAGCAATATATCCGGGCTACTAGAGAGTCCCCCGAGGTATTTTAAAGTAATTAAATAATATCAATATTATAAATAAAGATTTTATTTTTCATACATTGATATATATTGTTCCTTGTTTACAGGACCCTGCACAAGAAGATGAGGAAGAAGACGAGGAAGAAGGAGGCGGAGAAGGGAGCGAGGAGTAGTGCTAGCTACTCTTTTTTGTACTTAGCCCACTGGCTTGGCTTCGTGCCTCTTGTATATACACTTCTCTTATTTTTGGTACTTGAAGCCACAGGACGTGGCTTAGCTTCGTGCTATATGTACATACAAGCACTTTTTGAGCTATCAATTAATGCCTTGTAACTAAACGTTTCGGAGTTGTAATATTTTATTTGGAATTGTAATTAATGTCGGCTATAGACGTGCTTGCAAGAGTGCTAATTAAAATGGGATTGGCTGTAAGAATTGAATTACACAATCTGGAAATGGGATTCCTGTAACTACATAGTATACACAACATACACAGCATTCTGTTAAAGCACACAAAATTTAAAAAATATTCTGTAGTGCATCTATAAACGCGTCTATATACGCGTTTGTCTGTTCAAGAAGCGTCTATTTGAGTGTCTATAAATGCGTATAGTTTGCGATGCGTCTGTCTATTTTTTAAATTTCTCCCCGACCGTCTATTTGCGCGTCTATATGAGCATCTATATGCGCATATATACGCACATATAAAGGTGCGTATGTCTATTTTTTAAATTTTTCCTCGACCGTCTATTTGCGCGTCTATATGCGCGTATATAGCGAGTATAAAGGCGCATCTGTTTGCTACCTTTTAAACGCGCCTTTAGACGCGGGTCTGGAGACGCGCTAATAGACGTGGAAATAGACACTCCCGTAAGCTTTTTTCTAAGTTGAGTAAACGCGTCTGTGTGCACGTCTGTAGGTGCATTGTCTTGTTGTGTAGCCTAGCCCTATTGCATAAGAGGACAATGCATAGGGCTTGTGCATATCCTATGCATAGCCCTATGCATAAGGCTATTGCATAAGCCCTATTGCATAAGAGGACAATGCATAGGGCTTGTGCATATCCTATGCATAGCCTTATGCATAGCCCTATGCATAAGGCTATGCATAAGCCCTATTGCATAAGAAAGCTATACATAAGGGGGCTATGCATAAGCCTATTGCATAAGAGGATAATGCATAGGGCTTGTGCATACCCTATGCATAGCCCTATTGCATACCCTATGCATAGCCCTATTGCATAAGGCTATGCATAAGCCCTATTGCATAAGAGAGCTATACATAAGGGGGCTATGCATAAGCCCTATGCATAGCCTATACCTATTGCATAAGAGGGCTATGCATAAAGAGACCTTGCAAAATATGTCTATGCATAAAGAAGCCTATTGCCTATTGACCTAACCCTAGTCCCCAGTACCCAAGGGTGGAAAAATACAAAGACAAGAAGCACAAATGAAGAAAGAGGGCTTACCATTTGAGAGGCTATGCCCAAAACCTTGCTCACTTGAATAATTCTACAAAAAAGAAACATAATAAATAGGAAAGTTAGTCCTCATTATCACATCAGTAAGCAAGAAGAACAAGAGAAAAAAGAGGTGACTACCCTAAACTCTACTCTTAATGCATAAATGAATGTAAAAACTAGTTTATGTTAAGCCTACACCCTAGCATAGTGCATAGAATGCTTAATAGAAAGCTTTGATGGAGAGTTATCCATCAAAGCTCTCTATTAGAGCCCTATGCATTATGCTAGGGTTAGAAAAAGAGAGAGGAAAGAGAGGGGAAGAGAGAAAAGGAGAGAGCGGAAGACAGAGAAGCTCACATAAAACTATTTCCAAGCTTTCCATGAAATCTTAGAAGAAGACATGAAACCATGAAAGAGGGAAGAAAGCAAGAAGTGCTTACCTTGGAGAGGGAGACTTCATTGATCCAACACCCTTGAGGAATAAGTTAAGGTGTGAGGAAAACTCGGGCAGTAGGTGTAGACTGTGCATGTGAAGGATAGGGGAAGTAGGTAGGTATTGACACTTGTTCTTGGTGACGATTTCAGAGTCACCAAAAGTTGGATCCCAGGCATGGTTGAGAGAAAAAATTTGATGTGTGTGTGATTGATGCAAGAGCCAGTATGTACAACAACATCATATAACAATTGAGCATGTCCAAACATATGGTCTTCATGAGGTAGTGGAAGAGAGGATGATGACATGGAAGAGAACCATAGGAGAGTTCTAGATAACATGCCATAACATTCAGGGACGTCAGGTAGAGTGTGAAAGGTGGCAAGGATTCATATGGAAATAATGTCTAAGACTCATCTTCCCCAACCAATGAATGATGTGTCTCCACCATTGCCACATGAGGAGGAAGAGAATCTCATCATGGATGACATGGTGAATGACTTCCTTGGATGGGAGGTCATAGATGATGGTGAGCAAGCTCCAATGGCACAAGAGGAGGAAACCTTGCATAGAGAGGCAAGCACACCTTTTTATGAGCGATGTTCATACTCCACACTCCGAGCAAACTTGAAGATATTGAACTTGCAAACAACTTGGATGGAACGATGCAAGTGTCACAAGTCTTCTTCGGTAAGACCGCCTCATTGTATTAAAAATATTTCATGTTCTATATACTCTCCTTGCTAATATTTTGACATATGATTTCTTACCCTATGTTGTAAGCTTCTCAAGAAGATTCTTCCCCCTCAAATCTATTACCGAACTCACGATATGGGTGTTGTAAAATGCTCTCTATGCTAGGCATGGATTACATAAAAATACATGCATGTCCCAATGATTGCATACTATTTAGAGGGGTTAATAAAGATGCAACACAATGTCTACAATATGGGGAGAGCCACTATAGGGATGATTTGCAAGAAGATAAAACTACTCGAAAGGTTTTGAGACACTTCCCTATCATTCCTCGCATCCAACACATGTTTAAATGTAAGGGGATTGTAGAACTCATGACATGGCATGCTACACATCGCTCGATCGATGGCATCATGAGGATCATGCTAATTCACTAGCATGGAAACATGTGGAGCATCAATGGCCAGAGTTTAAAGATGAGCCTCCTCACTTACATCAATGGCCTATTGTATTGGTGAATTACAACCTCCCTCCATGGGTGACAATCAAGAAAGGTCATATCATGCTTGCTCTCCTTGTACCAGGAAAGTATAAGGTGGCAAACATGGATGTGTACCTGGAGCCTTTGATTGAGGAGCTTGAGACACTATGGCAAGGTATCAAAGTACATGATATTTCAAGGCCAATAAATAGGCATGACGCGGAGGTGAAAGGAGTTTTGCTTTGGATGATGCATGACTATCCTGGTTTCTCGAAGTGCTCAGGTACCTACTTGAACCTTATATCCATAAGACGATGCATGACTATCGTGGTTTCTTGGAGTGCTCAGGTACCTATTTGAACCTTATATGCATGAGTTTAGCCTTTAAACTTTAAGTTTATATCTCTATCTCAATCATTCAATTTTAAAATAGGTGTGGCAACCTTCGGACATCATGCATGTCTGATTTGCGAACCAACACTTATTTAAGAAGGACCCTCTACACTTAAGAAGGTGGTGTATGATAAGCATCATCGATTTCTCCCTCCTTCACATCCAAAATATGTGCCACATGATGTCTCACCACTTGTGATGAGATGTAGAGATTGGTTTGAGGCATGGAGAAGCACTGCCAATCCACCACCAAATGGGATGTCTAGACACTCAATCATCTTTCAACTTCAATATTGATGTGACATGAAGATCAATCATCTCTTAGATCCCATGCATATTTTCAAGAATTTGGCAACAAATATTTGGGACCATTTAATTGGTAAAAGAGATACAAAGGGTGCAAGCGATGACTTACAAAACATTGGACGCCTTCAAAGGGAAAAAACTATCAAGAGGCGAATCAAACTTTGTTTTATACTTGATTTTGAAATGTTTTATAAACTTGATAGATTTAGGGTTTCTTTCCTCTATACTAAGTCTAATGCTAATAGTGTTCAATACAATCGATAATACCTCTAATAGAATTAGAAAAACATACACAACATAATGCTATTAGGGATAGAAATGAAAAAAAAGTTCAGAGAATGAAAGAGAATCACCTTCATACGTATTCATGTATGCTTTTGTTTTTCTTGTCCTTTTCTTAAGCATTCTTGATGAAGAAAAAGAGGATATAGATCACTGGGAAGATGATGAATCCCTTAGTGTGGGAAGAAGAGGACATATATTAGCGAGAAGATGATGAATCCCTTAGTGAGGGAAGAGGAGGATACAGATTAGTGGGAGGACGATGAATCCATCACGAGGAATACAATAGCCACAGGTGGGTGGAAAAAAGGATCTTACCTTTTGAGCCTACCCAGAGAGAAAAGTTGGCTCTACGGGTATCGAAGCAATGCAAGTGCACAATCTCATCACAGATGACAAGTGGAACACTTTGGCCACCTCAACGCCAAAGTTTACAAAACTTATGAAAGAAATATTTAGCAAAACAAGGTCAAGGAAGGGTAAAGCACTAGCACCAAGGAAAACAATATGTTACTAAAAATCCTTCTCTTAGCCAAGCACGTAGGCTATATATAATTTGGAGCAATTTTGGGCATACTTGATGGACTGATCCAGGGGATTGTGGACAAATTCTTAGCACTTACTCTCTATGGGACAACAACTGCACCCCTTTTGGCATACAAATTTCCATTCTTGTTTCTTCAAAGAGGTGCCCTTGTGAAGCTAAAAAGTTGTCATAGAGTAATATACAAGTTGATCTTTTATTATACTTCAAGATGTCAAGTGTAAGCCCAATATGGTAACATCTAATATGTTTTCAAAAGTGTGATGAAGTGTTGTTTTTGCAAAAAGACTTGGCCAACCATAGGCTCAAAGATTCTAATTTTCCCCACTTTACACATTATGGTAACATCTAATATGTTTTTAAGAGTGCTAAAGTGACCTTGTCATGTAAAGAATTGGCAGCAACCATAGGCTCAGAAATTCTAATTTCCCCACCCCCATGCATTAAACCAAGCCTTCTACTAGCTCAAGTTTTGGCACTTTGTTGGCATTTTGTTTTCCATTCTTAATTAAAAAAGGGGCCCAATATCGAGACATCGAGCTCAACTAGTGTTCAAAAAGGGGCCTAGTCGTTATAAGAGAATGAAGGCCACAACCACGAAAGGTAGTCATAAAATAGTGAAAGAAAGTAGTGAGAGAGTATTGTAAGTATTAAATCAATGGCACCAACCATGATTTAGATATTTTGTGTCTATACACGTAGTTAAACAAACACCTACCATTGTATGAGTGGTATTTATATCAATGGTGCAAGTAGTTATACGAGCCCTTATGCAAATGTGTAGAGGGCTATACCAAATGCATGAGAGCTCTTTATATATTCATAAAAGGGATCTATATATATTTACATAACCTTATGCATAGATCTTTCTTTACACTATATTCATTTTCATAAGGGCTCTTAACTTAAGCATAGAGCCCTCTTTGAGCTCTATATGCATAAGGTAGAGCTGAGATACTTTTGCATAGACGGTTGGATTAAATGCATGAGAGCTCTCTATGGTTTTACGTAGAGGGATCTACCAAATGCATAGAGATCTCTTATGCATATTTGTTTTTAATTAACTTATGATTTTTTATGTGTATTCCTTTCATCTTTTTTGCATAGCCTCTATTCTCTCACTCTATTATGGTAAGCTCTAAACCCATTTCTTTAATATGTGTAGGTTTTTTGTCTATTTTGCATAGCTTCTATTCTCCCTCTCTATTCTCTTATGGATGAAGATCTAAATCCATTGCTGCTTTCTTTAATGTTTCACCCTGAGTGCTATGGGAGTACTTTTTTGTTCACATGCATTAGATATCTCTATGATCTCTATATGCATGCATAGAGCTCATAGAGGTAAAGGTCTCTACTACCTGAAAGATATAGCTCTCTATGCATGCATACAATGCTCATAGAGATAGAGATATCTATGAGCACATGATGCATAGAGGGTTTCACCATATGGATAAACATCTCTATGCATACATAGAGATGTTTATGAGCACATGATCCATACAATGCTCATAGAGATATCTATGAGCACATGATGCATAAAGGGTTTCACCATATGGATAAACATCTCTATGCATACATAGAGTCCTCTATGATATCTTGCATAGAGGACTGATCTACCAAATTCATTAAATGTCTATGCATAAGGTAGAGGAATCTATCAAATGCATGAGATCTCTATGCATGCATACGGTAGAGCTCTATGCATAAGACCTCTTCCAAATCTACCAAATACATGAGATCTCTATTCATAAGAGATCTACCAATGCACAAGGGCTCTACCAACTCTACCAAATACATGAGATCTCTATTCATAAGGGCTCTACCAATGCATAAGGGCTCTACCAAATACATGAGATCTCTACTCATAAGGGCTCTACCAATGCATAAGGGCTCTACCAAATACATGAGATCTCTACGCATAAGGTAGAGCTTTATGGATAAGGTCTCTCACAAACACATTGGCTCTAGTATACATAAGGAAGAGCCTTTATGCATTTGCATAGAGGACTCTACCTTATGCATAAGAACTATTAGGGGCTCTACGTTATGCATTTGCATAGAGAGATCTACCTTATGCATGAAGGGTCTACCTTATGCAAGAGAGCTATTATATACCTTATTTACATAATGGCTCTACCTTATGCATTTGCATAGAGGGCTCTACCTTATCATGCATGACAGCTATATATCTACATAAGGGCTCTTAACTTATGCATAAACCTCTCGTCAATCTTAATGCATAAGGTAGATCCCTTATGCATTTTGCATAGCATGCTCTACCGTATGCATGAGAGCTCTCTATGCATTTGCATAAGGGATCTTACCTTATGCATAAATCTCTCTATAAATTTGTATAAGGGATCTTAATTTATGCATAGAGCTCCCTTTTTGAGCTCTATACGTAAGGTGAAACCCTTATGCATGTGAAAATATCTTTGTGAGCTCTATGAATCGAGATCTATCCATAAGATGGAACCCTTATGTTAAAAGGTGTCTTGGAGCTGAATGAGTAAGGTAATGCCCTTATGCAAATACAAAGAGGGATCTATGCACAAAGTAGATCACTTATGCATATAGCTCTCTTTGAGATCTGTGAATAAGGGATAGCCCTTATGAAAATGCATAGAGGACTTTACCAAATGTATGAGAGCTCTCTATGAATTTATATAAGGGCTCTTACCTTATGCATAGTTATCTATGAATTTATATAAGGGCTCTTACTTTATGCATAGATCTCTTTTAAGATCTATGCATTAGGTAAAGCCCTTATTACAAATGCATATAGGTCTTTTCAAGCTCTATATGCATTAGGTAGACCCCTTATGTAAATGCATAGAGGGCTCTACCAAATTCATGAGAGCTCTATGCAAAAGTTCTCTTACATTATGCATAGAGATCTATGCACATGGTTTTTCCAAATGCATCCAGGTTCTATGCATTTGCATAAGGGCTCTAGATGCATTCATAAGGCTCTTTACGTTGTCTTGGCTTGAAATTTTGAAGTTCTTGAAGCCATTTCTCATCCATGTTTTGTAATTGCACCACCACGCATTGAGCATGAGCTCCACCATCTTCATTCCTACTTGCAAAAGAGGTGCAAAGACGAGTGATTTGCAATTCTATGGGTATAATCCACTTCATAAACCACTTGAAAGGGCATGAAATCAACAGAGATATTCTGGGCGGTTCTATAAGCCTATATGCCTATAGGAATTTTGGTAAATGAACATCCCATCTTCCCTTCTTAGCATCTAGAAGCTTAGCTAAAGATCCACTAGTCTTTTCTAGACCTTTACATTGTGGATAATAGGAAGTTGATATAGCATGATTTATTTTAATCATTCACCACTATTACAGGTGGGTGTAATTTTGACATTCAATATGGCAATGGGATGGCTTGTTCAAAAATCTCTTGTATACATAACAGAATTTCTTAGTACGTCACACCTAGATATGCCACTATTGTTCAAGGAAGAAGAGGGTGGCTCATGTACTGAGGTTGTAACCTCAATTAAATGCCACGTCAATCAATTTAATAAAATACAGCAATTTGAGTGATACGTACTACAAGAATTTGAAGAAGCCGGACAAGTAAGATAAGGAAGTAATCCTTGACAGCACGTGCCACCCTAAATTAGATGATTAACCAGAACATTGCAAATAAAAAGATCTTCGATTCCAGCTACGTCGCGTCCAGCGGTACCGTTCATGTGCTAAAGCTTCGGAGCTGCTCCCTCGCTAGATCCAGGTCGCGTCGCAGCTCCGCCATCGAGGGGAGCAAGACATGCATCTCAGCTGCGATCCTCAGCACAGTGACTCGTTGCTCTCGCTTGATCCCAGTTTCCTGTGCTAATCTTGCAGCTCAGTACAGATTGCGGGGTATCATCTTCGAGCGTGAAAGCGCAGAAGCATGCACATCTTTTTATATCATCTACTTCTTTGTTGTCGTTGGGCTTCTCGTGCTCATTTTGCAGTGCGTACAGGCACGGCGAGCAGCCCGATAGCACAAGGGGCTGAGAAGCTTCAAGCAGGAGGCAGAGGCGGCAAGAGAAGTCTGTATCGATACGGTGGGCGTCCGGCGCGACGGATATGAAAGGCCGGCTCCTGGGTAGTCGCGCTCGGCAGGACGGACACGAGCTTGTCTTGTGTAGCCACGTCTGAACGCAAGGCTCGCAGCAGAGGTGACCACATTTATAGTGACCGCAGGCGTGAAGGCCCACTGCATGTAACTGGGACACATGAAGGCACTAGAAGAGTGCAGCCGCCGCAACTGTCCGTCCCATCTGCGCATACACATGATCCATGTATATATATATCACTCGCATGTATCTCCGACGGTCGGAATGTAGTCACCCGAGCACGCGTGCAGAAATACACTTCCTTCTTGCGCAAGCTATATGGGGCAGTATTTTTTCCAATCAATCAAAATAAAACTTGCATCTTAAAATTTTATCCAGGATTCAAAGAGCCATGGCATTTTAACCGGAGCTTTAAAGATGAATCAACTTATAATCTAGCCCTTTAAAGATGAATTGACGTATAATCTAGCCCGTGGAAAAAAGCTACGTGTAGAGCATACCCAAATTTCTCGCTACCGTCTATATACACCCAAATTTCTCGCTCTAAAAGAGGTCCAAGTTGAATCATCTTTGTGGTTATAGGAACTGATTAACTCTTTGTTTGTCCATCAATTTGTGGATGTTCAGATGTACTCATACTAAATTTGGTCTGCGACTTTTTGAACGCTTCTTTCCAAAAATGGCTTGTAAACTTTGTATCTCGATCGCTTATTATATTTGCTGGCAATCCACACAATCTATATAGATGATGGATAAACATTCTAGCTAATTCTGGTGTTTTACTTCTTTTTTAGTTGTTGGTAAAAAATATACCAACTTGGTTAACCTATCTGCTACTACCCACATTGAATCATGCCCTCTACTTGTTTGGGGTAATCCTACTATGAAATCCATAGAAATACTTTTCCACTTTCCCTTAGGTATTTGTAGTGGAAAAAAAATATTCCACCTACTTTTAGGTGCTAGCTTTACTGACTTGGCATCTAGGGCTTATACAATAATTATGGACATCTTTCTTTAAACCTGCCCAATAAAGCTATCTTTTAACAAGTGCACAGGTCTTAAAAATTCTCGAGTGCCCCGCACTTGAATTTTTATCACTAGCGCAGTTGCATTTTCTTTACTCTCTAATTGAGAATTATCTTTTTTAATCAAGTAATTCCAAACTACTTCATAGTAGCTAGGGTCATTAGCACAGTTTCGTTTTAAGTGAGCCAACAACTCACTTTCTAGTTTAGTAAAACTCAACCCATTTATTATGGGTGCTTGATTTAGAGCATCTGCCATGACATTAAATTTTTCTTTTTAATATTTCATTTGAAAATCAAACTCTTGTATGATTTCAACCCATTTAGCCTTTCTACCTTCTAATTCCTTTTGAGTACTTAATCATTTAAGCCTTTCGTGGTCATATAATACTTCAAAATTAGCACCATAGAAATAATAACGCCACGTTTTTTAAGAGCATGTACAATTTCAAGTAGTTCTTTCTCATAAGTTGAATAGTTACTTTGAGCTTTGTTCAACTTTTTACTTTCAAATAATTTTGATTTTTTAGGAAATAATCATATTTTCCTCAATAATTGATCCAAGGTGATTTATATGTTCTTGTTCATTTCAACCAAAAACTAGTATATCATTAATAAAAACCACCACAAACTTTCGTAAATAAGGATGAAGTAGTGTTCATCATGGTCATAAAAGTAGCGGGAGCATTAGTTAGACCAAAAGGCATAACTAAAAACTCATAGTGTCCAAAAGATGTTCTAAAAGTTATTTTTAGCACATCTTCAATTCTAATTCTTACTTGATGATATCCAAACGTTAGATCTATGTTAAATCTATCTTACTAAAATATTTAGCACCTTTGAGTTAAACAAACAACTCATCTATCCTAGGAATAGAAAATTTATTTTTTATTATAATTGAATTCAAACCACGATATTCTATGCACAAGTGCATAGATCCATCTTTATTTTTTATCATAATTGAATTCAAACCACGATAATCTATGCACAAGTGCATAGATCCATCTTTTTTCTTCACCATAAATATTGGTGAAGCCTAGGGAGACTTACTCCTTATCCTAAATATTCAACCAACTACTTTTCAACTTCTTATCTTTTAGTTAAACTTACTCTATAAGGTGGCTTACTAGTTTAAAAAAGATTAACGGGCAAAAAGAAAAGCTTGTTCTTTAAGTTAGTCTGTCCATGTTAAGTGTAAAGTTGCCACCCTCTTGTTATCTCTTCTGTGGAGATGTTATTATCAAGAAGAACTTAAAATGTCGTGTGTGCAAGTCTTTCACGTGCAATAGCCAAGCATGTCTTCTGATGTATGCATTCTTATTTTCGGTAAACCTTTGTACATGACTATATCACCCTCTAGTTTGAAGAAGTCCCAACCCATGTATAGGTCAATGACCTTGCCAATTCTAATGAGTGATGGAGCTATGAGAGTGACCACCATCTAAAAGTGTAAATGATTCAGAGTGCCTCCTTTCTCTAGTGCAAACAAACCCTTCAAGCACTCCATTCTGATGAACTCTTCTAGTGGTTCGCAACACAACACATTGATGTTTGAATTATAGAAATTCAAACATATTCTGATGAACTCTTCTAGGAGGCATGACAAGGACAATAGAGGAGGAGTAAACATCATTAAATAAGCAACAAAGAAGTAGTAACTCTTAATAATAAACAAGGAGACAATCTCCTTATTTTGGTGTCTTCAATTTATCTTACGAAAACTACTTAAAGAGAATAAAGAAACATTGCATATTAAGGGTTACATATTTTTGCTATCTTTCTAGGAGAGTTTTTCATGATTTATCTAGAGTTACTTATCTTAACCACAAACCCTCAAAAGTGCATACTTTTATGAAAAGAAAAACCTACCATTAAACCTCTTTCTCATATCTCTAAATTGGTATCAAGCATTACTTTATGGAGGATAAGCATACTTTCACAAATATGAGAGAGACATTCAGATGAAAGCACGTATAGGTGGCCCTGAAAGTAGTGTCAAGGACATTGATTTTTTGGTGCTTAAAAGTGACTGACAATACAATTAAAAGAAAAGGCAATTTAAAATTTATGTATATTATTAACTTTTTAAACTCACAAAGGGTAGTAAGCATTAATGACCTCCCACCCACCATCCAAATATTTACTCCCGCCCTCTGAATCCCCCCTTTATCCCTCTCTTTGTGTGTTTAGGATTCACTTTTCTCATATATGCTCTTCTGCAAGCCTCTCTATGTACACAAGCAAGTGTGCATGCCTCTCTAAATGTACGTAGGCACTTTTGTGAAGGTCTTCTCTATGTATGCATGCACTTTTGTGAAATTATTCTCTATAACCCTCTCTTGTTGGGTGTTCCTTATGGATACAAACTGTGTAGCTACATATATGAATTCTCAAAGGAATCTAGATTTTAATTACATAATTACTAGGGAGTTGTGGTGGATACCTAGAGAAAATATTAACTCTTCTGAAAATGGTTATGTATTGGCATAGGGAAATGGAGACATCTCCATCACAATAATTGAACGAAGATACGACCTGTGCAACTACTACAAGTTTCTCAAGAACATGCAAAAGAATGTAACCATGAGGCTTATAAATCTAAGAGGAATAATTCGAGAAAATATTGGGCAGAACACAAATGAAAGCAATGAGAAATATTTAATAATACAGTGACTCAAGACATTGGTGTGGTAGATGAGCAAGAAGATGCAAGATATGCCAGGCTATGGTGCAATCAAGAGACTATGGGAATGGACTCAAGTATTTGAAAGGAGATTTTCCAACAACTTCTTCCTCAACCTCGCTTTGCGAGTACGCAGGATAAATCTTCAAAAGTTGAACCTACAATTCTAAGTAATGTTCGCAACACCTTAAACCGAGTGAAGGTGATAGGGTTGTCAGCTGAGCTTTTCATGAAGAAATCAGCCCTCATGATGGTGGTGAATGGTGAAGGTAGTGAAGCATATGACATGAGTCTTCCACAAGGTGCAAAGGTTTTAGGGGTCCATAAGAGAAATTTGTAATCGGCAAAATATTGGTTATTAATTGATGAAGATAGATTATTGCCTTTAGCGGCATGCCAAAAACATGGATGCAAAACCCATATCACTCAAAAGGTCATGGACCTTGTATTTGCTTTTTGGTCAAGTGATAAAAGAGTCTCCCCCAACAAGAAAGATTTTTGTCACAAGATTGGCTAGATCTGCGTATGTGAAGCATCCAGTTCATCTTCTTGATGAGCCTCAAGTGAGAAAATCGTCTATTGGCATCTAGTAAGAAGTAGTTAGTACATGTGGATTTCTATTTGTGTTTTCAGCTTGAGTTTTGTTGAAGATGCTAATTTCTATTCATTTTATGGTTTTCAAGGGCTTTAAGTCATATATGGATCCTTTTCTTGTTTGAAAATTGAAAGACAACTACACCTGTTGTTGTATTGCACATGTACAAATGATGTTTTTAAAGGATTTAGTTAAGTAGATGCATCATCACTAGTTTGCAATCCATGCGGCATCATGTGGATGTACTTGCTTGATACGTCTTATAGTAAAGAGAGCCACTCATGGCTGTTCCACCTCATGCAATACATATGCGAGTGTTACATCTGTTTAGGAGCCTATATTGTTACCCATCCCTAATGGGTCTACCTTTCATGTATACAAATTTGTAATGGGAACATGTGATACATGTGGTGTGACACAATTGGGCATGTGTCCTAGAGAGCGTGTATACTTGAATTTGCAGCTATCTATTAAGGTTTTTGAAGATAAAGAAATAGGGCAAGATGAGGAAGGGAAGAAGAAAAAACGTAAAGATATTTTTCACAAGAAAATGATATTCTATACTTTTTTAAAGACCACCTATAAAAATTTATTATGAATAACTTTATATATAAGTGGCAAGCTCATCAATTCAAGGAATGCCTATCATAGTTTCCTAATGATTATGTGGTCTTTGTAGTAGACTTATGGAGAGCTACTCCTTCAAAGAAGAAAATGTTCAATCAATGTATTGGTTCACAAGTCAAATAGCCATTTTTGTCATGATTATATATTTTCGCATTTCTTTGGGTGAAATCAAGAAGACCATGTGTTTCTTCATTTCAGATGATAAAGTGCATAATACCTTGGTTGGGCATAATTATTTCCTATTACATGTTAAATAACTATAAAAGATCAAGGGCTTGCATTCAAGCAGCACTGGGTGTGGTGTGATGGAGTAGCTTCACAGTTTAAAGAAAAGAAACCTTTTTTACTTTGTTGTTAGATACTAGGAGCTCACAGGTATGGAAGGGGGAGCATGATGGCACTGGGTAGTTGTAAAAAGAGCTCTAACACACGAGAAATTAAAGATAGATAGTGTCATCCTTACATGTGTAGCTGAAGTTGTGGCTTTCTTGAGGGTCCACCTCAGTAATAGAGCCACAACCTTTTATGATAAGCAAAGAAGGGAAATAATCTGAATTTTTTGGGAAGTAAAGGAAGGTGTAACCCTCTTGGCATGGATAGCACAGAGGTTTGCATCCTCAAAAAAGGTTACCAAAAAAGGTCCTTCGTCTTCTACTTAGACTTCCTCTCGTGTTGGAAGGGGACGCATATTGGTAGGGAGGGTCTTCCCAGAATGTTGTCCTCTTGGAGGTGAAATATTTTGTCCTTCCCATAGTGGAGGACTCTGCTCCTGCTTTTGCTCTTGCTCGTTGTTGTCAGTTGATAATTCCTTGCTATCAGGATCGCAAGGATGCTTTACTACCAGTAGCAACATTGGGAGAACGAGGCAAAACTTTACACATAATATTCTTTGTTCAAGCCATGGGTGAGAAAGTGAGGAGAGTCAAAGTGAAATGATAAAAATGAGGCGATAGAGTCTTATTATAGGCACTTCAACATTAGGTCAAATTTTCAAAAATGAAAATTTAGTGTGAAACTTAAAAAATTAATGTCCTTTACAATTAAATGTTGTTTCACCCAAAATTTGTCATTTCTAACCATCGTAGCATGCAGCATGGCATTTTAGCCCACTACTTTGGTTCAATATCTTTGATAGGGTTTCCTTTATACTTGACCAAATATCCATAATAAATGTTTCCTCTAATACGTCTCTTTGATTCTAATGCAAAGTCAATGTACAATTTGAACAACTTATCAAATATTCTCATCATGGTATGTAATGTGCAGAAGTGAATTTTTTCACATGGGAATGAGATAATGCGATTCCATGTATTATCCTTTGCATCTCTGTCTGGCACAGCGGTGCTTCCAAATTGCATGATATGACTCCATCAATTCATCTTCCTTCTTGCACTTTTACTTTGATTTCTTCATGCACCATGAATAAGAAAGTTTTATTCATACTAACATTCATGAGAGACTTTATAAAATTTGATCATTGCTTGTTGAAGTCTCTTTAAATCCATGGGAATGTTGTTTAAGGCATCGTAATCTACTTTGATATCGCCCTTTGATTTGTCATTCAATACTTTTGTTCCCTGCACATGGAAATACACTGACAAGTGATCTTACATGTGCATTGTTTGTCTTCTTTACCAATGCAGCTTTGTACGAAGGTGGAAGTAAGTGGCTTTTGATCTCTTACTTTTGTTGTCAAGAGCCTCCTTTGTGATTGCATGGATGGACTCATAGCCTTTGCGACTTATACCTTCTTCATCAAGCACTTCGGGTATCATCTGCACTCAATATCTCTTCAATGTCCTTCATAATATCTTTCATCAAAACATCATGAAATTCCCTCTAATTGGAGTCACAAAGAATAGCCCACATGCCATCCTTCTTCCTAATGCAAGATTTCAAAAGACTCTGGGTATGTGTTTGTGAATTCCCATCGATGCATAAATCAAAAAGTTCCTAAAATATAAACATTGAAGAAAAGTGTTTTATAGAACTCTTATTAAAATTATTCAACACTCAAATTTTTTTAATCACCTTATTGCCATGATTCCCCTTTTCCTAACACCATAGCTTGTTGTCAGCCTATTAATTTCTAATAGCTCTCTCTGGCATTCCCTTATACCAACTAGGGTTTTCTTCAAATGATCTAATTTGAGTCTAAAATTATTTAATTCTTTTCTTGTTCCTTAATTTATACCTCCCGATCTTTATTATTATTCTCTAAATTTTACACTTGTTTTATTAAATCTTCAATATTTGATTGAAGATGCATATTTGATGTGTATATATTTTGCTTGAAAGCCCCTCCACAGACTGTTAGATGTTTACAATATCCAAGAAGCCCATTTTTCCCATCACCAATGTGACGTACTAAACTAGTTAGATCAGTGAATGTTGGGTTATCTAAGGTTAATGGGTCACATGGATTGAGTGCACCATCAACCCATAAGTCTAGATGTTTCTTTCCCTAAGCCCTAAGTAAAGAAATGGATGTGTTATCCAATAGTTTTCTTATGTAAGGACGTTTCATTGATGCATATTCCTCTTCTACACGAATATGAAGATCTATCTTATGTTTTCTTGTGTTAGTAATATCTTCTAAAGGAGACATGGTTTAGACAAAGGTCAGCAAAATGAAAAAAGGATTAGAGTAAAATGAAAGGATGAAAGTTATTGACTTAAAGTGACCTTGGAAAGGTACTTTTGGAGGTTACATATGATTGAGGGACCTTTATTTGATTTGAAAATATTAAAATTTCAAAATTTCAAAAACAAAGCATAATTTAAAGGTCCCTTTTATCCGCGCTTTTTAAATTTTTGGAAGAGAGAAGTGTGGGACCACATAAAAAAGGCAAGTAGTTCGAGGAATCTCAAACATAAAAAATTAAAAAATGAGAATGGACTCTAAAAATAGTGGTAACTTTTTGAAAAAGTGAGTGGACCCTAGAGTAACAATAGGAGAGGATCTAGGAGTTACTAGTCTAAAAAGGGACCCAAAAGTAGGGTATTCATTAGCTTGTCCCCTACTATGGAGCCTAGTTTAGCATTCTAAACCCAAAAAAATAGTAACTTAAGCTAATCCATGTTTTCCCTAATGCCTGGCCAATCTTGCATAGTCCACATTAGTATACCTTGCATAGTTGTCACTCTTTGCCCATAGGGCCTGGACCTATCGTGAACTTGAATGCCATCCTAAAGTGTTTGAATCTCCTCTACCAATGGTGCCAAGTATACATCCATTTTTTTTACTTTGTACTTCCAAGGAACTATCAATGATAGTAAGAGGTGTCCCTTCTTTATTGCCAACCATGGTGGACGGTTATAATTTACAAGGCAAACAAGTCATGTGCTCCATGATGAACTCCGTAGACCAAATGGATTCATACCATGCATTTACAGCCCTAGATAAATGTCACGAGACTCTTCCTTGAAAATACGACACTTCTCCTCAATGGTTTGCATGGGAGCGAATCAACTGAGACTCGCATGACATTGTCCGTGAATCTAGTAGACTAATGTCATGTCATTAAACTTGCTATAGATTTGCACTTGAACATATGTTTTATCTGATGTATGATAGGGAAGTGTCTAAGAACTTTTGCACAGGAAACTTTTTCCCTTGAACATCTTGCTTGTATCTGAGTGCCCCATAACTTTGACATTCCATGAGATGTGTGTATTTGTGTTAGTATAGGATATAATCGTTGGAACAAACATGGATACAATTGTAGTCCATGCCATCACACTTACTAATATTTTGGCCTCTACATGAGATCTCAGCATCTCATTTTCCTCTGGCAAGATTTGGTCCTTTTGTAACCTGCCCAACATGAAATAGGTATGCTTAATCAACACTGTGTACATTACACTGTGTACATTATACGCATAAGAAAATTACATCATACTCATGTCATATATAATTGAATAGCTCTATCAAGCTTTAGACCACCCAAACATTGATTGTAAGTTCAATATAGATAGGCACGTTGTCGTGACGTGAGCGGTGTCGCTGGGAAAGTGCGAGACTTCTGGCTGTGAGAGTAAGTGGTTGAACTTCAAGGGGCATCACTAGCAAAAGCTAGAACCATCATAAATTAAAGACTCAACCATACATGGGTAGTCAAAGCAAACGAAAGCCTCATGATCCAAGCCAAAAACTGGCATTAACATAGCTTGATTCATAAAACTCAACACATCAAACCCCAGGAAAACATCTCATAGGTATATACATCCAAGATTCACGGCCAGCATTGGCACCATAGTTCATATCAAGACAAGGCTGACATCATCATAACATGTCATAACATAGGACCTCAGCTTTATGAACCATCACATCATATTAACAATACTGAGCCTTCAAGGCTTATGCATTCACTTTGCATTCCTTGGATCATAGTCACATCAACAATATTTGCCAAGAGTTAGATTCCAAGCTTCACACACATGTACAGCCAACAAATGTCAAAACCCTTGTCATAATCATATTCCTTTGAAATTGCTTTCAACTCATCCCAACCAGACATAGGTCGTCCAGGACATCTTTTGGAACTATGTTGCTAGCTGCTGAAAACAATCCCAAGAGTCACAACGGCCAATAGCTAGCCTCCACTTCAAAGACATAGATCATGTGGATCCCACAGCATACAAAAGCAAAATCATGCTCACACCAACTTTGTTATGTACGTTGTCGTGCCTGCAATCTGATGCCTGGTGAAGCCAGTTTAAATAGCTCAAGAAACTGGTCTGGCAGTGTTCCCTCCTCTAAGCGGCTCCCTTCTGCGATTGGCTACGAGTCGGCGTCTTTTCTGTGTATGCCCCCACAAGGCGATTCTTCTCTGTATACCTGCAGCTGCGCTGCTCCTCTCTTCCTGTGACACACATGGCTTCCTTCACGTGCCCAGTGGCCGTCCCTCTTTATCACACACGAACCCCCTCTGCAGCTTCAGCGGCCGTCCCTCTTTATCTATGGTGCAGCCGCTTCAGTCCACCGGTGGGAGAGAGAGAGAATCCCTTCGCTTCAGTTTATCAGTGAGAAAGAGAGATCTTCGCTTCGCTTCAGTCCACCAGTCAGAGAGTGATTCGCCTTCGCTTGGTCTGCCGGGAGAGAGAGCCAAAATCGAATGCTTGGTGCAGCTAGAAGAGATTGCCCCCTCGTCCGCTTCGCCTGGGTCCCCAGTCAGCGCTCTGCAGGAGAAGCCTTCCCTGCCACTACACGATGGTCTTCTCTCTCACACAGCCCCCTTTTCTCTGTCTTGCAGCCGCTGCCCACCAGAGCCCTTCTGACCTCTGCAGTCCGTCAGCCCCGCTCTATCACCTGCACCTGTGGCTACACACTCCTCTGCTCCCAAGAATCACCAAGCGGCCATCCTCTCACAACTGGCGCCAGCTCGCCAGCTTCTCGAACTTCCCCTTCACGTGCTGGCCACCTCCAGAACCTCCACGTCCTTATTGCCACTTAATTTTATATATATATTTATATATATATATATATTATTTTGCCTAAGATGGCCACCCCAATATGCTTCTTTTCACACCATGTCAAGGCATATTGGCCTCATCATCTTTAATTGCCCATGCCTCATGCCTTCAAATACTGACTCACGAGTGCCCATTGTATTTGGACGTGCCCACAAATTCAGACGACGGAGCAGCTGAAACCATCCCCAGCTGACCTCTCACCGGGCAGGCTTGTAACAAGCTCAACACCAAACCATTTCACCTGTACACCTGGCGACGCCCTCAAAAGCAAAACCCTCCACACGCCATACATCCCATATATACACAGGCACTTAATCCCATGCATCTGGATTTGCATTTAATGGCCTCACATGCATGGTTTCACACCATAGACGTGCTGTGGCATGACATCCACCCCCTCTAAACCTGCACATCCTCTGGTATGTGCCACACAGGTCCTGGAATTCAGTGTCCATTCATTATTTGCACACCAACATTGGTATATGTACAAGCATCAAACCTGACCCAGTTGGTATCACCCTAGTAAACATGAAACAGAAGAAGAATATACATAGTGCCACTCACAAGGGGTTATCCTTTGTTGAAACATAGCATGACATCTTAGCCTACCCCCTTAGCCTGCAAGATATTTATATCTTAGCAATCACATCTGAATGGTTCTGCTTTCCCACCTGGATCAAATACCAATCGCTTTTGGCATATGTACCATATCCTTTGCTCATATGAAGCCCTATCCTCACTTAGATTCTTTGCATATGCATAATTATCCTCATCATTCAAAGTGGGATGCTCTTCAAAATGATTTGCTTCAAAATTTTCCTCAGGCCATGTTTGAAGCCTTTGCACCACATATTGTATGGCCACACCAAATCACAACTGCATTAATAGCATGGAACACACACTTGGTAACATCCCATCCAAATCTGCCTTGCCTGGATCCAGCTCACCCACTGAGAAACATTCATTCTTCTTATCTAAAGATGGAAAAGCATCAACACATACAAAGTCCAACAAGGCATCATCGAGAATAGCCTCCAGCTCTGAATCAATCTCATCACAATCATTTGGCTTACATAACACCTGCACATCCTCACTTGCAACCGACAGTTGACTAGCATCAAGCATTGAAGAGCCCAAAGCTGATGGGGATCTATTATATACCATGAAATCATCCAATGCATCATCTAAGATAGCATCCAATCCAGGATCAATCGCATTGAAGCCATTATCATCTTGCAATCCCACATGTTGATTATCATGAACATTCATACCCCCATAGCTATATCCATTTGGTTGCTCATATGCAGCCTCATGAGGCTCTCTGACCACACTTTGCATATCCTGCATGTTATCTCCCAGTATTTCTTGATACCTGTCTGCAGATGGGCTTAGAATTATGGGTCCCTCACCCGAGTACCCTTGAATCTGTATGTCATTGAACCCTGTATGATCCAAAAAGGCAAATTCAATTTCCCTCTCCAAATCATCATCATAAACAGGCTTCCAAGATCGAGATTGTTGCTCACAAATGTGGTTGCAAGGTAACCCTGACACTGATGACATAGCATCACCCTGTTTATTGTTGGAACACCCAGTTAGCATTCCAGAATAACCCAAATCCAAAGAACCTTGACAACCAGCTTCAGAAGAAACATCACTGTTGGAATCACCCATATCACTCACCCCCTCTAAATCAATCACACATACTTGTGGCCCGTCTGCATATTCATGTACATCATCCTGCTTATAAGCATCATAACCAGTTAAGAATGTAGTAATGATAGCATCTTCTTCTTGTCTTAGATCTTCAAACTCTGCAATCATGCTTTTAGCAAGAAGCATTGGTTCCTGCTGTTCTTCACACATATGATACGACACATGAGGAATACCCTTCAAATGAGCACTTTCGTCATGAGAATCCTCAAGTTTGCACAGCTTACATGCTTCACAGCCCAAGAGGAAACTATTAGCAATGTCCTCTTCCTCCTGTACTGGGTTTTGAGCACCTGTCCTGAAGCTCTCTGAATCAAGTGTCTCCTCAAGCATAGGCATACACACATCATGTGATATGATCATAGGACCCTGTATGTCTGCACCCTCAAACAAGGAAGACAGATTATACTTGCAGAGTTCACCCATTGCATCTTTATGAGGCTGTAGCAAAGCATCCCTTTTGGCATTGTAAAGGCCTTGTTGCTCACTAATGGCTTTTTGCAGTCCCAATTCAGCATAAACAGCCTCCACAATCTCTGTATCAGCCTTGAATAGCAATTGATTGTCCTCCATAAGACATGCATCTACAACCGCTTCTAAATTGGCTCGGATTGTTGCTGGAACACTATCACAGCTCACATTATACCTGGAACTCGCATAAATAAGTGCATCTGCAAAATCACTCCATCGTTTGGAGTGATACTCTGCTAGTTCCTGCACTTCATCTTTTAAATCAAGACTTATAAGGTATGCAAAAGATGCAATCATCATATTTTCTGGAACCCCTTGATTCTTCATCTCTGTCTCGTAACACCTTAGATAGCTTTCTGGATCGTAACCATCAAATATATTTACCCTGTCATATACCAATTGCACCGCAATTTCCACTGCTTCCTGAATTCGCTTTTCTTCTTCAATCTTCCTGAACCGCTCTTCAAGCTCTTTCATCTCTGCATATAAATGCTCCATTTTGCTAGCCATCTCTACGTACTCTCACCCCAGCGGTTTCACGTCGGGTTCACCAAACATGTCGTGACGTGGGCGGTGTCGCTGGGAAAGTGCGAGACTTCTGGCTGTGAGAGTAAGTGGTTGAACTTCAAGGGGCATCACCAGCAAAAGCTAGAACCATCATAAATTAAAGACTCAACCATACATGGGTAGTCAAAGCAAACGAAAGCCTCATGATCCAAGCCAAAAACTGGCATTAACATAGCTTGATTCATAAAACTCAACACATCAAACCCCAGGAAAACATCTCATAGGTATATACATCCAAGATTCACGGCCAGCATTGGCACCATAGTTCATATCAAGACAAGGCTGACATCATCATAACATGTCATAACATAGGACCTCAGCTTTATGAACCATCACATCATATTAACAATACTGAGCCTTCAAGGCTTATGCATTCACTTTGCATTCCTTGGATCATAGTCACATCAACAATATTTGCCAAGAGTTAGATTCCAAGCTTCACACACATGTACAGCCAACAAATGTCAAAACCCTTGTCATAATCATATTCCTTTGAAATTGCTTTCAACTCATCCCAACCAGACATAGGTCGTCCAGGACATCTTTTGGAACTATGTTGCTAGCTGCTGAAAACAATCCCAAGAGTCACAGCGGCCAATAGCTAGCCTCCACTTCAAAGACATAGATCATGTGGATCCCACAGCATACAAAAGCAAAATCATGCTCACACCAACTTTGTTATGTATGTTGTCGTGCCTGCAATCTGATGCCTGGTGAAGCCAGTTTAAATAGCTCAAGAAACTGGTCTGGCAGTGTTCCCTCCTCTAAGCGGCTCCCTTCTGCGCTTGGCTACGAGTCGGCGTCTTTTCTGTGTATGCCCCCACAAGGCGATTCTTCTCTATATACCTGCAGCTGCGCTGCTCCTCTCTTCCTGTTACACACACGGCTTCCTTCACGTTGTGTGGACAAAAATAGAGGCTGATAATATGTACATACGTGTACATGGCATGTGTGAAGTTTTGCTCAGGAGAGCGTTGCCAGGTGTTTAGTGTGGATAGATTTGGTTTTGGGTTGGTTGCAGGCCTGTCCGGTGAGAGGCCCATTGAGGATGATATCAGCTGTTCGATGGCTTTGATTGTGGGCGCGTCAAAGAAATGAACGGGCACTCGAAGCTGCATTAAAGTGTGTATGGAAGGGAGGGCAATTAATAGGTGAAGGGGTCTTTGTTGCCTTTAAATTGGTGGGTGTGAAAGGGAATATGATGGCCATCCTTGAAAATTTAAATAAACAAATAATGTATTTACCACGTGGCTAACCTACTGAAGTCCACGTGGAGAAAAGTCTTGCAGCCATCTCTCTCGCCAGCATCACATCGAGAAGGCTGGCGAAGAGGGAAAGAGGAAGGGAATTACCGCAAGAAGGGGGGATGCTTCTGGAGAGTAGGACGGAGGAAAGAGTAGGGGTCTCTTGGGTGTGTAAAGAGAGGAGCGAGAGATGGAAGGGAGGAGGACCCTCTGGCGGAGTAGCTGAACAGAAAGGAGAAGACTTAGGGCTCAAGTGTTTTGTGTGGTGGCTGGAGTATCTGCAAGTGATTCTGCTGGGAGCAGACAGGGAGAGAGGGCCGCTGATGTGCAGTTACTGAAGCTGCTGTAGAGCAGACAATCGAGCCGTGTGGAGGGGAATTCTCTGAGAAAGTGTGTGTGTGTGCAGTTGGGAGAGCGTGGCTGCTGGAGTTCGCCGTGTGGAGAGGAGCGTACAAGGAGAGAAGCCAGCCTTGTGCAGAAGATCGCTTAGATGCTGCAGTGGCTGTTAGGCGCAGAAGTGGGCGATTAAAGAAGTCGTGAGGCCAGTAGCGATTGGTGTTGCTAACGATGCCGTCTGAAGATGTAGTCTGGGTTGACGGGCTGGAGGAGCGACGTCACTGGATGTGAGAGAAGGCGACAGAGCAAAAAGGATTGCCGACTGGAAAGTAAACACGTCACCAGTAGTTGGCGATACTAAGGAGAGAGGGTGGCCGATTGTTTGGTGTGTATGGTTGGCGTAACCCCACAAGCGCAAGGGAGGAGGACCTTTTAGTGGCGGGGAAGGCAGCTGCTGAAAAGAGTGTGTGGGGCAACGGCTGGAAGGAGTCATCTTGGAGGTGCAGCTATTGGCAATGACAAAGGGCGACTCTGCAACAACAGGAAGGGGGGTCGTCTGCAGTAGAGTGTGCTGCCGGCTGGAGGAAGGAGAGAGCATCGTCTGTACAAAGGAGCGTGAAGGCTGCAAGCAGTGGCTAGGGGAGGCAGGTTGTAAAAGAGTGTAGAGTGCATGTGTGGACTGTGAAGGCTGTAAAGATAATAAAGCACAGGGAATATCTCAATACCACTCCACTGTCAAAGAACCATGCTACTGCTGCTGCTGTCGTGGAGATAAGGAGAGGAAGACATCAGGTTGCTGTTCTTGTGTGAACATGAGAAAGGTGACAAGGAGGCTCGTTGTGTTTAGCTGAGCAGAACCGGCTGAACACTCAGAGAGAGAGAAAGAGTGTGTGGTTTTTTTTGTGGATTTCTACCCCTTCTGGAGACTCAGGCCAGAGTTGTAAATATTTTTGATTAGCTGTGGCTGGCGTTTGGTGATGCCAGAGAGTTCATTTATTTTTGTGTACGTTTGGGTACAAGCTGTGACAGCCAGATCTGAAATATAAAATTTGTTCATGCTTTTGGTCTGGTGTTCTAGTGTGTTTGCATGCGTGTGTGGAAGTGTGGCACCCTATAAGGGCGTAGACAGCTCTACCGCTTCCGTGCCATCACTTTTTGGTGCCTCCACAGAGGAGCAGATTTCCTCTGGTTTGTGAAAGAAGATAAGGGCTGTGTGAAGAAAGATTTGGAAATGGCTCAGGATTTTCCGGAGTATTGGGGATTGCCACAGGAAAGTGCAGTCAGGTTTCTGGAGAAGATGGAATTTACAGCCTTGATGAAAGACAGGGCAACCCCGGAGATCCTTTCTCAGATTTTGGCTTATTGCTTGCAGGGTGATGCAAAAACATGGTTACAGATGTTTGTGACTACACACAGGAACATTCATCAGCAGGATCCTGAGTACCGTGTAGTCAGAGCTGCATTCTTGGCACAGTTTGCCCGAGTGAGGAGTCCAAATGAGGTGTGGAAGGAATTGTGCAACATTCAGCAGAAGGATGGTCAGGATGTGGATCAGTACCTGATAGAGTTTGGTAGACTGTGGAGTCTATGGTGTGAGGCTCTGATTCCTGAAGTACCCCCGCAGATGATAAAGAGAGACCGGTTTGTGGCTGGTCTGGAGCCAACCCTCCGTCTGAAGGTGGAGCTAAAGAACCTGGATAGCTTTGAGGAGGCTGTCAGAGTAGCTCGTGAGAAGGAGTGGAAGGTAAAACGTCTGAGGCAGATGGGAATACAGGAAGAGCCGAAGAAATTTATGAAGATGCCAGAGATTGAGAGTATACATCCTGAAAGGGAAGCTGCTGTTGTTCCAGAACAGGAAGACACTTTGAAGAGGGACATACATGATGCAGTGGAGCTCATGAAGTCTCTAAGTTTGAATTGGATGGAAGCAGGTGGAAAGGGAAGAAGCCGAGGTGCACCAAATAATAGAAGGGACAGTATCTCAACAGGTGAAGGGAACATGGGAGGAACAGGGAGAGGACGGGGCTACTATTTGAGTAATGTCCAATGCTGGAACTATGGGGAGCGGGGACATATCAGCCCTCAATGTGACAAGCCGCCCAGAGCAGGTGGTGGAATATATCCTGTGATGCAGAGGACTAATGATAGATCGGGGGATCATAGTGTTGAAGTAAAAGATCCAAATCAAGCCTCTACCAGTGGAGTCAAATGGGAGGATAAGGGAAAGGGACCGGCTCTCAGCTTGATAGAAGTGGAGACCATTCCAGAGATTATGCCTGTGGCAAAGAGGACGAGGAGTACAATGGCAGAACCTGAACCATCTTCTAAAAAAGGTAAACATGTCCAATTTGATAAAGTCCTCAACCAGAGAAGAAGAAAAGGAAGCCAAGGAAACATTATAAAACTTCAGATTTGCATATTGGTCAAGGCCAAGAGGAGTATACATTGATGGGAGACTTAAAGGGAAGGGTAGCCAATATAACATTTGCCCAATTACTTGGATTGTGTCCGAAGCTTAAGAGAGAGTGGAAGAAGTTTGCAAATCCGAGGAAAGTAAATGAGCAGGAACCCACACAAGGCGAAATGGAGCTGATGTCTGTGGAAGACCTTCCTGATATTTGTCCATCAGTTGATGCCTGGTGTGGAAGTGTGAGTGTTGGAGAAGCATATGTTGATGGCGGTGCACAAATCAGTGTGATGACTCAGTCCTGTATGGAGAGATTGGGGTTAAAGCTGAATGCTAGTTCAGATTTTAGACTCCGTCTGGCAAATCATGCAAAAGTAAAGTGTCTGGGTATATGCACAGAAGTGCCAGTGACTGCTTTTGGTGTGGTTTGCAATATAAATTGCCATATTATGCCGGCTGGTTTGGGAGCTTATCCGCTGATTTTGGGCAGACCTTGGCTCAGACAGGTGGGTGCCATCCAAAACTGGAAAAGGGGAACCATAACAGTACATAATAGGAGAGGGAGAGCCAAGAAATTCAACATGAGTAGTAGGCGGGAAATGAAGACTGAACCTGAAGAAACAAGTGCTGATGAGTATTCAGATAGTGAAACTGAAGAAGAGAGTTCTACTTCTGATGATGAGAGCCACGTATCATTTATAATGAAGGAAGAAAATGAGCATGTGATGCAAGCTGAAGAGGAGATAAAGAAGGAAGAAGAGAGCAGACTTGAAGATATGGACAGTCTGATGCAGCCTCCATCACCCAGTGCAGAGAAAGAGAAGCTGTTACAGGGCATGCTGAATCCTAAATTGCAGCCACTGGAGAAAGAAGAATATATGAAGGTAATACATAAATTCCCTCATTTGTTTATTACTTCATATGAAGAGATCCGAGGATTCAAATGTGAGCCAATGCCTATAGTATTGAAAGAGGGTGTGAGGCCAGTGTTTTAGAAACTGAGGAGGATAAATAGAGAGTTGTTGCCTGTATTAAGAGAGGAGCTGAGTAAGTTGTTAAAAGCAGGGTTAATTTATCTAGTAGATCACTCAGATTGGGCAAATCCAGTGGTCTTTACTCCAAAGCATACAGGTGGTTGGAGAGTCTGTATTGATTACAAACCTCTGAATGCTGCAACAAAAAGCAATCATTATCCTCTGCCGTTTATTGATGATATTTTGGACAGGGTAGCTGGATATGAAAGGTATAGTGTATGCGATGGCTTTTCTGGATATTTTCAGATCTCAATTGCTGAGGAAGATCAGGCTAAAACCACCATCATTACACCATGGGGTTGCTTCTGTTACTGAGTAGTACCATTTGGTTTGAAAAATGCACCCTCGTGGTATCAGAGGAACACTGATAGAGTACTTGCACCTCTTACAGATCATTTTGTGAGGGCTTTCTTGGATGATATATGTGTGTATAGTTCTCAAAAAGAGCATGGTAATAAATTGGAGCAAGTATTTTCTAAAATGGATGATGCAGGTGGACAGCTCAATCCAAAGAAGTGTCATTTAGGACATTCAAAGGTGAAGCTGTTGGGGCATATGATATCTCAGAATGGAATTGAACCTGATCCAGAGAAGATAAAAGCTCTTGTCTTATTATCTGCACCATCAACATCCAGGCAGCTGCTGCAGACTTTTGTCCAAAAGGTAAAATATATGGCAAGATTTGTTCCTTTAATGTCTCAACTGCTTTATCCTCTTCAGCAGGCTATGAAGAAGGAACCATTGCAATGGAATGAAGAATGCGAGGAAGTGTTTGAGAAAGTAAAGGAGGTATTGGGAGGTATTTCCAGTGTGAAAGCTCCGGATTTCTCTCAAGTCTTTTATGTGAATCCATCTTTTGGTCCGGATGTAGTTGGAGCAATCTTAATGCAGAGAGGAGATGAATCCAGATATATGAAGCCTGTGTATTTTGCAAGTAGAGTGAAGACAGAAGCAGAGAGGAAATATACTGAGGCTGAATTGGTTTTGTCAAGTCTGGTGTATGCTTGCAGGAAATTCAGGTCATATCTCCTGATGAAACCATTTGTGGTGCTGACAAATTATACTTTACTCCCTCAGCTGGTGAATGGTACTTCACTCTCAAAAGGTATGATGCGATGGTTAGTAGAGCTTCAAGAGTATGATTTCTCATTTTTGATTGAGGATACTTGTAAGGCAACTCTGGCAGATCTTCTAACATACAAAAATGGCCCGATACTGGTAAAGGAAGTGGATTCAAAGATAGAAAAAGAGGAACAGATTATCATTCCTGGAGCTCATGTTTTATTCTTTGATGGTTCGTATAAAAGGAGTATACATCAGGCCACCGGGGGATATATAATCCAGGATTCAGAAGGTGTGCTGATTCTAAAGAATGGAATACTTCTGGAGGCTGAAAGTAACAATGAGGCTGAATACACAGCATTGTTTCAAGGGTTGCAGGCTGCTCTAAAGCAGAAAATTCAAAAGTTAATCATAAAGGAAGATTCTCTATTAGTGGTAAAGCAGGTCTTGGGTAGCTGGCGAGCAAAGAATCCGAGATTAAAAGAATGTCTGGCTAATGTTAGAAGGCTGCTACATCAATTTACAGCATGGAGTATTCAACATGTGCGGCGGGAGGAAAATCATATGGCACATGAGTTGGCTCAGGAGGCAATTAATCAGGATCCAGTGATTGCAAAAATCGAAGAGCCATTGTACAGAGGGAGAGAATACCTATCCAGGGTGGTGGATTATTTACTTTCAGGTCGCTTGCCTGAGGAGCTCAAAAAAGGCCAAAAGTATCATTTCATCAGAAAAAGTAAGCATTATGTCATGATTGGGGATGAATTATACATGCAGGGAGCTGATCAGGTATTGAGGAGAATTCCCTGGAGGGAAGAGATTTATTATATTCTGTCTTCAAATCATGAGGGAGCATGTGGAGGTCATTATGCATTTAAGATTACCTTGCAGAAAATATTACTGGAGGGTTATGTATGGCCTTCCATCCAGAAGGATATTCAACACTGGTGCAGGTCTTGCCATGAGTGCCAGAGAATGGGGAAGAGGATCTTAAAAATGGAGCCGAGAAATATCATGCTAGTATATGACATTTTTGAAAGATGGGGAGTGGATGCAGTTGGACCATTTCCCAGGACAGCCAGAGGAAAGTGTTATGTGCTTACTGCGGTAGATTACCTATCAAAATGGGCAGAAGTGAAGGCAGTGAAGAGAGTGGATAGTAAAGAGGTGGCTGATTTTGTGTATGAACATATATGCTGTAGGTTTGGAATTCCTCTGGAGATACTATCAGATAATGGACCTGAATTTAGAGGAGAGGTAGTTGACCATTTATGCAGAAGATTGAATATCAACCACAAATACTCCACTCCTTATCACCCTCAATGCAATGGCTTGAATGAAAGGTTCAATGGTGAATTTAAGCTGATGATAACCAAAATGACAGAAGGCCATATCAAGAATTGGGATATAGAGATGAATCGTGTATTATGGGCATACAGGGTTGCTGTAAAATCTGGTACACAATTCTCACCCTTTCATTTAGTTTATGGGAAAGAAGCACTCATGCCTATTGATGTGGAAATTCCAGCCTTGAAGTTTTTGATTGAAGAAGGGCATGAGCCTATTGATTGTTACAGAGAAAGATTACTGGCTTTGCAAATAGTTCAGCTGGACAGAGAGCTTGCATTTGATCACTATGCGGCTATGCAATTGAAAAGACAAGAGAGAGAGAATGAGAAGGTGGAGCAGAAAGAAATTGAGGAAGGTGATCTGGTTCTCAGGTATAATAGCAAGCTGGATAGTACTTTTCATACTGCATTCCAAACAAAGTGGGAAGGTCCGTATAAAGTTGAGAGAAAATTTGATAATGGGAGTTATCAGCTTGCTGATTTGGAAGGAAAGAAGCATAAAAGGAGAGTGAATGGTTTATGACTGAAGAAATATTTTGCTCGATTGATGTTAGCTGTGAACGAAGAAGATCAGGAAGCTTATGATGCATGTCAGGAGGATGTAGAAAGTACAGAGGAAAATCTGAATATTTCATACCTCTTTGTACAGCTGCTGGACATGAATGTCTCAGCAGAAGTAGGGGGTTGCTAAATATGTGTGGACAAAAATAGAGGCTGATAATATGTACATACGTGTACATGGCATGTGTGAAGTTTTGCTCAGGAGAGCGTTGCCAGGTGTTTAGTGTGGATAGATTTGGTTTTGGGTTGGTTGCAGGCCTGTCCGGTGAGAGGCCCACTGAGGATGATATCAGCTGTTCGATGGCTTTGATTGTGGGCGCGTCAAAGAAATGAACGGGAACTCGAAGCTGCATTAAAGTGTGTATGGAAGGGAGGGCAATTAATAGGTGAAGGGGTCTTTGTTGCCTTTAAATTGGTGGGTGTGAAAGGGAATATGATGGCCATCCTTGAAAATTTAAATAAACAAATAATGTATTTACCACGTGGCTAACCTACTGAAGTCCACGTGGAGAAAAGTCTTGCAGCCATCTCTCTCGCCAGCATCACATCGAGAAGGCTGGCGAGGAGGGAAAGAGGAAGGGAATTACCGCAAGAAGGGGGGATGCTTCTGGAGAGTAGGACGGAGGAAAGAGTAGGGGTCTCTTGGGTGTGTAAAGAGAGGAGCGAGAGATGGAAGGGAGGAGGACCCTCTCGCGGAGTAGCTGAACAGAAAGGAGAAGACTTAGGGCTCAAGTGTTTTGTGTGGTGGCTGGAGTATCTGCAAGTGATTCTGCTGGGAGCAGACAGGGAGAGAGGGCCGCTGATGTGCAGTTACTGAAGCTGCAGAGCAGACAATCGAGCCGTGTGGAGGGGAATTCTCTGAGAAAGTGTGTGTGTGTGCAGTTGGGAGAGCGTGGCTGCTGGAGTTCGCCGTGTGGAGAGGAGCGTACAAGGAGAGAAGCCAGCCTTGTGCAGAAGATCGCTTAGATGCTGCAGTGGCTGTTAGGCGCAAAAGTGGGCGATTAAAGAAGTCGTGAGGCCAGTAGCGATTGGTGTTGCTAACGATGCCATCTGAAGATGTAGTCTGGGTTGACGGGCTGGAGGAGCGACGTCACTGGATGTGAGAGAAGGCGACAAAGCAAAAAGGATTGCCGACTGGAAAGTAAACACGTCACCAGTAGTTGGCGATACTAAGGAGAGAGGGTGGCCGATTGTTTGGTGTGTATGGTTGGCGTAACCCCACAAGCGCAAGGGAGGAGGACCTTTTAGTGGCGGGGAAGGCAGCTGCTGAAAAGAGTGTGTGGGGCAACGGCTGGAAGGAGCCATCTTGGAGGTGCAGCTATTGGCAATGACAAAGGGCGACTCTGCAACAGGAAGGGGGGTCGTCTGCAGTAGAGTGTGCTGCCGGCTGGAGGAAGGAGAGAGCATCGTCTGTACAAAGGAGCGTGAAGGCTGCAAGCAGTGGCTAGGGGAGGCAGGTTGTAAAAGAGTGTAGAGTGCATGTGTGGACTGTGAAGGCTGTAAAGATAATAAAGCACAGGGAATATCTCAATACCACTCCACTGTCAAAGAACCATGCTACTGCTGTTGCTGTCATGGAGATAAGGAGAGGAAGACATCAGGTTGCTGTTCTTGTGTGAACATGAGAAAGGTGACAAGGAGGCTCGTTGTGTTTAGCTGAGCAGAACCGGCTGAACACTCAGAGAGAGAGAAAGAGTGTGTGGTTTTTTTTGTGGATTTCTACCCCTTCTGGAGACTCAGGCCAGAGTTGTAAATATTTTTGATTAGCTGTGGCTGGCGTTTGGTGATGCCAGAGAGTTCATTTATTTTTGTGTTCGTTTGGGTACAAGCTGTGACAGCCAGATCTGAAATATAAAATTTGTTCATGCTTTTGGTCTGGTGTTCTGGTGTGTTTGCATGCGTGTGTGGAAGTGTGGCACCCTATAAGGGCGTAGACAGCTCTACCGCTTCCGTGCCATCAACGTGCCCAGTGGCCGTCCCTCTTTATCACACACGAACCCCCTCTGCAGCTTCAGCGGTCGTCCCTCTTTATCTATGGTGCAGCCGCTTCAGTCCACCGGTGGGAGAGAGAGAGAATCCCTTTGCTTCAGTTTATCAGTGAGAAAGAGAGATCTTCGCTTCGCTTCAGTCCACCAGTCAGAGAGTGATTCGCCTTCGCTTGGTCTGCCGGGAGAGAGAGCCAAAGTCGAATGCTTGGTGCAGCTAGAAGAGATTGCCCCCTCATCCGCTTCGCCTGGGTCCCCAGTTAGCGCTCTGCAGGAGAAGCCTTCCCTGCCCACTACACGATGGTCTTCTCTCTCACAGCCCCCTTTTCTCTGTCTTGCAGCCGCTGCCCACTAGAGCCCTTCTGACCTCTGCAGTCCGTCAGCCCCGCTCTATCACTCGCACCTGTGGCTACACACTCCTCTGCTCCCGAGAATCACCAAGCGGCCATCCTCTCACAACTGGCGCCAGCTCGCCAGCTTCTCGAACTTCCCCTTCACGTGCTGGCCACCTCCAGAACCTCCACGTCCTTCTTGCCACTTAATTATATATATATATTTATATATATATATATATATTATTTTGCCTAAGATGGCCACCCCAATATGCTTCTTTTCACACCATGTCAAGGCATATTGGCCTCATCATCTTTAATTGCCCATGCCTCATGCCTTCAAATACTGACTCACGAGTGCCCATTGTATTTGGACGCACCCACAAATTCAGACGACGGAGCAGCTGAAACCATCCCCAGCTGACCTCTCACCGGGCAGGCTTGTAACAAGCTCAACTCCAAACCATTTCACCAGTACACCTGGCGACGCCCTCAAAAGCAAAACCCTCCACACGCCATACATCCCATATGTACACAGGCACTTAATCCCATGCATCTGGATTTGCATTTAATGGCCTCACATGCATGGTTTCACACCATAGACGTGCTGTGGCACGACAACGTGCATAATTTGGATATCCGAACTTGAGGATAAAGTGGTAGTATCTTAACTTACACAATTCCTCTTCTTCATGTGTTGTATCTTAACTTCGTGTTGTGGTATTATTCTTCTCACCACGACTGTTTGTTATATTGCCAAGTGATTCTGTAAATGCATCCAACATCTCGTCCATCGTAGCCTCCTCTAACATGTACTCTCATTGTTGATGTCGTTGGTGGATGGGTTCCCCTGGATTACTTTCTTGTATACTTTGGTTTGTTTGGTTTTTTGCCCTGAAAATTATAGCTGGTAGTGTTCTCTCAGGATGGATTTCTAAATGCTCGACATGATCATCGATATTAAAAAGATATTGGTGAGAGTGAAAATGTAGATGTTGTAGATGTTCCATTGGATATATACCATACATGCATACATGCTTATTACAAATTCTCCATTTTTGAGTGACTTGATACTTACGTGTGCATGAGCACATGCATCTCTCTCCAAGATTGCTAGTGTTTGGTGGCTCCACAATACCAGTGTTAGGCAGTACCACATCATTGTTTGGTGTCTCCATGTAGCCAGTGTTAGGTAGTACCACATCATTGTTTGGTGTCTCCATGTAGCCAGTGTAGTGGTGTGCAACGTTGTTGTTGTTTGCCATCTCCACCGCATTGGGATGTTTTTTGAAAGATCCCTATCCCCTCAATGCCACGAATTGAGGAGTGCTACCATCAGAAGTACCACTTCTTGCACAAGGCTTTCTTGTGTAGGGTAGAGTCTCCAACTCGAGGCCTCGCCCACGGATATCCGGACAAGAGACTAATCCCTCATCAGTTCTTCCAAAACCAAATATGGAAAAACTTTCCTTGCCGAGCAAACATAGGCGATTCCACCAGGAAAAATCTATTCTAACGTAGTCAAGAGCTTTAACTAACTAAATCCGACCAAACCCATAAGTCTCATGGTCAGATCAAGGAAGAGACTTCCACTTGGATCATAGAGACCAATGCTTTCTTCCTCATCAAGAGGCACAACCATTGATTCTTTTCCATAAAACAAGGGTAATACAAGTGTCACTGAACTCTTCAAGTAAGTCTAATACAATTTTTGGATGGTCTAATACAAGTGATTTATGGAGATTACACCTAATGTTGGAATGATAAATTTTCAACTGAACTCTTCAAGTAAGTGATTTATGGAGATTACACCTAATGTTGGAATGATAAATTTTCAACTTGTATTTGACTAAATCTTAATAGTAACGATCAGATATTGCCATACTTGCAGGCTTTTGAAAGACCAGATATTGCCATACAGCAACGAGATGCCTCCATCTCATGCAGATGCTAAGAAGTTATTGAAATCCATAGACATGGATTACAATAATATTCATGCTTGTCGCAATGATTGTATTCTCTTCCGAGCATTTGTAAGAACATCCCCATTGTGGCTCTATTAGATATAGAGAAGATGTTCAGGGAGAAGGTGTCCCAGTAAAGGTTCTTAGGCACTTTCCAATCATCCCAAGAATAAAAATCTATCCCAGTAAAGGTTCTTAGGCACTTTCCAATCATCCCAAGAATAAAAAGCATGCTCACGTGCAAATCTACAGCAAGCTTGATGACATGGCATGCCACAACTCGATCCATAGATGAAGTGATGCGTGTGCCTGCTGATTCACTTGGATGGAGACACATTGAAGAGAAATGGCCGGCTTTTAGGAAAGATCCTCGTAACCTCCATCTTGGCCTAGCAATGGATGGTGTAAACCCTTTTGGTTTACGGATCTCATCACTGAATATTTAAGTTCATCAGATCTAGAGATACCTCGACTATGGTCTCAAGAGTCTAACATGCGAGTCATTGGTGAGGAACCTCAAGGCCAAGGCATTAAGAGAAAGATGGAAAAAAATCAACAAATTTTGCATCTTAAACTCGCATGTAATGAAGAAGTGGATTGAGACATATGAAGCTCTCAAGCGACAGCGGAGTACAAGATCGTTTAAGTTTCAGAAGGAATTGCACTACAAGAAATCTCCCATATCCAGAAGGTCTGCAAGCTCTTTCGGACTTTCCCACAGGTAGATGGCTAGAAGCTACAATTTTAGAAGCCAAACGTGCTGGTTTAACTATAACAGAGGAGGAGGAGGAGCTTACAAAAGGATGCGATTGGCATGTAAGCGTTTAAGTTCTACATGTCTCTCTTTTTTTTCTCTACATGTCTCAGTTATTATTTATCCATCAACAATCTTTATGTGCTATTTGTAGTAACACAAATATGGGGCGTTTTGGGCACATGGACATCATTTTTGAGTAGAACAAATAGACCAAAGAAGAGCAACCTTTGATTGTGGTGTCACAACACAATTTGTTCAAGAAAGTCGAGCAAGTGCAAGTGATGATAACACAATTCGTGGAATGCTTGATTACTTTGGAACCATTCAAGACATATTAAAGGTTGTGTGTAAGGGGGGAGATTTTATCTTGAAGATACCTTGGAGCTCTTCCGGCCCTTGGAGTCTCAATCTCAACATGGACAAATCACATGGTGACAATGGGAGGTAGTCTTTTCATGTGCTAGATTACTATAACACAATCTTCTCAAGTGCTAGCTTGCTCTACAATGCATTTTTTCTGACGTGCCAAGACAATGAGAGAAAGAATCTAAGTCCCCCATGACAAGAGAAAGGTAATAGGTTAATCTTGTGCTACTAATCCTGGTGTATTTGGGCTTTCCATTAGCGCCACCACTACCAAGGAGCATGGTTGCTTTGCCTTAGCTTTTGATAAGAATCTTTTGTAGGGTTTTTTTTTCTTATTCACCATTTGGTGAAAGACCCAGTGTTGATTCCATGTGCTGTTGCATTTGGTGAGAGATCTAGTGCTAGGTTTGATCTGGTTAAAAAGATGATTATAAATTTTTTTTGGTGAATTTGTTGTGACTGTTATGATTTTTACTTAAATATTGTTAGTATTAGTTAGTGTGTAAGATTTTGCTAGAGATTTTACACATTCAGCATGTGTGTTTGAGTGTTATAGGATTTTAATTAGTCATTCGGTAGTTTTATGAAGGAAGTTCATTAGGTTATGCATTAGGCTTGGGAAATTTATTGTGTTAGGTAGTGCATTAAGTTGAAGTAATTACATATACAAATGAGTTAATTAACTTACATTAGTGAATATGTTAGGAATAGTACTTATTGGTGTATTAGGGTTATCATTAAGGTAATACATTAGGGATAATATTAAATTGAAGCATTAGGGATAGTATGTATCACTAATTAGGGTTAGTATTGATGGTAATAGCTTGGGCTAGATAGAGATTAATATTTTTTCAAAAAAACGTAAACACATACAAAAAGAAAAGATAAGGGAAGGAGGAACAGAGTGTGTTAGTGGCTTTTGACTATGAGAGAGAGAAATGGTCTAGTATTGAGAGAGAGAGAGAGAGAGAGAGATGCTAGTTTTCAAAACTAAGAAAGAGAGTAATCTTTGAATCAAACTGAAGAGAGAGAGTGTTAGGGGACTTTGATTATGGGGAGAGAGTGTTAGGGTATTTCGATTGTGAAAGAGATGTTGATTTTGAGATAAGAAAGAGAGTGTGATGGTGATTTTCTATTAAGAGAGTAATCTAATCCTTGCTCCAAATTGAGTAGAGATAGAGAAAGGAAGGAACCATCAAGCACTGTATAGGCAAGTCCATCTCACAATCTGCTGACGATCCAGGTGTTCCACCTCCCATCTTACTCTTTGCACCCATCTTTCTACCCCATTTTTTACATAACTAGCTAGCCCCCTCCCTATGTGTTGTACCTTGCTTTCTTGATGTTGTTGCCCTCAAAAGTTCAAGTTGTGTTTGGTTACAAGGGGGCTACAAGAAATAATTATTAGACTAGAAGTGAGGAAAACCAAACAAAAGGATGTTGTTGCCTAAACAGCCTCATAAATGTTTAATGAGACCAATAGCCTTATATTGTTGTGAATTTTGCATTTCCTAATGAGATAAGACATGTGTAGTTAGTTTGTGATATTGCTTGTGTTTTTCTCTGCTACCGAAGTATCTTGTGTTGTGTTGTAGCTATGTCCTTATGTGATGCCAACATCCCTTGCATCGACACTCTTCTATCTAAATTAGACTAAGGTATACTTAAGCACCTAATAATCAATGAAGAGCCTTACGACTAGTATTAGAGTGTTGTTTGATTTCTAACCAAGAAATGTATTTATTTTGTTTAGATGGCCCAAATTGTGATACCCAACCTTTTTCTAGAGGATGAGATGATAGCCTTTTCTTTTACTTATGTTGCTTCCAAGGGCCAAAGGGAGGACATAAGATATAGTAATTGATAATTTTAGACATTTTCTTTCTAACCTAAGCTAACTAATCGCTCATGTGTCATTTTGGCAAGAGGATCCATGCTTATGTTGGGATGACCTGCTAGTGCTCCTAGGAGAACATTTATCTTACTATGATTTTGAGGCTATAGTTGAAGAGGTGGTCCTTAGGGTACAATAGTGTGTAATAGGAGGTGTATTTTGACTATACATAGTTGAAGAGGTGGTCCTTAGGGTACAATAGTGTGTAATAGGAGGTGTATTTTGACTATACATAGTCCTTTTCCTCCATGTACTGCATCATGACACTATATCTCTATATCATGATAATACCACTAAGCTAGTCTACCATGGTATACCTCTATGAAACTATTATTATTCCATGAGTCTGATGATAATATCTTATATGTAAAAGAAGACATGAAAATTTTCTTTTTGTCTCTAAAATTGGATACGAGACTCTTTTAAGAAACACAGAGACACTCGTACAATAAATTACAAGGACCATGTCATCTAATGATGATGATACCCTTCTCAAAATTCTCCAAAATGAGATAAGAGTTTATGAGTAAGAAGGAGATCACCCAAGAAGCTCTCTTTCACATTTGTCATCATGAGAAGAATTTATTATAAGGCCATAAGAATTGGCAAGATCTTAATGATTATATCCAACTTCCCATCGGGAATCTAGATATAATAAATCATAATGTAATAATATGCCATGAATTAGAGGCAACACCCTGTTGAATATTACTAGGTCATTGATCTAGACAATGCCTCTGATAACAAAGAGTTTTACCAAGAAATCTAAGTGCTCAAGTAACTGCTACCCATTAATAAAAAATATATCTTCGAAGAAATAAGAAATTCGAGGGACCTTGAAGACAAACTCAAGCCATGATGAGAACTTGTAATGACTTGGGAAAACTTTTTTGGGAGAATGTATATTAATATAATATGTCCAAGGATAGTTCTAAAAAATGAAATCCATTTTATTTAAATAATTTATTTTCTCTACTAAATATATGTGCTTTTCACTTTAGAACATAGCTCCAGCTTAAGTCCTTGTCCTATCATGATGCTCCACTGCCGATGTCCATGAATCATCTAGCACTGAGCAATGTTCTAGATTTACATAAATTTCTTCTATTGACACAAACAACTATAATTCCTCTTTAGCATTTCTCCCAAACTCCTTCTTTCTAAGGCTTCAAAACATAGCTCAAGTTTAAGCCCTTGTCCTATTAGGATGCTCCTCTATTGATGATCCATGATCATCCCCAGTGTTGATGAATGCTCTAGCTTTACATAGATTATCCAATTCCTCTTTAGCACTATTCCCATACTCCTTATTTCTAAGGCTTGAAATTTCCATATTTCTCATCTTCTTCCTTTAGTCTACATGCTTTGAACATGTGAGTGGGCTTATTATAGTAGAAACACTTTGCCTTTACAAGCTTAGCCATACTTGTGTGCAATGTCCAACATCTTTGTATGAGTCTCTCTTGTGTTTTCCTGGCCTCTTTTCGTGATTCCCTCTGAATCTCCTCCCTTTTATTATCCCTCTCTTGGGGCTCATGTATTCCCATGAGTAACTTGAGTTAAGGGCCCATAGTAATAGTGAAGCTTGCTACCATTAAATGAAAGTCTGCATTTGGATGTCCTCTAGAATTTCTAGTCTCCATTTAATGGCAAAGCTTGCTACCATTAATGAAAGTTCCCATTTGGACACCTCAACACTTTCTAGAGTTTTTAAGTACACTGCAACACTCTTGTAGAATTCAACCACTTTGTAGGATCCTAGTCCACAAAGTTTTAGTTTCTTTTTTCGTTTCATACTGTTATACACCAATACTAGGTCACCCACATGAAACTTGTATATCTTTACATTGATATTAAACCAATGCTTCCTTTGGAACTTGTCTGTCCAAATTCCCACCATTACTACATATATTCTTGCCTCATCTAGATTTTCCAACTCTACTAATCATTCAGACAAACCATGCCCATCAAGATTTGTTTCCTTTAGTGTAGGGATAAATATGTCAATACGGGTGATATCATCTAGGCCATAAACAAGCTGAAAGATATTATGCCAATTATAGCTTTATAAGTTTTTCAATATGGTAGAGCTTATATGCATTTGCATAGAGGGCTCTACCTGATACATGATGGCTATATATTCACATAAGGGCTCTACCTTATGCATGATGGCTATATATTCACATAAGGGCTCTACCTTATGCATGAGAGCTATATATTTACATAAGAGATCTACCTTATGCATTTCCATAGAGATATCTACCTTATGCATGAGAGCTATATATTTACATAAGAGATCTACCTTATGCGTCTCCATAGAAATCTCTACCTTATACATGAGAGATATGCCTTATTCATTTGCATAGAGGTCTCACCTTATGCATGAGGTCTCTACCTTAGGCATGAGAGCTATATCCTTATTTACATAATGGCTCTACCTTATGCTTTTGCATAGAGGGATCTATCTTACGCATGAGAGCTATATATTTACATTTTCTTAGAGGGCTCTATCTTACGCATGAAAGCTATATATTTACAAAAGGGCTATTACCTTATGCATGAAAGCTATATATTTACATAAAGGCTCTTACCTTATGCATAGACATCTCTTTGATCTCTTTTCATAAGGTAGATCCCTTATGTAGTTTGCATAGCAGGCTCTACCTTTGCATGAGAGCTCTCTATGAATTCGCATAAGGGATCTTACCTTATGCATAGATCTCTCTATAAATTTGTATGTCTCTTACCTTATACATAGAGTTCCCTTTGAGCTTTATATATAAAGTGGAATCCTTATGTATGTTAAAATCTCTCTTTGAACTCTATACATAAGGTGCAACCCTATGTTAAAATCTCTCTTTGAGATTGATGAATAAGGTAAAGCCCTTATAATGCCTTGTAATTTTAATTCTAAATGGTCAACAGAATGGAGTTCTATTCTAAGGGGGCAGAGCATATTACTTGGGGGCTCTCCTACAATTATCTATCCTAGTGGCTCCCTCTGAGGCGCAACAACAAAAATATCTTGTAGAGAAATGTAGAGGATCCTCCAAGGTTTTCTAAGGATTAAACCAAAAATGATTCTAAAATTCCTTTTTGGTGAAATGTAGATGATTCCTTTGGCTTTTTGTTATGCTAAGATTTTGTAATCTAATTACATTACTTGAGTTTTTCTTATCTTCCTTCTTCCCGAATCCACTAATTCATCCTAGCCTCATCCAATTGTCATGGGTCTAGCTGTTTTCCCAACCAATCACACTATGGATTTGGCATTCTAATTTGGGTTATTAGAAGGGAAGTTCCCATGTGTAAGGGAGTTCTTCTCTAAGCCTTACCATTGGTATTAAGGGTTCATGCACTCATCAAATAGAGGCATACCGATTTATGAAATTAAAACTTTATATTGAAAATAACACTCTTTTATGTTTGTGTTACTCATTATTATAGCCATCCTTTTTCCTTAACCATTAATCAACATGTCAACATAAAACCATCACTTTCATATGCAAAAGACAATTTACTCATGGCCAATTTGTTTGGGCTGAGACGAATCCCATTAGGCCCCACAATCATAAGTGACCAATTACTTTAGGTCTCTCAAATGATAGCCTTGTCTAGTTTTGGAATTATAACATGCACATTGTAGAGGAAACATCACCATACATCTCCCTCTCCAAAACTTGCCTCGGTTCATAGGATTTTGTGGGAACATGTCCACTAATGAGTCACTCTATGAATGGCTTGATCCACAAATTATGACCACTCGTTGATTACATTAATGGCCTTTTTCCCCTCAACTATCCACAATTGACTTTATCATCACCAATCCCACAACCATGCAGAGACCACACCAATGGTCTTTTTCCCCTAAATTGGCTATAAATTGTAAGACCCCATGGTTAGACCTCCACCAATATCGATCACTCAAAGGATGATTCATTTCTCTTCATCCAACTATTTGTGAGCACACCCTTAGTGACATATTGAGGAGGATCACTACCTCGATAGATGGATCCATTTGAGGCACCACTCGGGTGAAAACCATATGGAAATATTCATTAGTGCACTAGATCTTCATTATCATAAACACTGGGACTGTAATGCAACATCCATATTCTAGGTCATGCTTGTAATCACTTTCCACATAATTGCATAAATCATTCTTTTTACAACCAATTAGGAATACATCCTTTTGAATCAAACTAAGCATCATATAGTCAAGACCTTAAATCTAAATTTAAGCATTATGTCTACCTTTATTTGATAAAGAAAATGATTTAGAAGTAATCAAAAGATCCAACCTGATCGGGGTAGCCTTGATCTTGGCCCTACTTGTAACTATTGAGTAAGCTACCTCCCCCCTCATAATGACATGTGTACTCATTCAAGAATGTTCCTCTAGTCTTATCATACAAGTTCCCATCAATAAGAGGAGAGAATTAAAACCAACATGTGATACATGTGGTGTGACACAATTGGGCATGTGTCCTAGAGAGCGTGTATACTTGAATTTGTAGCTATCTATTAAGGTTTTTGAAGATAAAGAAATAGGGCAAGATAAGGAAGGGAAGAAGAAAAAATGTAAAGATATTTTTCACAAGAAAATGATATTCTATAGTTTTTTAAAGACCACCTATAAAAATTTATTATGAATAACTTTATATACAAGTGGCAAGCTCATCAATTCAAGGAATGTCTATCATAGTTTCCTAATGATTATGTGGTCTCTGTAGTAGACTTATGGAGAACTACTCCTTCAAAGGAATGTCTATCATAGTCTCTGTAGTAGACTTATGGAGAACTACTCCTTCAAAGAAGAAAATGAAGTTCAGTCAATGTATTGGTTCACAAGTCAAATAACCATTTTTGTCATGAGTATATATTTTTGCATTTCTTTGGGTGAGATCAAGAAGACCATGTGTTTCTTCATTTCAGATGATAAAGCGCATAATACCTTGGTTGGGCATAATTATTTTCTATTACATGTTAAATGACTAAAAGATCAAGGGCTTGCATTCAAGCATGGGTGTGGTGTGATGGAGTAGCTTCACGGTTTAAAGAAAAGAAACCTTTTTTACTTTGTTGTTAGATAGTAGGAGCTCACAGGTATGGAAATGACATGGAATTTCTTTTGTTCAAGCCATGGAAAGGGGGAACATGATGGCGCTGGGTAGTTGTTAAAAGAGCTCTAACACATGAGCAATTAAAGATAGATAGTGTCATCCTTACATGTGCAGCTAAAGTTGTGGCTTTCTTGAGGGTACACCTCAATAATAGAGCCACATCCTTTTATGATAAGCAAAGAAGGGAAATAATCTGAGTTTTTTGGGAAGTAAAGGAATGTGATACCCATAGAATCCACAATTGGAATTATATGATAGTAAAATGTTCATGGTCTATGCACTCTATAAATAGATATTCTAAAATTGATACTATTGCACTACGATCAAGGATATTTTCATGCTTTTGTGCTCCTTGTATGGAGGGTAAATGGAGAGGATGCAAGAGTGGGTCGCATATGTGGAGATTGGCAAAACCACACTTTGGTCCCCATAGCAGATAAAGATTAAAATGAGACAAGACAAAAAAGACTTGAGATTTCTATTGATAAAGATAAATTTTTACATAGCAACACTATTGATTACAAGTCTTGACGACACAGAAGCCTAGCTAATTTAAGATCCTTTGTCATTATAGTAACCCTCTTGGCATGGATAGCACAGAGGTTTGCATCCTCAAAAAAGGTTACCAAAAAAGGTCCGTCTGCTACTTAGACTTCCTCTCATGTTGGAAGGGGACGCATATTGGTAGGGAGGGTCTTCCCAAAACGTTGTCCTCGTGGAGGTGAAATATTTTGTCCTTCCCATAGTGGAGGACCCTACTCCTACTTTTGCTCTTGCTCGTTGTTGTCAGTTGATAATTCCCTGCTATCAGGATTGCAAGGACGCTTTACTACCAGTAGCAGCATTGGCAGGTTGAGGCAGTACTTTACACACAATATTCTTTGTTCGAGCCATGGGTGATAAAGTGAGGAGAGTCAAAGTGAAATGATAAAAATGAGGAGATAGAGTCTTATTATAGGCACTTCAACATTAGGTCAAAATTTTAAAAATGAAAATTTAGTGTGAAACTTAAAAAATTAATGTCCTTTACAATTAAATGTTGTTTCATGCAAAATTTGTCATTTCTAACCATCGTAGCATGCAGCATGGCATTTTAGCCCACTACTTTGGTTCAATATCTTTAATAGGGTTTCCTTTATACTTGACCAAATATCCATAATAAATGTTTCCTCTAATACATCTCTTTGATTCTAATGCAAAGTCAATGTACAATTTGAACAACTTATCAAGTATTCTCATCGTGGTATGTAAAGTGCAGAAGTGAATTTTTCACATGGGAATGAGATAATGTGATTCCATGTATTATCCTTTGAATCTCTGTCTGGTGGTGCTTCCAAGTTGCATGATATGACTCCATCAATTCATCTTCCTTATTGCACTTTTACTTTGATTTCTTCATGCACCATGAATAAGAAAGTTTAATTCATACTAACCTTCATGAGAGACTTTATAAAATTTGATCATTGCTTGTTGAAGTCTCTTTAAATCCATGTGAATGTTGTTTAAGGCATCGTAATCTACTTTGATATCACCCTTTGATTTGTCATTCAATACTTTTCTTCCCTGCACATGGAAATACACTGACAAGTGATCTTACATGTGCATTGTTTGTCTTCTTTACCAATGCAACTTTGTACGGAGGTGGAAGTAAGTGGCTTTTGATCTCTTAGTTTTGTTGTGAAGAGCCTCCTTTGTGATGGCATGGATGGACTCGTAGCCTTTGCGACTTATACCTGCTTCATCACAAGCACTTCGAGTATCATTTACACTTAATATCCCTTCAATGTCCTTCATAATATCTTTCGTCAAAACATCATGAAATTCCCTATAATCGAAGTCACAAAGAATAGCCCACATGCCACCCTTCTTCCTAATGCAAGATTTCAAAAGACTCTAGGTATGTGTTTTTGAATTCCCATCGATGCATAAATCAAAAAGTTCCGAAAATATAAACATTGAAGAAAAGTTTTTTTGTAGAACTCTTATTAAAATTATTCAACACTCAATTATTTTTAATCACCTTATTGCCATGATTCGCCTTTTCCTAGCACCATAGCCTGTTTGTAAGCCTATTAATTTCTAATAGCTCTCTTTGGCATTCCCTTATACCACCTGGGGTTTTCTTCAAATGATCTAATTTCAGTCTAAAATTATTTATACCTCCCAGTCTTTATTATTATTCTCTAAATTTTGCACTTGTTTTATTAAATCTTCATTATTTGATCAAAGATGCAAATTTGATGTGTATATTTTTTGCTTGAAAGCCCCTCCACAGACTGTTAGATGTTTACAATATCCAAGAAGCCCATTTTTCCCATCACCAATGTGATGTACTAAACTAGTCAGAGTAGTGAATGTTGTGGGTTATCTAAGGTTAATGGGTCACGTGGATTGAATGCACCATCAACCCATAAGTCTAGATGTTTCTTTCCCTAACTAAGCCCTAAGTAAAGAAATGGATGTGTTATCCAATAGTTTTCTTATGTAAGGACGCTTCATTAATGCATATTCCTCTTCTACACGAATATGAAGATCTATCTTATGTTTTCTTGTGTTAGTAATATCTTCTAAAGGAGGCATGGTTTAGATAAAGGTCAGCAAAACGAAAGAAGGATTAGAATAAAATGAAAGGATGAAAGTTATTGACTTAAAGTGACCTTGGAAAGGTACTTTTGGAGGTTACATATGATTTAGGGACCTTTCCTTGATTTCAAAATGTTAAAATTTCAAAATTTCAAAAACAAACCATAATTTTAGGGTCCCTTTTATCTACGTTTTTTAAATTTTTGGAAGAGAGAAGTGTGGGACCACATAAAAAAGGTAAGTTATCTGAGGAATCTCAAACATAAAAAATTCAAAAATGAGAATGGACTCTAGAGATAGTGGTAACTTTTTGAAAAAGTGAGTGGACCCTAGAGTAACAATAGGAGAGGATCTAGGAGTTGCTAGTCTAAAAAGGGACCCAAAAGTAGCGTATTCATTGGCTTGTCCCCTACTATGGAGCCCAGTTTAGCATTCTAAATCCAAAAAAATAGCAACTTAAGCTAATCCATATTTTCCCTGATGCCTGGCCAATCTTGCATAGTCCACATTAGTATACCTTGCATAGTTGTCACTCTTTGCCCATAGGACCTGGACATATCGTGAACTTGAATGCCATCGTAAGGTGTTTGAATCTCCTCTACCAATGGTGCCAAGTATACATCCATTTTTTTTACTTTGTACTTCCGAGGAACTATCAATGATAGTAAGAGGTGTCCCTTCTTTATTGCCAACCATGGTGTCCCTTCTTTATTGCCAACCATGGTGGACGGTTATAATTTACAAGGCAAATAGGTCATGTGCTCCATGATGAACTCTGTAGACCAAATGGATTCATACCATGCATTTACAGCCCAAGATAAATGTCATGAGACTCTTCCTTGAAAATACGACACTTCTCCTCAATGTGTTTGCATGGGAGCGAATCAACTGAGACTCGCATGACATTGTCCGTGGATCTAGTAGACTAATGCCATGTCATTAAACTTGCTATAGATTTGCACTTGAACATATGTTTTATCTGAGGTATGATAGGGAAGTGTCTTGCATAGGAAACTTTTTCCCTTGAACATCTTGCTTGTATCTGAGTGCCCCACAACTTTGACATTCCATGAGATGTGTGTATTTGTGTCAGTATAGGATATAATCATTGGGACAAACATGGATACAATTGTAGTCCATGCCATCACACTTACTAATATTTTGGCCTCTACATGAGATCTCAGCATCTCATTTTCCTCTGGCAAGATTTGGTCCTTTAGTAACCTGCCCAAGATGAAATAGGTATGCTTAATCAACACTGTGTACATTATACGCATAAGAAAATTACATCATACTCATGTCATATATAATTGAATAGATCTATCAAGCTTTAGACCACCCAAACATTGATTGTAAGTTCAATATAGATAGGCACGTGCATAATTTGGATATCCGAGCTTGAGGATAAAGTCGTAGTTGTGAAAGCTTACACAATTCCTCTTCTTCATGTGTTGTATCTTAACTTCGTGTTGTGGTATTATTCTTCTCACCACGAGTGTTTGTTATATTGCCAAGTGATTCTGTAAATGCATCCAACATCTTGTCCAACGTAGCCTGCTCTAACATGTACTCTCATTGTTGATGTCGTTGGTGGATGGGTTCCCTTGGATTACTTTCTTGAATACTTTGGTTTGTTTTGTATTTTTCCCTGAAAATTATAGCTGGTAGTGTTCTCTCGGGATGGATTTCTAAATTCTCGACATGATCATCGATATTCAAAAGATATTGGGTGAGAGTGAAAATGTAGATGTTGTAGATGTTCCATTGGATATATACCATACATGCATACATGCTTATTACAAATTCTCCATTTTCGAGTGACTTGATACTTACAACGTGTGCACGAGAACATGCATCTCTCTCCAAGATTGCTAGTGTTTGGTGGCTCCATAATACCAGTGTTGTTTGCCATCTCCACCGCATTGGGATGTTTTTTGAAAGATCCCTATCCCCTCAACGCAACAAATTCAGGAGTGCTAGCATCAGAAGTAGCACTTCTTGCACAGGGCTTTCTTGTGTAGGGTAGAGTCTCGAACTCAAGGCCTCGCCCACGGATATTCGGACAAGAGACTAATCCCTCGGTTCTTCCAAAACCAAATATGAAAAAACTTCCCTCGCCCAGCAAACATAGGTGATTCCACCGAGATAAATCTATTCTAATGTAGTCCTCCAGAGCCTTAACTAACTAAATCTGACCGAACCCATAAGTCTCATGGTCAGATCAAGGAAGAGACTTTCACTTGGATCATAGAGACCAACGCTTTTTTCCTCATCAAGAGGCACAACCGTTGATTCTTTTCCATAGAACAAGGGTTATTCAGGATTTACTTTGACTATCGTAACTTAACAGAATTAAGTCTCATTTTAGGGGTCCATCAATCTAGCCTAACCCCATCAATCCCATGGGTTAGCCAACCTCCAGACCACTATATTGATAGGATCCATTTGGAAATTTGGTCCCTTTTTAGACTAGCAACTCCTAGATCCTCTCCTATTGTTACTCTAGGGTCCACTCACTTTTTCAAAAAGTTACCACTCATGGTCAGATCAAGGAAGAGACTTTCACTTGGATCATAGAGACCAACGCTTTTTTCCTCATCAAGAGGCACAACCGTTGATTCTTTTCCATAGAACAAGGGTTATTCAGGATTTACTTTGACTATCGTAACTTAACAGAATTAAGTCTCATTTTAGGGGTCCATCAATCTAGCCTAACCCCATCAATCCCATGGGTTAGCCAACCTCCAGACCACTATATTGATAGGATCCATTTGGAAATTTGGTTATGTTTTGCCCCGAGTACCACGGAAAAGAGTTCCCAAGCCCCCTAGCCGATGCTTCAAGCAAACTTCAAGATAGTCACACCACTTGCACACCCAATATGAAATTGTCTCATCACATCTATCCATATCTATCCTCATTACATCACGTCACATCCATTCACATCTATCCAGGTCCACATCACATCACATAACATCTGTCCACATCACATATCATCCATTCATATCTACACAGATCCACATCACATTTATCCACATTACATATCATCCATGTATTCACATCACATCACATCCATCTATTCACATCACATCACATCCATTTATATTCATTTAGATCCACATCTTATCACATCATATCCATCCACATCACATCTCATCACATCACATTCACATCCATTTACATCTCATCACATCACATTCACATCACATCACATCCATTCACATCTACCCAGCTCTACATCACATCCATTCACATCACATCACATCACATTCATTCACATCTTGTCACAGCCATTCTCATCTTACCACATCTTGTTCACATCCATCCACATCACATCACAATCATTCACATCCATCCATTTATTCACACTCACATCTGTCACATCACATCTCATCTCGCAGCCACACATATCATCACATCTCATCACATTCACATCCACATCCATTTACATTCCATCACATCTCATCACATTCATTCACATCCATCCATTCATTCACATCTCATCACACCCATTTAGATATCATCACATCTTGTCACATTCACATCCACATCCATTTACATCCCATCACATCTCACAACATTCACATCCACATCCATTTACATCCCCTCACATCCATTCACATCTCATCACATTCATTCACATCCATCCATTCATTCACATCTCATCACACCCATTCACATATCATCACATCTTGTCACATTCACATCCACATCCATTAACATCCCATCATATCTCCCACATTCATATCCACATCCATTTACATCCCATCACATCTCCTCACATCTCAGATGTCACATTCACATCTAGTACGGATACTCTATTTTCGATACTGATAGAACTTTTCTAAGATTCTGCCAATTGCTTGAGTTAGTTAAAGGTACTTTTTCTCGATCCCATTAAATCTAAGCATCAGAGTGTTGTTGAAGGTTTAAAAAGGGAAAATAAACCTTATCAAAATTTTATAGTAAAAACTTAGAAAGAGCATTTACGTATTGTATTTTCATTCCTTAAGCTTCATTAATGCGAACTAATTCTGAACTTCCATTTACTCATTGGATCCTCGATCCTCCCAGGGATCCCAGATTCCCTTTTCTGAATAAGAGTTATCCAAGTTTTCTCGATGGATATTTTCACATTCTTTCTCAATTTTCTCAATTAAGATATATTCAACATTCTTTTTTTTAAATAAAATATTAGATCCAAGAGAAAGGAGATAAAAAATATCACATTTTTTTGAATTAAAAGAACCCTTCCACACATGTGAAAAAGGAGTCTACCTCAAAGGTCCCCCTTTCCTTACTAACGTGGCAAAAGGCATCATTTCTCCAAAATATCTCATTTTTTTACTAATATCTCTTAATTTTTAACTAATAAACCTTGTACTCAGTCAACTCTTCATCTTATGTGAGCATTTACTCATTTTTGGGTATTTTTGAATTTATCTCATCCCAACACTTAAATTAATCCAATTGGCCCATTCAATCCTTAATTGGACCATAATCCAAAAACACCCTTAGACGAAGATCCCTTATACCATTTTCAATTAATTCCTAATGCACATTGGAAAGTTCATTTTGAACTTCTGTTTCAGGGGAATCCATTTTAGAAATTAGGAGGTTTTTTGTATCCAAAGATATCTCAATTCTAAATTACCTCTCTCTAGACATTTTCACTCTCTAGGCCAAAATAGGGCAAAACAAGATCTTTCTTCTATTTCAGAGAGGAGAATAATTACAAGAACAGAAGGGGAGGTTCTTACACCTTTACATCTAAAAAGCTAGAGGAAGGAATCTTACATTTTTAATTTGGGCTACTAGGGATCTCTTATATAGGGAAGACCAAAATTGTTAAGGTCAGTGATATGAAATGTCAGATGCCGTGCAAACCAAAAGGTAAAGATTCAAATTCAAAAATTGTGAAAACTTATGGACATTGGTAATTACACCGATATCACTGGTATAAACACCGATTTTAAAATTTTAATTATTATACCAATGTTGATACCGGTGTCTATAAGAATTACAGAACTCTGTTGTGCAACTGTTATTCCTCTTTCTTGATGTTTTGGGTTGGATCCACAGGTGAAGACTCCTCACCCTCTCCTTTTTTTTCATGTTTCCCTCTTATGGCCATGAATTTACTAATTTGTGTTTGTGTGTGTGTGTGTGTTTATTTGTATTCTAGTATGTGTGTTTATTTTATTTTGCAAGTTTATTTCTTCTTCTCCTTCTCTTACTACTCTCAAGGTAATGGTGTGAAAAGTAATGGGTCTTTGTTTCCTTTGCATTTCCCAACTCTAATATGGTCTAATTTACACTTTTTGGTTTGCTTGTGTTGTGTGTATTTTGAGATCAAGTTCTTTACACAATATCTTCACTTTTAGGTATGTAACATAAACCCTTGTTGCTTATGTTATTGTTTCTCTTTTTCTCTTTGCATAAAAGAGGTCCCAAGATGGGGAGGTGGGTAGATAAACCTTGCGTATATGCTTTTTTCCTTGTATAGATTTTATGCATAAAGCTCATGCATAGAGATTGCATAGGCTTATTGCAAGCTCTATGCATAGGCTTCTTGCAAGCTTGCATGAAGCTTATGCCTAGACCTTGCATAGGCTTCTTGCAAGCTCTATGCACAACCTTCCTACAAGCTCTTGCTTAGGTTTACCTCTATGCAAGTCTTCTATGCAAGCTTATGTTTACCTCTATGATGCAAGCTTAGGTTTACCTCTATGCATATTAAGCTAGATGCGTCTAGCTTAATTCATGCATTAAGCTCTATGCATAGAGCCGCTTCTTGCATTAATCTCTATGCATGGTTCTTACATTAAGCTATATGCATAGAGCTTAATGCATCTACCTCTATATATGCTTCTTACAATAAGCTAGATACATAGAGCTAGATGCATGTAGCTCTATGCATAGAGCTAGATGCATGTTGCTCTATGCATAGAGCTCGATGCATCTAGCTCTATGCATAGAGCTTAATGCATGCATGCTTCTTACATTAATCTCTATGTATACTTCTTGCATTAAGCTAGATGCATAGATCTTAATGCATCTAGCTTAATGCATACATTAAGCTCTATGCATAGAGCTAGCACTACTACATGATAGCCTAATATCGGTGCTTATACCGAACGTCATTAAACGGGGTCTAAAAAAGCCTCGTCATCGATATAAACCCCGGTATCTACGTCAGAACCACAACATTGGTATTTGCATCGATAATACCCAATATATATACCGACGCTCTCTCCGAAAGCCATACCAAGGCACATACCAATGCACATACCGAAGCACATACCGACGCACATACCGAGACGACCATAACAATAATTTTTTTTGGACAGAATGGTGTTGCCTGCTACATGCTGCAGTCAACAGGACTCAATAGCAATAGACAGCGCCATTTTGTCCAAAATAGAGCACAAAAGACAACTGTGCTTGTTTTTGTATTTTTCAAATAAAGAAACATTACTCATGAATATTTTGATCATATACTAATAGTTTAGAGGACTTACATTATGGTAATGCCTCCCAATTGATGGTCTCTCCTTTTGCTTCAAGCATCTCAAATAAGGCCACAAGGCCATATTTGTGAGCGTACTTCTCTTCTCGCCTACTTGGTAGGCGACCAAGTAGGCGACCAACTCCTACATAAATGATTAACAATTACGACCAAGTTGGTCGCCTACTTGGTAGGCGACCAACTCCTACATAAACGATTAACAATTACAACTTTTAGATATCAACATTTAGCCCACATACATACATTTAGATACACAAAATTGCTACAAATACTTACGAATTCATGGCGCATGGTTTCGTGACCACCACTCCCAAGATGAGAAGCCCCTACTGTTTGGAGTCTCGTTCCTTGCCGCCTCTCTTTGTTGTTGAAACCTCTCTGGTGTCTGTGTGAGCTCCTGAGCTATGCCTTCCCACATTATCATCTAAACAAACAGGTTTCTCTTTACCCTCTCTAAATGCATCCCTCGCCTCTGACCTACGAATCCCCATCAAAATGCGAGCTGTATATTGTATCCACTCATTAGGGATGGGATTGCTAGGGTCAGATGGCTAAAACTCTTGCTTTATCTTTGTATTTATGTAATTTTTCTTCTCCTTATCTTGCTGATCCCATAAAGTCATAACAGAGTTGTGAAACTGTATAGTGCACAATTATCGAATTCATGTCTTCATTGCCTTCCCTGCACTATTCATTATAGGTGCCCCATCCCTAATTGTGTATATCTTGTTGTTGTCATGGTCATGTGCACCCCAAGGAGTGGAAGGTGAACCCATGGGTGTGCTATCCATAGATGAGAGCGAAGGACGCTCACGTGGTGGTGTCATAGCATCTGTGGCACTACCACCACAACAACCTCCCCCTGAAAACCTACTACGTGGGCGACTTGAACCACAAATAGCTAGCGTGGATCTTTTGGATCCGCTTTAAAGACAACCTGCTCACGATGCTCTGGGCACACAAAAGTATCTCGCTGATCGATCCATACCTTTGTGGAGTCCACTTGGATGAGGCCACTCTTGTCTCTACGTATAGTTGCATGTGGCCCATTTGTGATTACCTTGAACCACTTCACATCAAAGATAAACAACTCAAAACTTCTAAAGCTAACCTTTAATATGTCTTGAATGGTTCCAAATGAATAAAACATTCCACGATTCAAAAAGTAAGAGGCTTCATTAGAGGCATAAAAAGGGAGTACAAGAAGGAAGTTCGCTCCAAAGAGCCAAAAAACTTAGATGAGGCTATAAAATTTGTAAAAAAATTTGACGATACCATGGATAATACTAATCGTAAAGAAAATGATAAAATATTTCATATAAACCTCATGAAGAAAATTTTGGCTCTAAAAAAAGAAAGGGTTTTTTCTTGAAAAGAAAGAACCTCTAAAAAAGGAAAAATCTAATCCTAGTAAAAAGCAAGATTTTGAGAGAGCGATTAAAGAAAAACTTTGTTTCTCTTGTCTTGAGCCAGGACATGATAAGAGAAATTATCCTAAGTCCCAAATAAAATAACTTACTAGAAATGGTAATGATAAGCTTAAAGGAAAAATAGTTGAATTATTTTGATTAAGAAAAATACTTTTGAGAAGCTATTTGCATAATACACTAACATTTGAGCATAAAGGAAAGTTTATTACATTGCAAAAGGAGAGCACAATATACCATCTTCTCCTTTGATATGTAATATTGAGCTCCAAAAGCTTCATCAAGATAATGGAATAGAACAAATGTTTTTCTATTATGCAATGCCTCAGTTTAAAAACCATTGTGAAAAGTTTGACTCAAGTATTTGTGAAGTAGTTAATTCTTCTTTAAATAATTTAAGAATTTAAAGATGCTTTTTTGGAAACATTGCCTAAAGGTTTACCTCCAGATAAAGGGATAGATTTTTCCATAGAGGTTCTAAAGGATTTAAAGTAAACTAGTAAGCCACCTTATAGAGTAAGTTTAACTAAAAGATAAGAAGTTGAAAAGTAGTTGGTTGAATATTTAGGACAAGGAGTAATTCTCCCTACGCTTCACCAATATTTATGGTGAAGAAAAAAGATGGATCTATGCACTTGTGCATAGATTATCGTGGTTTATTTGATAGTAGTTATTCTTTTATGCTTAAAATCAAACTATGTATTCAAATCATAATTTTAACCATAATTATAAACATAACTATGATTATCTCACTAGATTAAGCTAATTGCAACATTCCTCTTTTCCCACCTTGTTAGCATAATTCATTTCTCATTTAGAATGAATTAAAGTAGTGTATAACTACTCATTAATAATCTAAAAGAAATAGCCATTATTTTAATAGCACCAAATCATGAAAATATCATTTTCTTAATCGCTAGCTCATCACGCCTAGAGTTTAGCTTTGAAATAAGAGATTATCTTTGAGAAACATTTTTTGTTAAAGAATTAGCCATAAAGATGACTATTCTTTTTGAAAGAGAGATTTACTTAAACAAAGCATTACAAATAAGCATAAAGATTAACTTAATGCTAGTTAAACATTAAGAGACTTAGGGAAAGTTTGATATGAATAAAAACTAGCATTTTGAAAGCTTAAGCTTGAGAGGGGTTGAGAAGAAGAAAGTAATTGAGATAATTTGAAAAAACCATATAAATCAATTTTTACCTCCAAGTTTGGCTTGATTCTTTATTTAGCAGTGAAGCCCCCAACCAATCAATTGGTCCACCAAGAGGAGAAGAGCAACTTCAAGAATTGTTGGAGAGAGAGAGAGAGAGAGAGAGAGAGAAGCTCCAAGCTCCCAAGAGAGGAAAATTTAAGGAAAAATAGAAATATGATTATTTTAATATAATACTAGCATGGTATAGCTCCAATATGAAAATAAAAAGGAATGAGGGTCTATTTATAGGTGAGGGAGGCCACTAAGTAAGTCGAACTAGGTTCTAGAATTTTCCAGGTTCAGTTCGAACTAGGTTCTAGAATTTTCTAGGTTCAATTTGAACCAGTTTGGTTCCCTTTTTTATTTAGTTAGATCCAAGAGAGGAGAGAAAAAAATATCACATTTTTTTGAATTAAAAGAATCCTTCCACACATGTGAAAAAGGAGTCTACCTCAAAGGTCCCCCTTTCCTTACTAACGTGGCAAAAATGCATCATTTCTCCAAAATATCTTATTTTTTTTACTAATATCTCTTAATTTTTAACTAATAAACCTTGTACTCAATCAACTCTTCATCTTATGTGAGCATTTACTCATTTTTGGGTATTTTCGAGTTTATCTCATCCCAACACTTGGATTAATCCAATTGGCCCATTGAAACCTTAATTGGACCATAATCCAAAAACACCCTTAGACTAAGATCCCTTATACCATTTTCAATTAATTCCTAATGCACATTGAAAAGTTCATTTTGAACTTTTGTTTTAGGAGAATCCATTTTAGAAATTAGGAGCTTTTTTATATCCAAAGATATCTCAATTTTAAATTACCTCTCTCTAGACACTTTCACTCTCTAGGCCAAAATAGGGTAAAACAAGATCTTTCTTCTATTTCAGAGAGGAGAATAATTACAAGAACAGAAGGGAAGGTTCTTACACCTTTACTTCTAAAAAGCTAGAGGGAGGAATCTTACATTTTTAATTTGGGCTACTAGGGATCTCTTATATAGGGAAGACCAAATTTGTTAGGGTCAATGTAATATGAAATGTCAGATGCCGTGCAAACCAAAAGGTAAAGATTCAAATTCAAAAATTGTGAAAACTTATGGACATTGGTAATTACACCGATATCACTGGTATAAACACCAATTTTAAAAACGATTTTAATTATTATACCAATGTTAATATCGATGTCCATAAGAATTACAGAACTCTGTTGTGTAACTGTTATTCCTCTTTCTTGATATTTTGGGTTGGATCCACAGGTGAAGACTCCTCACCCTATCCTTTTTTTTCATGTTTTCCTCTTATGGCTATGAATTTACTAATTTGTGTTTGTGTGTGTGTGTGTTTATTTGTATTCTCGGTATGTGTGTTTATTTTGTTTTGTAAGTTTATTTCTTCTTCTCATTCTCTTACTACTCAAGGTAATGGTGTGAAAAGTAATGGGTCTTTGTTTCCTTTGCATTTCCCACCTCTAATATGGTCTAATTTACACTTTTTGGTTTGCTTGTGTTGTGTGTATTTTGAGATCAAGTTCTTTACACAATATCTTCACTTTTAGGTATGTAACATAAACCCTTGTTGCTTATGTTATTGTTTCTCTTTTTTTCTTTGCATAAAAGAGGTCCCAAGAGGGGAAGGTGGGTAGATAAACCTTGCGTATATGCTTTTTTCCTTGTATAGATTTTATGCATAAAGCTCATGCTGCATAGAGATTGCATAGGGTTATTGCAAGCTCTATGCATAGGCTTCTTGCAAGCTTGCATGAAGCTTATGCATAGAGCTTTCATAGGCTTCTTGCAAGCTCTATGCACAACCTTCCTACAAGCTCTTGCTTAGGTTTACCTCTATGCAAGTGTTCTATGCAAGCTTATGTTTACCTCTATGATGCAAGCTTAGGTTTACCTCTATGCATATTAAGCTAGATGCGTGTAGCTTAATTCATGCATTAAGCTCTATGCATAGAGCTGCTTCTTGCATTAATCTCTATGCATGGTTCTTACATTAAGCTATATGCATAGAGCTTAATGCATCTATCTCTATATATGCTTCTTACAATAAGCTAGATACATAGAGCTAGATGCATGTAGCTCTATGCATAGAGCTCGATGCATCTAGCTCTATGCATAGAGCTTAATGCATGCATGCTTCTTACATTAATCTCTATGCATACTTCTTGCATTAAGCTAGATGCATAGATCTTAATGCATCTAGCTTAATGCATACATTAAGCTCTATGCATAGAGCTAGCACTACTACATGATAGCCTAATACCGGTGGTTATACTGACGTCATTAAACGGGGTCTAAAAAAGCCCCGTCTCATCGATATAAACCCCGGTATCTACGTCAGAACCACAACATTGGTATTTGCATCGATAATACCTAATATATATACCAATGCTCTCTCCCAAGGCCATACTAAGGCACATACCAATGCACATACTAAGGCACATACTAAACCCCGGTATCTATGTCACAACCACAACATTGGTATTTGCATCGATAATACCCAATATATATACCCAATATATATACCAATGCTCTCTACTAAGGCACATACCAATGCACATACCGAAGCACATACCGAGATGACCATAACAGTAATTTTATTTGGATGGTGTTGCCTGCTACATGCTACAGTCAACAGGACTCAACAGCAACAACAGACAGCACCATTTTGTCCAAAATAGAGCACAAAAGACAACCGTGCTTGTTTTTGTATTTTTCAGATAAAGAAACATTACTCATGAATATTTTGATCATATACTAATAGTTTAGAGGACTTACATTATGGTAATGCCTCCCAATTGATGGTCTCTCCTTTTGTTTCAAGCATCTCAAATAAGGCCACAAGGCCATATTTGTGAGCGTACTTCTCTTCTCGCCTACTTGGTAGGTGACGATTTATGACCAACTCCTACATAAATGATTAATAATTACAACTTTTAGAAATCAACATTTAGCCCACATACATACATTTAGATAAATAAAATTGCTACAAATACTTACAAATTCATGGCACATGGTTTCGTGACCACCACTCCCAAGATGAGAAGCCCCTACTGTTTGGAGTCTCATTCCTTGCCTCCTCTCTTTGTTGTTGAAACCTCTCTGGTGTCTCTGTGAGCTCCTGAGCTATGCCTTCCCACATTATCATCTAACCAAACAGGTTTCTCTTTACCCTCTCTAAATGCATCCCTCGCCCTCTGACCTACGATGCCCCATCAAAATGCGAGCGGTATATTCTATCCACTCATTAGGGACGGGATTGCTAGGGTCAGATGGCTAAAACTCTTGCTTTATCTTTGTATTTATGTAATTTTCCTTCTCATTATCTTGCTAATCCCATAAAGTCATAACAGAGTTGGGAAACTGTATAGTGCACAATTATCGAATTCGTGTCTTCATTGCCTTCCCTGCACTATTCATTATAGGTGCCCCATCCCAAATTGTGTATATCTTGTTGTTGTCATGGTCATGTGCACCCCAAGGAGTGGAAGGTGAACCCATGGGTGTGCTATCCTTAGATGAGAGTGAAGGACGCTCACGTGGTGGTGTCATAGCATTTGTGGCACTACCACCACAACAACCTCCCCCTGAAAACCTACTACGTGGGTGACTTGAACCACAAATAGCTAGTGTGGATCTTTTGGATCCGCTTTAAAGACAACTTGCTCACAATGCTCTAGGCGCACAAAAGTATCTCGCTGATCGGTCTATACCTTTGTGGAGTCCACTTGGATGAGGCCACTCTTGTCTCTACGTATAGTTGCATGTGGCCCATTTGTGATTACCTTGAACCACTTCACATCAAAGATAAACAACTCAAAACTTCTAAAGCTAACCTTTAATATGTCTTAAATGGTTCTAAAGTAATGAAGCATTCCACGAATTATGTTATCATCACTTGCACTTGCTCGACTTTCTTGAACAAATTGTGCTGTGACACCACAATCAAAGGTTGCTCTTCTTTGGTCTATTTGTTCTACTCGAAAATGATGTCCATGTGACCAAAACGCCCCAGATTTGTGATACTACAAATAGCACATAAAGATTGTTGATGGACAAATAATAATTGAGACATGTAGAGAAAAAAAAGAGAGACATGTAGAACTTAAACACTTACATGCTAATCGCATCCTTTTGTAAGTTCCTCCTCCTCCTCTGTTATAGTCAAACTAGCACGTTTGGCTTCTAAAATTGTAGCTTCTAGCCATCTACCTGTGGGAAAGTCCGGAAGAGCTTGCAGACCTTCTGGATATGGGAGATTTCTTGTAGTGCGATTCGTTCTAAAACTTAAATGATCTTGTACTCGCTATCACTTGAGAGCTTCTTATGTCTCAATCCACTTCTCCATTACATGCGAGTTCAAGATGCAAAATTTGTTCATTTTTTTTCGCAAATTGTTATCCATCTTTCTCTTAATGCCTTGGTCTTGAGGTTCCTCATCAATGACTTGCCTGTTAGACTCTTGAGACCATAGTCGAGGTATCTCTGGATCTGATGAACTTAAATATTCAGTGATGTAAACAAGGGACTCTTGTATCAACCACCCTTCTGACATACTTCCCTCCGGGCGAGCCATTTGGCGACAAACAAATCCCTTTAATGTCTTCATAAAACTCTCCAAAAAGAACATCCATCTTGAATGGACTCTTCCAGCAACTGCAATCTCATCTACAACATGAACTAGCAGATGCATCTAGATTGTTAATAAACTTGTAGGGAAGAACTTCTCTACCATGCAGATTGCCTCTATGGAGTTTAAACGCGCTATCTCCAAAGTGTCTCTCTTTATCTCTTTTGAAGAAATCCAACGCACCAATGTGCTAATCTTATAGATAGTAGCTCTAATGTCTTTAGTGAGGCAATCCTTTATTGCTATGGGGAGCACAAATTGTAAAAACTTGTGCCAATCATGAGACTTGAGGCCACTAAGATCATCATCCTTTGTAAATGCACTTTTCAAGCAATGCATACAATCTGTAGGAGTCTGAAACTCTAAAATTATCCTCTTCACTTGCTCTTCCTCCAAAACCCATGGGGCTCTTGGAAGTAGCACCTTTCCATTGGGTCTAGTGCGAGCCCACAACTCTTGCATCCAACCTATCTCTTCTAAGTCATCCCTTTGGCCTTTAGTCTCCTTTTTTTCCCTGTCATGGTCTTCCACAGAATATCAGCTACATTCTTGAAAATATGCATCGAGCAAATGGTTTATAAGAAGATCACCCCAATAGGGGAGTTGGTGAAAGATAGAGAGCCTCTTCATCCCAGGACATGTCAAGTTGCCACATTCCTCCCATTTGAGCTTCCAATCGCTTTCCTTCAGTGTACTTGGAGGAGGTCTTCCTAGATTACCATCCCGCAATTCATGATTTTCTAGAAGATACCTAACATGTCCTTGGTAGACATTCTTTCGTAATGCTTTTGAGTATCTTGAATCAAGTCGAGGACCACATAGAGGACATGCATTATAACCCGATATAGACAAACCTAAGCATTCTCCATAGCCAGGCCCATCATGCATTGTCCACATGATAATACCTTGCATAGTTACAAGTCTTTGGCCACTCTGCTTTGACATGTCCTTCACTTCAATTCCGTTCCACAAGGTGCGTAACTCATCAATAAGTGGTGCCAAATATACATCCATGTTCTTCACCTTGTACTTTCCTGGAACTATTAATGAGAGCAACAAATGACCTTTCTTTATTGCTAACCATGGCGGAAGATTATAATTCACAAGGCAAACAGGCCATGTGCTCCATGAAGAGCTCCGTAAACCAAGAGGGTTTACACCATCCATTGCTAGGCCAAGATGGAGGTTACGAGGATCTTCCCTAAAAGCCAGCCATTTCTCTTCAATGTGTCTCCATGCGGGTGAATCACCAGGCACACGCATCACTTCATCTGTGGATCGAGTTGCGGCATGCCATGTCATCAAGCTTGCTCTATAGATTTGCACCTGAACATGCCTTTTATTCTTCGGATGATTGGAAAGTGCCTAAGAACCTTTATTGGCGTGCAAGTTTACGTATGACCTCTTCCTCTCGTTCATAATTTGACCGTTGAGAATGTGGTGGTTGATGATCTTCATGTTCATGCTCCTCGAAGACACCTTCTTTTTGTTACTCGAGAAAGGCATCCAACATTTCCTCCATTGAACCTTATTCCATTCCCTCGGGTGCTGTTAATTGAGCTCCATCTGTCACTCCCTCCTCCGATATTCTCATCCTTTGTTGGGGACGAGAATTCATAGGTGCCATGTTATCAAGATGTGGTTACACACTTGCTTGGTTGTACGATTGAAACCGTAAATTTTGTAAGCGCTCCATTGGAAATATGCGAGCGTCATGAATATGCTGGTTGCAAATCCTTCGTTTTTGAAATATTTGGTACTTACATCGCGACACGCTATTCTCTCTTCAAGATTGAGAGGCTCCATCTAGCAGGATAACATGTATATGTAGCTCATTAAATGCAAATCATTACGCATTACACAAATCATTAAGCATTATGTAAACCATAAAACAAGGCTTCTTTTTCCCAACCCTTGAGGGAGATTTTAAAAAAACATTTAAAGCATCAAACGGGCTTCTTTTCCCCAACCGTTGAGGGAGATCAAGTATACATTAGCTTAACGATGTTTAGGCATATACATTAGCTTATGGATATGTGCTTTAGGCATATACATTAGAGTATATACATATAGACATAGCGTTGACATGCATGTCTTAGACATTAGATTTCAAGTCAAAAAAGAGACCGAAACGCCATGGGTATGGGCCAAAAAGAAAATCTCTCTCTCTCTCTCTCTCTCTCTCTCTTGCAAAGTGTGTGTGTGCGTAAAGACAAATAAGCATATACATTAATTTCTTATGCACTCGCATATATGCTAATATTAGCATATATGTACATAAAACAACAAGCTTGCATACTCATAATTTTAATTAATAATTACAAATTGAGAACAAATTAAAACATAACAAAAAGAGAAGTAATAAAATAACATAATTGGTAATGTGCTTACCTCTCAAATGTGGATTGGATAGTGCGTGTTCGAAGCACATCTGCAAGTTAGGACACACGTGGGAGGAACAAACCTACACACACAATGCATACATTAGTAATAGATGCACATACACAAGCTCTCTCACTCTCTACATCTCTCACAACACACACATACAAATCCTCTCTCCAAACATAATTAAGAAGGTAAGAAGAAGGATGGAGAGAGGGAGAGGAGATATACACACACATCACACATTTACCCTAATTCTCTCCACACACACACACACACACACACACAAAAGACGATAAGGACATGGGGAGAGGCAAAACGCCCAAGGAGAGAGAGGGAGATCTACACACACACTTCACTAATTCTCTCCACACACACACACACACACACATGCACGCACACGCGTGCGCACACACACACACACACATCAAGAAAGGGTCGAATGGAACAAGGCAAACGCATGAGGGAGATGAGGGGAAAGACACGCATACCTTGTCTTGACACTCCAAGCCTTGCAAAACAGAAAATGAGAGGTTCTCGACTGTAAAAAAGTTGTGGGCGTCGGTATCTGCGTCAGTATCTGCGTCTATATGTGCGTCGATATCTGCTACGATATAAGCGTCGGTATACTCCCTTTTGAAAATTACTCGCCCATACTCTTTGCCTCCAAGTTTAGGACGTACATACTGACGCTCAACATTTTCGTCGGTATTCTAGCGTCCGTATGCCCTAAACCTCTAGTAGTGTAGATGCATCTAGCTCTATGCATAGAGATTAATGCATGCATTAAGTTAGATGCATCTAGCTCTATGCATAAAGATTAATGCATGCATGCTTCTTGCGTAAGCTCTATCATCATAGAGCTTACACAAAGTAAGTAATATTGTTGTAATGCATCTTTTTTTCTTTGTAAGAAACTTTTCATTTTGCTTATTGTTAGAGTAAATGGCTTCTCAAGGTGGAAAGGATAAAAATGGAGAGAAGGGAGAAAACCCAATGTCCTCTTTCCACATGAAAGAGGATATTACAAAAAAAATGAAATAGATAGGCAAGATTTAGATCTTAATAAGTATGATGATATAGAAATAAAGGAAATGAAAGAAAAAATCTCTAATATAGAGAATAGAATTTAGAAAGTAATGGGTCTTCTTAGCTCCTTGATGGGAGGGGAAGGATTGAGAGTAAAAGAAAGTAATGGGTCTTCTTAGCTCCTTGATGGGAGGGGAAGGATTGGAAGTAAAAGAAATATCTAAAAATAACATTGATGAGGAAAGGGAAAAAACCTATAAAAAAGGATTGAATGAAACCATATTTAAAGAGGTTCTCAAAAATAGCGAAAACTAAGACAAGTACCAGATTCTTGGAATTCATTCAAGGAACTATTCTTAAAGGAATATCTTCCTAGAAATGAAGAAGATCAAAATTGGAAAGAGTGGAAAAATTATTCTATGGAACAAAAGAATTTAAATCTCACTCAATATATAGCTTGCTATAGATAACTTGTTTTAAAAATTAAGGAAATAGACAATTTTCAAAAAGTAAGAGGCTTCATTAGAGGCATAAAAAGGGAGTACAAGAAGGAAGTTCGCTCCAAAGAGCCAAAAAACTTAGATGAGGCTATAAAATTTGTAAAAAAATTTGACGATACCATGGATAATAGTAATCGTAAAGAAAATGATAAAATATTTCAAATAAACCTCATGAAGAAAATTTTGGCTCTAAAAAAAGAAAGGATTTTTTCTTTGAAAAGAAAGAGCCTCTAAAAAAGGAAAAATCTAATCCTAGTAAAAAGCAAGATTTTTAGAGAGGGATTAAAGAAAAACTTTGTTTCTCTTGTCTTGAGCCAAGACATGATAAAAGAAATTATCCTAAGTCCCAAATACAAGAACTTACTAGGAATGGTAATGATAAGCTTAAAGGTAAAATAGTTGAATTATTTTGATTAGGAAAAACACATTTGAGAAGCTATTTGCATAATACAGTAACATTTGAGCATAAAGGAAAGTTTATTACATTGCAAAAGAAGAGCACAATATACCATCTTCTCCTTTGATATGTAATATTGAGCTCCAAAAGCTTCATTAAGATAATGGAATAGAACAAATGTTTTTCTATTATGCAATGCCTCAGTTTAAAAACCATTGTGAAAAGTTTGACTCAAGTATTTGTGAAGTAGTTAATTCTTCTTTAAATAATTTATTATAAGAATTTAAAGATATTTTTTTGGAAACATTGCCTAAAGGTTTACCTCCAGATAAAGGGATAGATTTTTCCATAGAAGTTTTAAAGGATTTAAAGTAAAATAGTAAGCCACCTTATAGAGTAAGTTTAACTAAAAGATAAGAAGTTGAAAAGTAGTTGGTTGAATATTTAGGACAAGGAGTAAGTCTCCCTAGGCTTCACCAATATTTATGGTGAAGAAAATAGATGGATAATTGCACTTGTGCATAGATGATCGTGGTTTGAATTCAATTATATATATAAAAAAATATTCTATTTGTAGGATAGATGAGTTGTTTGTTTAACTCAAAGGTGCTAAATATTTTAGTAAGATAGATTTAACGTTTGGATATCATCAAGTAAAAATTAGAATTGAAGATGTGCTAAAAATAACTTTTAGGACATCTTTTGGACACTATGAGTTTTTAGTTATGCCTTTTGGTCTAACTAATTCTCTCGCTACTTTTATGACCATGATGAACACTACTTCATCCTTATTTAGGGAAGTTTGTGGTGGTTTTTATTAATGATATACTAGTCTTTGGTCGAAATGAACAAGAACATATAAAGCACCTTGGAAAAGTATTTCAATTATTAAGGAAAATATGATTATTTCCTTAAAAAATAAAATTATTTGAAAGTAAAAAGTTGAACAAAGCTCAAAGTAGCTATTCAACTTATGAGAAAGAACTACTTGAAATTGTACATGCTCTTAAAAAATGTGGCGTTATTATTTCTATGGTGCTAATTTTGAAGTATTATCTGACCACACAAAAGGCTTAAATGATTAAGTACTCAAAAGCAGGTAAAAGGTAGGAAGGCTAGATGGGTTGAAATCATACAAGAGTTTGATTTTCAAATGAAATATTAAAAAGGAAAATTTAATGTCATGGCAGATGCTCTAAATCAAGCACCCATAATAAATGGGTTTAGTTTTACTAAACTAGAAAGTGAGTTGTTGGCTCACTTAAAACGAAAACTGTACTAATGACCCTAGCTATCAAGTAGTTTGGAATTACTTGATTAAAAAAGATAACTCTCAATTAGAGAGTAAAGAAAATGCAACTGCGCTAGTGATAAAAGGATGTCACTTATTAAAAAAAATAGTGGTTCAAAGGAATCACTTAAAGGAGGGTCAATAAGTGGAAAAGATCATTGGAAAACTTTTTCCATTGATAATGGATACTTATTATATAAAGGTCACATTTGTGTACCCAAAGAAGAAAATATTTGTGAGAGTATTTTACTACAATGTCCTAACAATTCAAGTGCGGGGCGCTCGAGAATTTTTAAGACCTATGCACTTGTTAAAAGATCGCTTTATTGGGCAGGTTTAAAGAAAGATGTCCATAATTATTGTATAAGCCCTAGATGCCAAGTCAGTAAAGCTAGCACCTAAAAGTAGGTAGAATATTATAACCACTACAAATACCTAAGGGAAAGTGGAAAAGTATTTCTATGGATTTCATAGTAGGAATCGAAGATCTTTTTATTTGCAATGTTCTAGTTAATCATCTAATTTAGGGTGGCACGTGCTATCAAAGATTACTTATCTTACTTGTTCGGCTTCTTCAAATTCCTGTAGTACGTATCACTCAAATTGCTATATTTTATTAAATTGATTGACGTGGCATTTAATTGAGGCTACAACCTCAGTACATGAGCCACCCTCTTCTTCCTTGAACAATAGTGGCATATCTAGGTTTGACGTACTAAGAAATTCTATTATGTATACAAGAGATTCTAGAACAAGCCATCCCATTGCCATATTGAAAGTCAAAATTACACCCACCTGTAATAGTGGTGAATGATTAAAATAAATCATGCTATATCAACTACAATGTAATGGTCTAGAAAAGACTAGTGGATCTTTAGCTAATCTTCTAGATGCTAAGAAGGGAAGATGGGATGTTCATTTACCAAAATTCCTATAGGCATATAGGCTTATAGAACCGCCCAAAATATCTCTCTTGATTTCATGCCCTTTTAGGTGGTTTATGAAGTGGATTATACCCATAGAATTGCAAATCACTCATCTTTGCACCTCTTATGAGGATGGTGGAGCTCATGCTCACTGTGTGGTGGTGAAATTACAAAACATGATGAGAAATGGCTTCAAGAACTTCAAAATTTCAAGCCAAGACAACGTAAAGAGCCTTATGAATGCATCTAGAGCCCTTACGCAAATGCATAGAGAGCCTGGATGCATTTGGAAAAACCATGTGCATAGATCTCTATGCATAATGTAAGAGACCTTATGCATAGAGCTCTCATGAATTTGGTAGAGCCCTCTATGAATTTACATAAGGGCTCTACCTAATGCATATAGAGCTTGAAGCGACCTCTATGCATTTGCAATAAGGGCTTTACCTAATGCATAGAGCTTAAAAGAGATCTATGCATAAAGTAAGAGCCCTTAAGAGAGACCTCTATGCATTTGCAATAAGGGCTTTACTTAATGCATAGAGCTTAAAAGAGATCTATGCATAAAGAAAGAGCCCTTATATAAATTCATAGATAACTATGCATAAGCTAAGAGCCCTTATATAAATTCATAGAGAGCTCTCATACATTTGGTAAAGTCCTCTATGCATTTTCATAAGGGCTATCCCTTATTCACAGATTTCAAAGAGAGCTATATGCATAAGTGATCTACTTTGTGCATAGATCCCTCTTTGTATTTGCGTAAGGGCTTTACCTTACTCATCGAGCTCTAAGACAGCTTTTAACATAAGGGTTCCACCTTATGGATAGATCTCGATTCATAGAGCTCACAAAGATATTTTCACATGCATAAGGGTTCCACCTTATGTATAGAGCTCAAAAAGGGAGCTCTATGCATAAATTAAGATTCCTTATACAAATTTATAGAGAGGTTTATGCATAAGGTAAGATCCCTTATGCAAATGCATAGAGAGTTCTCATGCATAAGGTAGAGCATGCTATGAAAAATGCATAAGGGATCTACCTTATGCATTAAGATTGATGAGAGGTTTATGCATAAGTTAAGAGCCCTTATGTAGATATATAGCTGTCATGTAGGATAAGGTAGAGCCCTCTATGCAAATGCATAAGGTAGAGCCATTATGTAAATAAGGTATATAGCTCTCTTGCATAAGGTAGACCCTTCATGCATAAGGTAGATCTCTCTATGCAAATGCATAAGGTAGAGCCCCTAAATGCGAATATATAGTTCTTATGCATAAGGTAGAGTCCTCTATGCAAATGCATAAAGGCTCTACCTTATGTATACTAGAGCCGATGTGTTTGTGAGAGACCTTATCCATAAAGCTCTACCTTATGCATAGAGATCTCATGTATTTTGTATAGCCCTTATGCATTGGTAGAGCCCTTATGAATAGAGATCTCATGTATTTGGTAGAGTTGGTAGAGCCTTTATCCATTGGTAGATCTCTTATGAATAGAGATCTCATGTATTTGGTAGATTTGGAAGAGGCCTTATGCATAGAGATCTACCGTATGCATGCATAGAGATCTCATGCATTTGGTAGATTCCTCTACCTTATGCATAGACATCTAATGAATTTGGTAGATCAGTCCTCTATGCAAGATATCATAGAGGACTCTATGTATGCATAGAGATGTTTATCCATATGGTGAAACCCTCTATGCATCATGTGCTTATAGATATCTCTATCTCTATATGCATGCATAGAGCTCATAGAGGTAAAGGTCTCTACTACCTGAAAGATATAGCTCTCTAGAGATATCTATGAGCACATGATGCAAAGAGGGTTTCACCATATGGATAAACATCTCTATGCATACATAGAGATGTTTATGAGCACATGATCCATACAATGCTCATGGAGATATCTATGAGCACATGATGCATAGAGGGTTTCACCATATGGATAAACATCTCTATGCATACATAGAGTCCTCTATGATATCTTGCATAGAGGACTGATCTACCAAATTCATTAGATGTCTATGCATAAGGTAGAGGAATCTATCAAATGCATGAGATCTCTATGCATGCATACGGTAGAGCTCTATGCATAAGACCTCTTCCAAATCTACCAAATACATGAGATCTCTATTCATAAGAGATCTACCAATGCACAAGGGCTCTACCAACTCTACCAAATACATGAGATGTCTATTCATAAGGGCTCTACCAATGCATAAGGGCTCTACCAAATACATGAGATCTCTACGCATAAGGTAGAGCTTTATGGATAAGGTCTCGCACAAACACATCGGCTCTAGTATACATAAGGTAGAGCCTTTATGCATTTGCATAGAGGACTCTACCTTATGCATAAGAACTATATATTCGCATTTAGGGGCTCTACGTTATGCATTTGCATAGAGAGATCTACCTTATGCATGAAGGGTCTACCTTATGCAAGAGAGCTATTATATACCTTATTTACATAATGGCTCTACCTTATGCATTTGCATAGAGGGCTCTACCTTATCATGCATGATAGCTATATATCTACATAAGGGCTCTTAACTTATGCATAAACCTCTCGTCAATCTTAATGCATAAGGTAGATCCCTTATGCATTTTGCATAGCATGCTCTACCGTATGCATGCGAGCTCTCTATGCATTTGCACAAGGGATCTTACCTTATGCATAAATCTCTCTATAAATTTGTATAAGGGATCTTAATTTATGCATAGAGATCCCTTTTTGAGCTCTATACGTAAGGTGAAACCCTTATGCATGTGAAAATATCTTTGTGAGCTCTATGAATCGAGATCTATCCATAAGATGGAACCCTTATGTTAAAAGCTGTCTTGGAGCTGAATGAGTAAGGTAATGCCCTTATGCAAATACAAAGAGGGATCTATGCACAAAGTAGATCACTTATGCATATAGCACTCTTTGAGATCTGTGAATAAGGGATAGCCCTTATGAAAATGCATAGAGGACTTTACCAAATGTATGAGAGCTCTCTATGAATTTATATAAGGGCTCTTACCTTACGCATAGTTATCTATGAATTTATATAAGGGCTCTTACTTTATGCATAGATCTCTTTTAAGCTCTATGCATTAGGTAAAGCCCTTATTACAAATGCATAGAGGTCTCTTCAAGCTCTATATGCATTAGTAGGTAGACCCCTTATGTAAATGCATAGAGGGCTCTACCAAATTCATGAGAGCTCTATGCAAAAGTTCTCTTACATTATGCATAGAGATCTATGCACATGGTTTTTCCAAATGCATCCAGGCTCTCTATGCATTTGCATAAGGGCTCTAGATGCATTCATAAGGCTCTTTACGTTGTCTTGGCTTGAAATTTTGAAGTTCTTGAAGCCATTTCTCATCATGTTTTGTAATTTCACCACCACACAGTGAGCATGAGCTCCACCATCTTCATAAGAGGTGCAAAGACGAGTGATTTGCAATTCTATGGGTATAATCCACTTCATAAACCACCTGAAAGGGCATGAAATCAAGAGAGATACTTTGGGCAGTTCTATAAGCCTATATGGCTATAGGAATTTTGGTAAATGAACATCCCATCTTCCCTTCTTAGCATCTAGAAGATTAGCTAAAGATCGACTAGTCTTTTCTAGACCATTACATTATAGTTGATATAGCATGATTTATTTTAATCATTCACCACTATTACAGGTGGGTGTAATTTTGACTTTTAATATGGCAATGGGATGGCTTGTTCAAGAATCTCTTGTTCATAGACGTATGCATGCATAGAGATCTCATGCATTTGGTAGAGCACTATGCTTGGGAGAATTATGAGTGTGGAAGAGCAAGGAAATAAGTAGATGAATGAGAGCACTATGTTTGAGAGAACTATGCTTGTGGCACAACAAGAAAATAAGAAGATGAATGAGATAAAGATTGAAGCGAAGTTGGGTAAGTCATGCACAACGAACGTATTGCAATGTATCACAACTCAGGTGGGTGAACCAAATTTTTTCCAAGACACATGCCTATTAGCATGGCTATAAATGTGGCTTTACACATGACACATCTCACATAGCTACGATGGTAGTTTTAAGTACAACTACCTGTATAGACACAACATATCCACATCATGGTTGGTGCCATTGATATAACTACTTGCACCATTGATAGAAATACCACTCATACAATGGTAGGCATTTGTATAACTACGTGTATAGACTCAAAATATCTAAATCATGGTTGGTGCCATTGATTTAATACTTACAACACTCTCTCACTACTTTCTTTCACTATTTTATGACTACCTTTCATGGTTGTGGCCCTTATTCTCTTATAATGACTAGGCCCCTTTTTGAACACTAGTTGAAAAGATCATTGGAAACCTTTTTCCATTGATAATGGATACTTATTATATAAAGGTCACATTTGTGTACCCAAAGAAGAAAATATTTGTGAGAGTATTTTACTACAATGTCCTAACAATTCAAGTGCGGGGCGCTCGAGAATTTTTAAGACCTATGCACTTGTTAAAAGATCGCTTTATTGGGTAGGTTTTAAGAAAGATGTCCATAATTATTGTATAAGCCCTAGATGCTAAGTCACTAAAGCTAGCACCTAAAAGTAGGTAGAATATTATAACCACTACAAATACCTAAGGGAGAGTGGAAAAGTATTTCTATGGATTTCATAGTAGGAATTGAAGATCTTTTTATTTGCAATGATCTGGTTAATCATCTAATTTAGGTTGGCACGTGCTATCAAAGATTACTTATCTTACTTGTCCGGCTTCTTCAAATTCCTGTAGTACGTTCACTCAAATTGCTATATTTTATTAAATTGATTGACGTGGCATTTAATTGAGGCTACAACCTCAGTACATGAACCACCCTCTTCTTCCTTGAACAATAGTGGCATATCTAGGTCTGACGTACTAAGAAATTCTGTTATGTATACAAGAGATTCTTGAACAAGCCATCCCATTGCCATATTGAAAGTCAAAATTACGCCCACCTGTAATAGTGGTGAATGATTAAAATAAATCATGCTATATCAACTACAATGTAATGGTCTAGAAAAGACTAGTGGATCTTTAGCTAATCTTCTAGATGCCAAGAAGGGAATATGGGATGTTCATTTACCAAAATTCCTATAGGCATATAGGCTTATAGAACTGCCCAAAATATCTCTCTTGATTTCATGTCCTTTCAGGTGGTTTATGAAGTGGATTATACCCATAGAATTGCAAATCACTCGTCTTTGCACCTCTTATGAGGATGGTGGAGCTCATGCTCACTGTGTGGTGGTGAAATTACAAAACTTGATGAGAAATGGCTTCAAGAACTTCAAAATTTCAAGCCAAGACAACGTAAAGAGCCTTATGAATGCATCTAGAGCCCTTATGCAAATGCATAGAGAGCCTTAATGCATTTGGAAAAACCATGTGCATAGATCTCTATGCATAATGTAAGAGACCTTATGCATAGAGCTCTAATGAATTTGGTAGAGCCCTCTATGCATTTACATAAGGGCTCTACCTAATGCATATAGAGCTTGAAGCGACCTCTATGCATTTGCAATAAGGGCTTTACCTAATGCATAGAGCTTAAAAGAGATCTATGCATAAAGTAAGAGCCCTTAAAAGAGACCTCTATGCATTTGCAATAAGGACTTTACTTAATGCATAGAGCTTAAAAGAGATCTATGCATAAAGAAAGAGCCCTTGTATAAATTCATAGATAACTATGCATAAGCTAAGAGCCCTTATATAAATTCATAGAGAGCTCTCATACATTTGGTAAAGTCCTCTATGCATTTTCATAAGGGCTATCCCTTATTCACAGATTTCAAAGAGAGCTATATGCATAAGTGATCTACTTTGTGCATAGATCCCTCTTTGTATTTGCGTAAGGGCTTTACCTTACTCATCGAGCTCTAAGACAGCTTTTAACATAAGGGTTCCACCTTATGGATAGATCTCGATTCATAGAGCTCACAAAGATATTTTCACATGCATAAGGGTTCCACCTTATGTATAGAGCTCAAAAAGGGAGCTCTATGCATAAATTAAGATTCCTTATACAAATTTATAGAGAGGTTTATGCATAAGGTAAGATCCCTTATGCAAATGCATAGAGAGTTCTCATGCATAAGGTAGAGCATGCTATGAAAAATGCATAAGGGATCTACCTTATGCATTAAGATTGATGAGAGGTTTATGCATAAGTTAAGAGCCCTTATGTAGATATATAGCTGTCATGCATGATAAGGTAGAGCCCTCTCTGCAAATGCATAAGGTAGAGCCATTATGTAAATAAGGTATATAGCTCTCTTGCATAAGGTAGACCCTTCATGCATAAGGTAGATCTCTCTATGCAAATGCATAAGGTAGAGCCCCTAAATGCGAATATATAGTTCTTATGCATAAGGTAGAGTCCTCTATGCAAATGCATAAAGGCTCTACCTTATGTATACTAGAGCCGATGTGTTTCTGAGAGACCTTATCCATAAAGCTCTACCTTATGCATAGAGATCTCATGCATTTGGTAGAGCACTATGCTTGGGAGAATTATGAGTGTGGAAGAGCAAGGAAATAAGAAGATGAATGAGAGCACTATGTTTGAGAGATCTATGCTTGTGGCACAGCAAGAAAATAAGAAGATGAATGAGATAAAGATTGAAGCGAAGTTGGGTAAGTCATGCACAACGAACGTATTGCAATGTATCACAACTCACGTGGGTGAACCAAATTTTTTCCAAGACACATGCCTATTAGCATGGCTATAAATGTGGCTTTACACATGACACATCTCACATAGCTATGCTGGTAGTTTTAAGTACAACTACCTGTATAGACACAACATATCCACATCATGGTTGGTGCCATTGATATAACTACTTGCACCATTGATATAAATACCACTCATACAATGGTATGTGTTTGTATAACTACGTGTATAGACACAAAATATCTAAATCATGGTTGGTGCCATTGATACAACACTCTCTCACTACTTTCTTTCATTATTTTATGACTACCTTTCGTGGTTGTGGCCCTTATTCTCTTATAATGACTAGGCCCCTTTTTGAACACTAGTTGAGCTCGATATCACGATATTGGGCCCCTTTTTTAATTAAGAATGGAAAACAAAATGCCAACGAGTGCCAAACCTTGAGCTAGTAGAAGGCTGGTTTAATGCATGGGGGTGGGGAAATTAGAATTTTATGAGCCTATGGTTGCCGCCAAGTCTTTACATGAGAAGGTCACTTTAGCACTCTTGAAAACATATTAGATGTTACCATAATGGGCCAAGTGGGGAAAATTAGAATCTTTGAGTCTATGGTTGGCCAAGTCTTTTTGCAAAAACAACACTTCATCACACTCTTGAAAACATATTAGATGTTACCATAGTGGGCTTACACTTGACATCTTGTAGTATAATAAAAGATCAACTTGTATATTACTCTATGCCAACTTTTTAGCTTCACAAAGGCACCTCTTTGAAGAAACAAGAATGGAAATTTGTATGCCAAGGGGTACAGTTGTTGTCCCATAGACAGTAAGTGCTAAGAATTTGTCCACAATCCCCTTGATCAGTTCATCAAGTATGCCCAAAATTGCTCCAAATTATATATAGCCTATGTCCTTGGCTAAGAGAAGGATTTTTAGTAACATATTGTATTCCTTGGTGCCATTGCTTTACCCTTCCTTGACCTTGTTTTGCTAAATATTTCTTTCATAGTGTTTGTAAACTTTGGCATTGAGGTGGCCAAAGTGTTCCACTTGTCATCTGTGATGAGATTGTGCACTTGCCTGTAGAGCCAACTTTTCTCTCTGGGTAGGCTCAAAAGGTAAGATCTTTTTTTCCACCCACCTGTGGCTATTGTATTCCTCGTGATGGATTCATCGTCCTCCCACTAATCTATATCCTCCTCTTCCCTCACTAAGGGATTCATCATCTTCCCACTAATATATATCCTCTTCTTCCCACACTAAGGGATTCATCTTCCCATTGATCTATATCCTCTTTTTCTTCATCAAGCATGCTCAAACAAAGGACAAGAAAAACAAAAGCATACATGAATACATATGAAGGTGATTCTCTTCTCTGAACTTTTTTTTTCATTTCTATCCCTAATAGCATTATGTTGTGCATGTTTTTCTAATTCTATTAGAGGTATTATGGATTGTATTGAACACTATTAGCATTAGACTTAGTATAAGGGAAAGAAACCCTAAATCTATCAAGTTTATAAAACATTTCAAAATCAAGTACAAAACAAAGTCTGATTCACCTCTTGATTGTTTTTTTCCCTTGGTTTCTTCTTAACTATATCTTTCTCTACTTCTTCCTTGATAAGTATATTTTTGATTCAGGTTAGTTGGACAATGATCTTTTTTGTATTTTTCTAATGTTTAGTATTCTTTTTTATATTTTTTTGGAACTGATCACACACTTGCATTCCTTTTAGTATTTTAGGGCTTTGAAGCATAATTGTACATATGATCTCTCATGCTCTTAAGCATAGAGAGAGCTATGTACATAAACTATGCATAGCTCTTATTCTTGTATGCATCATATCGCTTATGTATGATGGAGCTATCTTATGCATATTTCTCCTGCTCTATGTATATATTGAGAGCTCTTATGCATGTCTCATGCAATTACATATATTAAGAGCTCTTATGCATGTCTCATGCTCTTACATATATTAAGAGCTCTTATGCATGAGACCTCTTGTGTATATTTCTCACACTCTTTTGTATTTTGAGAGATTTTATACCTAAAAGGGCTCACTTATGCATATCTCTCATGCTCTTATGTATATTATTAGCTCTTATGTGCACTCTCATATGCTTAGAGCTATTTATAAGCTCTTTTGATCTTATAAATGAGATATATTGTGCATTACGTTTCCTCTTATCCATGAGCTAATCACATGCTCTAATAATCTAATATTTTTTGGAACAATGATATGATCTTTTTTCTTTTTTCTTTTTAGGGATTTAAAGCACAAGAGGCTTCTCTCATTTAAGGATTTTAAGCGCAAGATTGTTCTCCCATTTAGGACCTCTTTTGTAAGATCCCTCCTTGCATCCCCCAAGGCTGGTATGTGAAAATCCTTCGATTTTCTAAGTAAAATGTTAGAGAGGGAAAAGAGAAAGGAAATACTCATAAAAAGAGAGGAAAGAGAAAGGAAAGCTTTCCTCTCTTTTAAGTTTCTCTTTTCTTCTTTTTCCCTTCTTTTATCGAAGCTTAACCATTATGAGTATTTTTCCTTATTATTTTTCCCCAATTAACACCTCTCCATTAAAGCTTCAAATGGTAAGAGATCTTGATTTTTTCTTAATATTTTTTTTCCTTCACTTGGTTTAATTTTGTAGGTTTTCAACACATACAAGACTCGTAAGAGATCTCTTTTTTGTATGTTTCTTCTTTCATGCTTTTACATGTTTTTAAGCTTTGTCAATTTTAAGGCTTTTAAAATTAGAATTTGCACTACCTAACATAACAAATTTCCCAAGCCTTATGTGTAACCTAATGCACTTCCTTGAAAAAACTACAAAACTACTAATTAAAATCCTATAACACTCAAACACACATGATGAATGTGTAAAATCTCTAACAAAATCTTACACACTAACTAATACTAACAATATTTTAGCAAAAATCATAACAAGAACAACACATTCAACAAAAATCCATTTCTAATTCTCATTTCATCCAAATCAAATATCGCACTAGATCTCTCACTGAATGTAGTTACACAAGCAACTAGCACTAAGTCTTTCAACCAAATAGAAATAAGAAAAACGAGCGGTACACAAGATTCTTATCAAAAGCTACAACAAAGAAACCATGCTCCTTGGTAGTGGTGGTGCTATTAGAAAGCCCAAATACACCATGCTCAGTAGCACAAGACTAACCTATTACCTTTATCTTGTCATGGGGGACTTAGATGCTTGCTCTTATTGCCTTAGAGAAGAGAAGAATAGACAGCTAGCACTTGAGAAGATTGTTTTATATAGTAAGCTAGCAAATGAGAAGATTGTCTCCCATTGTCACTATGTGATTTGTCTATGTTAAGGTTGAGACTCCAAGGGCCCGAAGAGCTCCAAGGTAGATTTAAGATAAAAAGCCTCCCCTCACACATACCTTACACTCTCAGTAGTAGCATTGATGGCAAGGCACATGGGAAAGAAGAAATGACACACTGCACACTCTCACACCCACACACACAAGTATAAAACTGACAATAGGCAAGAAAGCATAGAGCTAGAGAGAGCAAGCGCACAAGAGACAAGAGAATAGTACTTAATCCGATAGGCAAGAAAGAATAGAGCTAGAGAGAGTAAGATCACAAGAGACAAGACTAGCATAGTCGTTAATCCAACCCCAAGGGAATTTCCCTTTCTCATTAGGCAAGTTTACGTATATATAGGTCACTTATTAATCTTGGGCATCCATGGACTTCATTTTTTGTTAGGTGCTTAAGTATACCTTAGTCTAATTTAGATAGAAGAGTGCCGATGCAAGGGATGTTGGCATCACATAAGGCCATAGCTACAACACAACACAAGAAACTTCGGTAGCAGAGAAAAACACAAGCAATATCACACACTAACTACACATGTCTTATCTCATTAGGAAATGCAAAATTCACAACAATATAGGACTATTGGTCATTAAACATTTATGAGGCTGTTTAGGCAACAACATCCTTTTCTTTGGTTTTCCTCACTTCTAGTCTAATAACCATTTCTTGTAGCCCCCTTGTAACCCAACACAACTTGAACTTTTGAGGGCAACAACATCAAGAAAGCAAGGTACAGCACATAGGGAGGGGGCTAGCTAGTTATGTAAAAAATGGGGTAGAAAGATGGGTGCAAAGAGTAAGATGGGAGGTGGATCACCTCAATCGTCAGGTGGATTGTGAGGTGGGTCTCATAGATTGTGAGATGGACTTGCCTATATAGTGCTTGAAGGTTCTTTCCTTTCTCTATCTCTCCTCAATTTGGAGCAAGGATTAGATTACTCTCTCTTAATAGAAAATCACCATCTCACTCTTTTTCTTATCTCAAAATCAGCATCTCTTTCACAATCGAAATATCCTAACACTCTCTCCCCATAATCAAAGTCCCCTAACACTCTCTCTCCAGTTTGATCCAAAGAATACTCTCTTTCTCTTAGTTGAAAAATAGCATCTCTCTCTCTCTCTCTCTCTCTCTCTCTCTCTCTCTCTCTCTCTCTCTCTCTCTCTCAATAGTAGACCATTTCTCTCTCTCATAGTGAAAAGCCACTAACACACACTCTCTTCCTCCTTCCCTTTTTTTTGTATGTGTGTATGTTTTTTTGAAAAAATATTAATCTCTATCTAACCCAAGCTATTTCCATCAATACTAACCCTAATTAGTGATACATACTATTCCTAATGCTTCAATTTAATATTGTCCCTAATGTGTTACCTTAATGATAACCCCAATACACTAATAAGTACTATTCCTAACATATTAACTAATGTAAGTTTATTAACTCATTTATATATGTAATTACTACAACTTAATGCACTACCTAATACAATAAATTTCCCAAGCCTAATGCACAACCTAATGAACTTCCTTCATAAAACTACCAAACTACTAATTAAAATCCTATAACACTCAAACACACATGCTAAATGTGTAAAATCTCTAGCAAAATCTTACACACTAACTAATACTAACAATATTTAAGAAAAAATCATAACAATCACAACAAATTCACAGAAAATAATTTATAATCCTCTTTTTAACCAGATCAAACCTAGCACTGGATCTCTCACCAAATGCAACAGCACATGCAACCAACACTTGGGTCTTTCACCAAATGGTTAATAAGAAAAAAAAATCCCTACACAAGATTCTTATCACAAAAGATAAGGCAAAGCAACCATGCTCCTTGGTAGTAGTGGTGGCACTAATGGAAAGCCCAAATACACCATGATTAGTATCACAAGACTAACCTATTACCTTTCTCTTGTCACGGGGACTTAGATTCTTTTTCTCATTGTCTTGGCACTCGAGAAAAAATGCATTGTAGAGCAAGCTAGCACTTGAGAAGATTGTGTTGTAGTAATCTAGCACACAAAAAGACTACCTCCCATTGTCACCATGTGATTTGTCTATGTTGAGATGGAGACTCCAAGGGCCCGAAGAGCTCCACGGTATCTTCAAGAAAAAAGCTCCCCCCTTATACACACCCTTACACTCTCACTTGCATTAATGGCAAGTCACATGGGAAAGAAGAATGACACACTGCACACTCTCACACCCACACACACAAGTATAGAACTAGCAATAGGCAAGAAAGCATAGAGGTAGAGAGAGCAAGAGCAAAAGAGGAAAGAGCATAGTACTTAATTTGATAGGCAAGAAAGCATAGAGCTCGAGAGAGCAAGAGCACAAGAGGCAAGACTCACGTAGTCCTTAATCCAACCCATGGGAATTGCCCTTTCTCATTAGGAAAGCTCACTTATATATAGGTCACTTATTAATCTTGGGTATCCAGAGACTTCACTGATTGTTAGGTGCTTAAGTAGACCTTAGTCTAATTTAGATAGAAGAGTGTCAGTGCATGGGATGTTGGATTCACATAAGGCCTAGCCATCCCGTGGGTTACAACTTGAAGTGCAGTTTATGTAATATTATAACACAATACATTTAATCATTTCTTTCTTAGGTACACATGTACACATGGGGTATTCCATCTTGAGTCCAAAGATGCACCATAATATAATTAATCCTCCCAACTTGCTTAGGCAAGCATGTACACATGGGGTATTTCAACTTGAGTCCATAGCCACTTCATAGCCTGATTGGCCTTGATTAATTAGTTTATTTTTTTGTGTTCATCACTCTTTATTTCTTAATGATGGCTTGTACTGATCCCTTCACTTCGTGTTAATGTGCCCAAAAGTGTGGAAATCGCCCTGTGAATTACCTTGGGTTGAATAAGGGGAAATCACATTTCTAGCTTTAAAACATCAAAAGAATGTTAAGATGATTGGAAAAGATTTTTAGGAAAAATGGGAAATACTCTAATTTAAGATTATATATTCAAAATTATTTTCTTGCCAAGAAAGAAGGGGATTCATTTCCCATACATGAGAACAAGATGAAAGGCATAGTGAATTAACTTGCAAGAGTTGGTGCACCAGTGGAAGAGGAGGATGCAAAAGAAATCCTTCCAAAAAGCATGACATTAGAAGAGTATGGGCCATTGGTGGCTACTATCAAACCTTCGAGGGACCTAACATTTAGAGGAATAGAGGAAGATCTTGTGGAGGAAGAGAAAAGGAACAAAAGCAAAGGATACATTGAGAACAACAGCCATAGAGATAGCATTTCTCTCAAGTGAAAGTACGAAGGAGCTAAGAGAAGAGGATCTACAAGATAGAATTTCTCTCAATATAGGACCAAAGTAAAAAGGATCTAGAAGTAGTCATGAAGGTAGGCCATGTGGTGAAGGATTGTTGGCATAAGAGGTAGGTTGAGGAGGCTAACATGATGGTTATCAACGGATCCATCAATGAGGGTTCCCAAGAAGGAAGCAATCCCAATCAACTCTTCTAGATGTAAAAAAGGGCATGACCCTCACTTTGTTAATTATAAAGCTAATCCCTACCCTTATGTAAAATTTCCACATCATACCTGCATGATATGTGGATTTTTTAAATGCAACTAGATTGGCCCATTTATGGGATGTACCTTGGGGTTCAATCATGGCATGTACCTTAGATCTATTTATGCCTATTTTATAAAGGGAACTAGAGTGGTTCATGACATGTAAGTTGGGGTGTACACTCTAGCACATAACAGACATATGAACTCATCACTTGAGGGGGGGGTGTTGGAAATATTGGTGATGAAGGGTGTAATAAATTTGCATTAAATTTGCATTAAGGGGGGGATATGCAACCTTATGATAAAATGTAGATGGATTTGATGTAGCTTATAGCACAAAAACAAGTGCAATGTGAACTAGAATTAACCCCAAACTAGTTCAAAAGCCTCCTTAATGTGGGCCAGTAGATGAGTTGTACTCAACAATCAACATTTACGACACCTCAAAGTGGGGGGAGGTTGCCCTTAATTAGTGAGATCTTGAATAGGGATGATTATTGAGCCATGTTAGTGCTAGCGTTGATGTAATCTCTGCCTATTTAAGAGACACCCATTTAATGTGTGTGTGTATTGCATTGTTATTTTACTAATGTAGTTACTACTAAAACCATGAGTTTAATCCATTTCTACAATCCATAGTTTACTCCCATGTTGGATTCTTACATATCTAAGATCCTTTAATAATGCATCAATATTAATTCTCATATAATACACCGGTACAAATGCTAATAAAGTATTCCACAATGGCACCTACACGGATGCAAAAATAGTGATGTTTATATCCATGCTTAAAGCCTTGCAATTTTTCTTTTCTCACTTCACTAGAGTGCCAATTTAAATGTTGGGAAGATGAATATATCTTCTAGTGGATTCAATCAATAGAATAAGAAGAGGATAAAGAAGAATTCCTTATGATTATCTTCTTCTTCTCCTTTCGACATATAAGGCAAAGAAGAACAAGACTAGGTAGCCTTTTGTGATTGTGTTTTTTAGTGGTTATGCTTCTTTATTGATTATTGTAGACCCTTTCTAATCTAACTTTATGCCAAAATAGGAGATCAAAAAATCAAGTTCTCTCCTCTACACTTATACTTTCGTATAGTATTAATACACTTTATATCCATGCATTCTAAGTTTTTTCTATATTATTGGGTCCCACTTAGAGGTCAAAGAGCTAAGATAAATATTATACTTTAGTATAATATTTATATCCATGCATTCTAAGGTTTTTTTATATTATTGGGTCCCACTTAGAGGTCAAAGAGCTAAGATTGGATTTATTGTCATTCTTCTTCACCTAAATTTAGGGAGAGACAAATAGTATTAAAACTATGAAGACGAAGAAGAAGAATTTCTTATTTTTCTGCTTTTAGATATAAAAAACAAAACTTTTATTGCATAGACCATAGAGAAAAGCTTGCATGTGTGACTAGTGTCTCTCCACAATCTTAAGCCAAACAACGCTGACATTACTCAACACTCAAGAGCATCAAGATGTTGCATTTTAAATTTTTCATTCACAAAAAAATTTACCATATCATAAAACAAACCCTTTCAAAAGTTTTTTTATGTATCATCGATTTGGAAGAGTCGAATTATAGATCTTCACATGTATTTAAAGTAGTGCGATTAAATTGCTAGATTTCTATAAGTAAATCTAATATTTATGATTATTCCACCATTGTTTATGACCATTTTACTTTTGCCTTGACTATTCTAGGAAATTTATAAGTAGGAAATATATATATAAGAAATATTTATGATCATTCCACCTTTGTTTATGACCATTTTACTTGTGCCTTGACTATTCTAAGAATTATAAGTACGAAATATGTGGTCCATGATATACAAATGACCTTACGCATGAGCTCTAATTTTCCTCAATAACCTCTCGTGGATGTTTTTCATGAAATATAATTACTTATTACATGTGGGTGTGTGTGACGTGTATAGAGGCAAGCCTTCTTTAGTTCTTCATTGGATTATGGTGAGGAGATACTCATGCATGAATATGGGTGTCAAGGTAATTCAATTCTAGACTTAAATCAACATGTAAATGTTATTCATTTTTATTAATTGTGATTGTGTATAGTTCTTATCGCCAGTGTATTTTTACATGTGTGCTGGGGTGACTTTCGACTATCAAAGATACATTTAAGTGATAACTTGGGAATCCAAATGGATTAGTTGTAGGGTGGTAGTAGCCTTCAAATTACAAAGACTATGCCCCCTTTTTTTAGAAGGTTACCTTAAGCTCATCCCTTAAAAGAAGAAGGGAAAATTTCCACATTACCATTCTTTTGTAGGTTAACCCTTGTCCTTCTGTATTACAACTCTATATACACATAATTTGAAAATTTTTGTTATACCTGCTCAATCTTACAAATTTAGACAATTGAATCGGGTTAAAGATTTAATTCATACCAAAAATATCAATTACAAATTACTCTAGAAAGAGGTACTCCTTATTAAATTTTGATATCTTCTATTCCTTTTTGACTTCCACACACATCAAGTATGTGATCCCAATTCACATTTTCAAGATTCTCTTCAATAGATAAGGGCATGAACATGAGCACATCTGAGGTTTTCAAGATAAGACAAGACCTATAATAGTGACTCTATATTTTGTTTTTTTTCGAGAACCCTCTTTCACGCATGACTGAACTAGCGGTATGACAAGGACAACTTTTCATAGCTTCAACATTTCAGGAAACACTTTCCTCCATTCAATCTCAGTACTACATTGTACCAAAGAGTTAAAATACCCCTAGTTAGATAAGACCACTAATTTAGGCACAAAATGAGCAAGTTCTTCTTTGCAAAGCTCTTTGTTAAATAATGAAGATGAGCCATCACCACCAAATCGATCGCATAATCAATATAAAAATTTCCTTGCAAAACGTTATCCTTCTACTTTATTGTCTGGATTTTTTTGGTAAAAATATCTTCGTTGCATTAAACAAGTTACAATCATAAAATCTTTCATCAAAATTTGACACAAGTTTTTGAAAGAACTCCTTTGCTAAAAAATACACCCTTCAATGTCTTCTTCAGGAGTACTAATTGGAAGACTTTCGTACTTGAGAACATGTGCATTTCTCAAGAGTTTCATACTTGAGAACATGTGCATTTCTCAAGTCTTCCTTGTCTTCCCATTCTAATATTCCACCCCTCGATATTTTTTTTAAAATCCTTAAGATGTTTGGAGTCATGACCAAATACACTTCCGAAACACCTATCTTTTAATGCCTCAATCGTAGTATTTATGTCTCTTGCAATAGTTGTGATATCTACATATTTATAAAAAAAATTAAGTTCACAAAATCCACTTCTATAAATACATCAACCAAAAATGAATAAGAAATTGAACTTGAAATATCTCCCCTTGTGCACACAATCTCTCATTCTTTTGCTTCCAAAATAAAAGAAGTGTAGGCATTATTTATACCCTTTCCTCTTGAGAGCCATCTAAAACCATGGATTTGCAAAATTTGATAATGCTTTGTATCAAATGCATCATATATATCAATTAGCTTTTCTTGTCATAGGGAAGATTCACCTAACCATTCTCTCACCTAGTTAGCAAACTTATATCAAGATACACGAAGTCTACAAAGTTCTCAGATGCATCTTTAAAACAAGAATATTCTCGTAGTGGTGCAATGTAATGCAAACCCACAAGATGGGAGGAATCTCGTCTAATCTTTGCAAACAAGTCCTTCATTCATGCCAACCAAGGCACTAGTTCGAGCTAAAGCAAACCCAACCATTATATCCTCTCTTAATTGCATATCTGTAAGCAATTGTTTCACTCCTTCATACATAGATTGGTCCCTCGCACCACATGCATGTGCATAAGCCAAACAAATAAAGTTTTACACACACCACATCCTTCATTAGATAAGGATGTTATATAAATAATTAGATATTTCTCATAACGATGATCTGTGCTTTCATCCACCAACTGTAGAAAAGAATGGACTTGCATGAATTTTGTCTTTGAGAATCTTCCAATATACTTCATAGCTTGCTTCTAGAAACTCCTTCCTAGATTGTGAATAAGTATAAGAAGAGTATTCACTTGACAAAGATATATTAGGTGTACACATATACATATGATAGGATTACTCTCTCTTAATTGAAAATCACCATCTCACTCTCTTTCTTGGTTGAAAATGAGCATCTCTTTCATAATCAAAATCCCTTAACAAACTCTCTCTCTCTCTCTCTCTCTCTCTCTCTCTCTTTAATTTGATTCAAAGATTGCTCTCTCTTTCTGAATTGAAAATGAGCATCTCTCTCTCTCAATCGAAAAACCATTTCTCTCTCTCAAAGTCAAAAAGTGACTAACATTCTCTCTCTTCCTCCTTCCCTTTTCTTTTCCTTTTGTGTGTGTGTGTGTGTGTATGCACGTTTTTTTTTTAAATCTTAAGCTCTATTTAACCTAAGCTATTACCATCCATACTACTCCTAATTAGTAATTAATACTATTCCTAATGCTTCAATTAAATATTTTCGCTAATGTTTTACATAATGCTAACCCTAATACACTAATGACTAATAAACCTAATATAGTAGCTAATGTAAGCTAATTAAGTCATTTAAATATGTAGTTACTATAACTTAATGCACTACCTAATAGAGTAGATTTCTTAATACACAACCTAATGCACTACCTTGATAAAACTACAAAACTACTAATTTAAATCCTATAACACTCAAACACACATGGTGAATGTCTAAAATCTCTACCAAAATCATACACACTAACTAATACTAACAATAGCTCAATAAAAATCATAAAAACCACAACAACTTTAACAAAAAATCATTTCTTATCCTCCTTTCAACCAAATCAAACCTCTCATCAGATCTCTCATCACCAAATACAACAACACATGCAACCAATGCTAGGTCTTTCATCAAATGGCAATAAGGGAAACAAGCCCTAGAGAAGAGTCTTATCAAAGGCTAAGGCAAAGCAACTATGCTCCTTGGGAGTGGCACTAATGGAAAGCCCAAATACACCATGCACTCAGTAGCACAAGACTAACCTATTACCTTTCCCTTGTCATGGGAAATTTAGACGCACACTCTCATTTTCTTGGACAAGAAGCATTGTAGAGAAAGAATCAAGATAGAACTTAAGAATAATGCATTAGAGAGAAAGCTATCAGTTGATAAGAATGTGTTGTAGTAAGCTAGCACATGAGAAGGGTACATCCCATTGTCACCATGTGATTTGTCTACATTGAGCTTGAGACTCCCACAGCCTGAAAAGAGCTCCAAGGTAGCTTCAAGACAATAGCCCTCTCCTCACACACACCCTTACACTCTTACTAGCATCAATGGCAAGGCACATGGGAAAGAAATGACACACTGCACACTCTCACACCCACACACACAAGTATAGAACTACCAATACACAACAAAATCATAGAGCTAGAGAGAGCATGAGTAGAAGAGGCTAGAGCGTCATTCTTTATCCAAGAGGCAAGAAAGCATAGAGCTAGAGAGAGAACGAGCACAAGAGGCAAGAGTGTAGTCATTAATCCAACCCAAGGGATTGCGCTCTCATTCGACAAGTTGACTTATATCTAGGTCACTTATTAATTTTGGGCATACACATACTTCAATGATTGTTAGGTTCCCAAGTAGACCTTAGTCTATTTTAGATAGAAGAGTGCAAGTGTATGGGATGTTGGCTTCACAGAAGGCCTGGCCATCCATCAAGTTACAACTTAAAGTGCAATTTATGCAATATCATATCTTGCCTAGGCAAGCATGTATACATGGGGTATGTTACCATGAGTCCATAGCTACAACACAATATAGTTAATCCTCATACCTTGCTTAGGCAAGCATAAACACATGGGGTATGCCACCTTGAGTCCATATCTACTTCATAGCCTATGTGGGCTTCATTACTTTGTTATATTTGCCTTTGTTCACTCTTTATGATGGTGGATTCTTCTTCTCCCTTCACTTCGTGTTGATGTGGCCCATGAGTGTGGAAGTCGACCTATGGTTTACCTTGGGTTAAATTGGGCGCAATCACATTTTTGACTTGAAAACATCAAAATAATGTTAGGATGAATTGGAAAAGGTTTTTTTGGAAAAAAGGAAAAAAATCTAATAAATGATTACATATTAAGAACTTTGGCCTTGACAAGAAAGACGAGGATTCATTCCCATACATGTTAACAATATAAAAGGCATAAGTAATTAACTTACAAGCATCGGTGCACTGGTGGAAGAGGAGGACGCAAAACTAATACTTCTAAAAATCACGACTTTGGAAGAGTATGGGCCATTTGTGTGGCTACAATCAAGAACCTTTGGGGGACCTAACATTTAGAGGAATAGAAGTAGATCTTATGGAGGAAGAGAAGGCACAAAAGCAAGGATACATCATGAACAGCTATAGAGATAGCATTTCTCTCAAGTAGAGGACCAAAGTACAAAGGATCAAGGAGCAAATTCATTTGCCACTACTTCAGGAAGGTAGGCCATGTGCTTAAGGATTGTTGGCATAAGAAGTAGGTTCACTAGTACAGGAAGGTAGGCCATAAGGTTAAGGATTGTTGGCATAAGAAGTAGGTTGAGGATGCTACCATTGTGGCTATCAAACAAGGAGACATCAATGAGGCTTCTCAGGAAGGAAGAAATCCCAATCAACTCTTCTAGATGTAAAAAAAGGCCATGACAATCACCTTGTTAATTATAATGCTAATCCCTAGGTCCTTATGAAAAAATCCCATGTCATAGCTACATGGTAGGCCTATTTTATAGAGGCAACTAGATTAACCCATTCATGTACCTTGGGGTCCATTGCCATCTGATAACTTGGGGCCATTCATGGTATGTACCTTATGTCCATTATGCCTATTTTATTAAAAAAAAACAGAGTGGTTCATGGCATGTACCTTGGGGTGCAGACTCTAGCACATAACAGAGATATGAATTTACCACGTGAGGGGGTGTGTTCGAAATATTGGTGATGAAGGGTGGAAAAAAATTGCACTAAGGGGGGATATGCAACCTTAGGATAAAATGGAGATGGATTTGATGTAGCTTGTAGCACAAAAAAGAGTGCAATGTGAACAAGAATCAACCCCAACCTAGTTCAAAATCCCCATTCAAGTGGGCCACTACATGAGTTATACTCAACAATCAACATTTTGTACACCTCAAAGTGGGGGGAGGTGACTCTTAGTTAGTTAAATAAGGATAATTATGGAGTCCTGATGTATTCTCAGCCTATTTAAGAGCTTGGGGAGTGCACTAGTAAGAAACCGTGTGTATCATGTGCGTTCAAGGGATATTTAAAAAAACCCTTCTGTAAATGTATCTTTGTAAATTTTCTTTTTAAGAAATAAATTAAAAACCCCTTCATTTGAACTCACGTGGTATACTTACATATTTTTCGGTGAACTCCCCGAGTTTCAGACATTGTGTGTTCATCTCATGTCATTGCCTAGATATTCTACTAATCTAGTTACTTCTAAAATCGTGTCTTTAATCCATTTCTACAATCCATAGCTTACTCTCAAGGTGTATTTAAACAAAACCTTCTATAAATGTATCTCTGTAAATTCTCTTTTTAAAAAATGAATTAAAAAACCCTTTCATTTGAGCTCACGTGGTATACTTACATATTTTTAAGTGAACCCCCCGAGTTTCAGACATTGTGTGTTCATCTCATATCATTGCCTTGGTATTCTACTAATCTAGTTACTTCTAAAACCGTGGCTTTAATCCATTTCTACAATCCATAGCTAACTCCTATGTTACATTCTCACATATATAAGTGCCTATAATAATGTATCAATATTAATGCTTATATAATACACCGGTACAAATTCCAACAAAGCACTCCACAACGACATCTACACGGATGCAAAAATAGTGATGTTTATATACATGCTTAAGGTGCTACCCTTTTGCTTTTCTCACTTCATTAGAATGTCAATTTAAATGTTAGGAACATGTCTATCTCTTGTAGTGGATTTAATCAAGAGAAGACTAGGTAGCCTTTTATGCTTGTGCTCTTTTTTTTGGTGGTTATTTTTGTGTATCGACGTCGTATTAGTGGTGGTTATGCTCAGGTGGTTCACCTCAAAAAAAATTAGTGTACCACGTGTAATCAAAAGAAGGGGTATTTTAATTCAAAATTTAGAAAAATTTTAACAGGATTACAATAACAGGAGGGGTATTTTAATTCAACTTCAAAAAAAAAATCCGTTAGTTCATAAGTAAAGAGGGGTGGTTTTATTGGGGGAAAAATTTTAGCTAAGGGATTTTTTAAATGCCCCTTGAACGCACGTGATACATATGATTTTTTAGAAATGTACCCCCAAGTGGTTATACTCCTTTATTCATTATTGTAGGCCTTTTCAAATCTAAGTTTAAGCCAAAGCAAGAAGCCAGATAATCATGTTCTCTCCTCTACACTCATACTTTAGTAGAATATCAATAATCTTTTCTTTATATTCATGCATTCTAAGTTTATTATATATTATTGGATGCCACTTAGAGGTCGGAGAGCTAAGATGGGATTTATTATCATTCTTCTTCACCTAACTTTAGGGAGAGACAAATAGGATTAACACTATGAAGAAGAAGAAGAAGAATTTCTTATTTTTCTAACTTTAGATGTAAAAAAAGGAACTTCAATTGCATAGACCATAGAGAAAAGCTTGCATGTGGGACTAGTGTCTCTCCACAATCTTAAGCCAAACAACAGTCGCATTATTCAACACTCAAGAGCATCAATTTCTGCATTTTAAATTTTTCATTCACATAAAATTTAACCATACCCCAAAACAAACCCTTCTAAAAGTTGATTATGTATCATCGATTCTAATTATAAATCTTCTCATGTATTTAAAGTAGTGCGATTAACTTACCACATTTCTATAAGTAGATCTAATATTTATTATCATTCCACCTTTGTTTATGACCATTTTACTTGTGTCTTGACTATTCTAAGAAATATAAGTAGGAAATATGTGGTCCATGATATACAAATGACCTTAAGCATGAGCTCTAATTTGCCTTACTAACCTCTCATGGATGTTTGTCATGAAAATATAATTACTTATAACATGTGGGTGGGTGTGATGTGTGTATAGAGGCAAGGCTTCTTTAGTTCTTAGTTGGATTATGGTGGGGAGATGCTCATGCATGATTATGGGTGTCAAGGTAATTCCATTCTGAGCCTCATCAACATGGAGATCTTATTGATTTTAATTAATTGTGATTGCATATGGCGACCCGTATAACTTATTTGTGCAAGAAGGAAGTGTCGCGTGTTGTCGGAGATACATGCTAGTGATATATATATATATATATAGATGGGTCATGTGCATGCGCAATGCGCATAACATAGCTTGGGATCTTCGCTCTCTCTTCATAATAAAATGGCAGACGGCACGGATTGTTGCGGCGGCAGCACTACTTCTAGTGCCTTAACGTGTCCCATCTGCATGGAGCGCGCCTTCACGCCTGCTGTCACTAGATGTGGCCACCTCTTCTGCGAGCCTTGCGTTCAGACGTGGCTACACAAGACAAGCTCGTGTCCGTTCTGCCGAGCGAGACTGCCCAGGAGCCGGCCTTTCATATCCGTCTCACTCAACGGCCCCTGCTCGTCCCCGCCGGACGCCCACAATACAGCCTTCTCTTGCCGCCGCTGCCTCAGGCTTCACGCTTCTCAGCCCGTCGTACTGTCGGGCTGCGGCCACCTCTATTGCTGGCCGTGCCTGTACGCACTCCATAATGAGCACGAGCAGCCCAGCGACGACAAAGAAGCAGACGATAGAAAAAGATGTGCATGCGCATGCTTGGTGTGCTTCTGCGCTTTCACGCTCGAAGACGTTACTCCGGTTTTCATCGAGGAGGAGACATGCATGGCAGTTGCAGAAATGATACCCCCGCGATCTGTACTGAACTGCAAGGTTAGCACAGGAAACTGCGTCTCGGCCGACGTAGAACGTGCCGAGCTCATAACCGGATCAAGCCAGAACAACCAGTCACTGCTGAGGATCTCAGCTGAGATGCAGGACTTCCTCCGCTCCATGGCGGAGCTGCGACGAGCCCTGGATCTAGGGAGGCTTTAGCACATGAACGGACGCGATTACTTCATGATCCGGCCTCTTCAAATTGCTGAAGAACCTTTTTGTCTATATATTTACCTTTTCGTTTGTGTGCATTAATTTGTTGCGTGCTTCGGTGGGCACCAAATTCGTGACGGAATTTCAGAAGGGGTGAGGTTACACGAAATTCGTGACGTGAAAATAAACGAGACAAGAAGCAGTTTATCACAACGGATTTTTAGAAACGAAAAGGTAACGTGGTGAACGACAAACAAGTGTCGTAGAGAGAAAAAAGCAACAAGATCAAAGTAAAAACACATAGTTCTTCTATAAACAGAGAACTATAACCACCCTACAGGAAGCACGCTTCTTAAGCCCAACAAATTTACAGACGCTTCTTAAGCCCAACAAATTTACAGACGCATTGGGTGATAGCGGCACAAAGTCATCGCCATTGACGATGGCTTTTTTGAAGTTCTCAGTTTTCTCCCATATAGAAAAATATGATACTTGTTAGGCATGATCGTTCTCATCATCATCATCAATGATGATAGGATTGCTATGATTGCTCGACTATGCATCACAACATGCATCTTCACTTTTTTCATTCTCATCTTTATTTCTATCATTCTCATCTTCATCGACCCTGGAGTGTCCATACAACGGATTGAAGTATCTTGCAGTAGGAGTATCCATGAAGAAAATTTCATCTATGTCTATGCATTCACTACAACAGTATGATGGTCTAACATCGAAAATAGCATCGTTTTTATAACTAGAAGGGTAGCTGGGTGTCGGGCCATTTTTGTTGCTTGAAACATTGCTATTTTCGTTGTAACGGGTTCACTGCTCAACAACAACATATCGATGCTCAACGATGACATTTTGTTGCAGAATAACGAAATATCGCAACTGAGATTGCTGTGCTCAACAATGATATTTTGCTACTATTTTCATTGCTAACCACAACTTATATTTTCGTTGCTACGACTTATATTTTCGTTTGCTGAGCACGCTCTGCACAGCAAAAAAAGAGCTCGGGTAGACTACTGGGGAGTCTACATAGGACTCCCCTATCTGCCCTAGCTCTTTTTTTTAAAATTACAACAGTCACAATTTCAGATTTATAATACAAACACAAATATAAGAAACACATACATTGTGGAGAATGCAATTGAGCCTAAAAAGTTATTATATTTCAGAAATTGTTGGGCCTTTGGCCTTATATAGATAAAGCTTTCACAATGAAGAGGTATAAAGAGGTGTCTAACTATAATCCTCATCGAGGGTCTTCTTGGGGTTGGCTCATAATGTGTAGATGAAGAGCCTCCCTTTGGGGAGACATCGGGAGACCTAGTGTTGCTTTTGCTAAAGCAAAAGTAGCCTGCTCCCCCCTCTAGCACATCTACTACCCCCCACACTCCCTACTACATTGTCCTCGTGTGGTGAAGATGGAAGTGAGGAAGCGGGGATGGCGCTAGTAGAGGAAGGTGGTGTAGGCTCATCATCTCACAACCATATCGTGATGGGCCTGCACCACTCGGCTCCGCACCTATCAAAGGCATGGCCTGCCCGGACTGAGCAAGTGGGGTAGATTTTCCCCCCCACGGTGTCGACAAAGAATACAACATATGATATTAGAACATTGTTAAGACCTTCTACAATATTGCTTCGACAATTAGGCTGGAAAGTCCTCCTTTTGGATGATAGCTCCTAAGGACTTTCCACATGCTCCCCACTATTAAAGCCAAAGGCAACTCTTTTTTTGAAAGAGAAGGATAGTGAGAAGATCGAGGGCTCCCCCTGCACTATAACCACCTACTCGCACTGCATAAACCATAGTGTATGCATAGGTCGTATACATATACGCATAATACAGCCTATGCGTAGATGATATGCATAGGCCATAGTCTGTATGCCATATACATATGCTGTATGCATATGGTATGCATAGGGCCTATGCATACGGCCATGCATAAGGCCTATGCAAACGGCCTATGCATATAAAGTATGTATAAGGCCTATGCATACGACCTATACATACCCTATGCAAAGGCCTTTACGGCCTATGCATACGACATATGGCCTATGCATACGGCCTATACATATGCTATGCATAAGGCCTAAAGGCTCCTAACGGAAACCTAATTCGTGGCACCCAAGGGTGCAAAAACACAAAGAGAAGAAGCATAAAAAAATAGGCCTTACCTCTATGAGAGCCGAATCTGTATAAACCGTATGTGTGGCCTATGCCCTTGGTGGTTGTTCACTTGAATAGACCTACAAAAGATTATCATAATAAATCAAAACATTAGTTCATTTAGTTCATAAGGCCTATGCATATGGCCTATGCATAATAGGGCTATGCATAGGGCCTACTATGCATAATAGGGCTATGCATAATAGGGCTATGCATAGGGCCTATGCATAAGCCCTTTTACATAAGTGGGCTATGCATAGGGCCTATTGCATATAAGAGGGCTATGCATAAGGCCTATGCATAAGGGTATACATAAGCCTATGCATAAGCGTATGCATAAGCCCTATGCGTAAGCTTATACATAAGGCCTATGCATAAGGGTATGCATAAGCCCTATGCATAAGCGTATACATAAGGCCTATGCATAAGGCTATGCATAACCCCTATTGCAGAAGAGAGCTATGCATAAGCCCTATTGCATAAGAGGACTATGCATAGGGCTTATGCATACCCTATGCGTAGCCCTATGCATAGGGCTACGCAAATAGCCCTATGCATAGGGCTACACATAAGCCCTATTGCATAAGAGGACTATGCATAAGGGGGTTATGCATAAGCCCTATGCATAGCCTATACCTATTGCATAAGAGGACTATGCATAGGGCTTATGCACACCCTATGCATAGCCCTATGCATAAGGCTACGCATAAGCCCTATTGCATAAGAGGGCTATGCAGAAGGGGGCTATGCATAAGCCCTATGCATAGCCTATACCTATTGCATAAGAGGGCTATGCATAATAAGGGCTTTGCATAAAGAAGCCTATTGCCTATTGACCTAACCCTAATCCCCAGCACCCAAGGGTGCAAAAACAGAAAGACAAGAATCACAAATGAGGAAAGAGGGCTTACCATATGAAAGGCTATGCCCAAAACCTTGCTCACTTGAATAATCCTACGAAAAAGCAACATAATAAATAGAAAAGTTACTCCTCATTAACAAATTAGTAAGCAAGAAGAAGAAGTGAAAAACGAGGTGACTACCCTAAACCCTACTCTTAATGCATAAGTGAATGTAAACACTAGTTTATGTTAAGCATAAACCCTAGCATAATGCATAGAATGCTTTGATGGAGAGTTCTGCATTAAAGCTCTCTATTAGAGCTCTATGCATTAGGCTAGGATTAGGAAAAGAGAGAGGAAAGAGAGGGGAAGGGAGAAAAGGAGAGAGGGGAAGGGAGAGAAGCTCACATAAAACTATTTTCAAGCTTTCCATGAAATCTTGGAAGAAGACATGAAACCATGAAAGACGAAAGAAAGCAAGAAGTTCTTACCTTGGAGAGGGAGACTTGATTGATCCAATACCCTTCAGGGATGAGTTAAGGTGTGAGGAAAACTTGAGCGCTGCAGGTGTGGGTTGTGCATGTATAGGATTGGGGAACTAGGTAGGTATTGACACCTGTCAGGCTGGCGATTTAGGCGAGAGTCATAGTCACCAAAAGTTGGATCCGAGACATGGTTGAGAGGAAAAATTTGATGTGTGTGTGATCGATGCAAGATCAAGTATATACAACGTCGTATAACAATTGAGCATGTCCAAACATATGGTGTTCATGAGGCAGTGGCACGACTAAGTGAGGATGATGACATGGAGAAGAACCATAGGAGAGTTCTAGGTAACATGTCACACCATTTGGTGACATCAAGTAGAGTGCGGAAGGTGGCAAGGCTTCATATGGAAAGCAAGGCTTCAGTGGGTACCAAATTCATGTGACGGAATTTCAGAAGGGGTGAGGTTACATGAAATTCGTGACATGAAAATAAACAAGACAAGAAGCAGTTTATTACTTTAGAAACGAAAAGGTAATGTGGTGAATGACAAACAAGTGTCGTAGAGAGAAAAAAGCAACAAGATCAAAGTAAAAACACACAGTTCTTCTAAACAGAGAACTATAACCACCCTAAACAAAGCACGCTTCTTAAGCCCAACAAATTTACACACTTTGGGTGATAGCGGCACAAAGTCATCTCACCATTGACAATGGTTTTTTTGAAATTCTCAATTTTCTCCCATATAGAAAGATATGATGCACTGTAGTCTTGTTGGGCATGATCGTTCTCATCATCATCAATGATGATAGGATTGCCATGACTGCTCGGTTGTGCATCACAACATGCATCTTCACTTTTGTCATTCTCATTTTTATTTTTGTCATTCTCATCTTCATCGACCTTGGAGTGCCCATACAACGGATTGAAGTATCTTGCAATAGGAGTATCCATGAAGGAAATTTCATCTATGTCTATGCATTTACTACAACAAAATGAGGGTCTAATATCGCAAATAACATTTTTTTTATAACTAGAAGGGTATCTAGGTGTCGGGCCATTTTTGTTGCTCCAAACATTGCTCTTTTCGTTGTAATGGGTTCGCTGCTCAACAACAAAATATTGATGCTAAACAGTGACATTTTGTTGTAGAACAACAAAATATCACTGCTTAGCAATGATATTTCACTACTATTTTTGTTGCTAAGCGTAGCGACTTATATTTTTGTTAATGAGCAGTGAACGCTCTGCACAGCAAGAAAAGAGCTGGGGTAGACCGGGGAGTCTGCACAGGACTCCCGTGTCTGCCCTAGCTCTTTTTTTAAAAATTAAAACAGTCACAGTTTCAAATTTGTAACATAAACACAAATATAAGAAACACATACATTGTGAAGAATGCAGTTAAGCCCAAAAAGTTATTATATTTCAGAAATTGTTGGGCCTTTGGCCTTATATACAAAAAGTTTTTACAATGAAGAGGTATAAAGAGGTAAGGATGATGACATGGAGGAGAACCATAGGAGAGTTCTAGATAACATGCCACACCATTCGGTGACATCAGGTAGAGTGTGGAAGGTGGCAAGGCTTCATATGGAAAGCATGTCTAAGACTCATCTTCCCCAATCAATGAATGATGTGCCTCCACCATTGCCACATGAGGAGGAAGAGAATCTCATCATGGATGACATGGTGAATGACTTCTTTGGACAGGAGGTCATATTTAGATGATAGTGAGTAAGCTCCAATGACACAAGAGGAGGAAACCTTGCATAGAGAGGCAAGCACACCTTTTTATGAGGGGTGTTCATACTCCACACTCCGAGCAAACTTGAAGATATTGAACTTGCCAACAACTTATGGATGGAACGATGCAAGTGTCACAAGTCTTCTTCGGTAAGACCGCCTCATTCTATTGAAAATATTTCATGTTCTATATACTCTCCTTGCTAATATTTTGACATATGATTTCTTACCCTATGTTGTAAGCTTCTCAAGAAGATTCTTCCCCCTCAAAATCTATTACCGAACTCACACATGCATGTCCCAATGATTGCATACTATTTAGAGGGGTTAATAAAGATGCAACAAAATGTGTACAATGTGGGGAGAGCCACTATAGGGATGATTTGCAAGAAGATAAAGTTACTCAAAAGGTTTCGAGACACTTCCCTATCATTCCTCGCATCCAACACATGTTTAAATGTAAGGGGATTGTAGAACTCATGACATGGCATGCTACACATCGCTCGACCGATGGCATCATGAGGATCGTGCTGATTCACTATCATGGAAACATGTGGAGCATCGATGGATAGAGTTTAAAGAGGAGCCACGTCACTTACATCTTGGCTTAGGCATGGATGGTGTGAACCCATTTGGCTTCAAGTCCACATCATGGTCTACTTGGCCTATTGTATTGGTGAATTACAACATCCCTCCATGGGTGATAATCAAGAAAGGTCATATCATGCTTGCTCTCCTTGTACCAGGCAAGTATAAGGTGGCAAACATGGATGTGTACCGAGAGCCTTTGATTGAGGAGCTTGAGACACTATGGTGAGGTATCAAAGTCCATGACATTTCAAGACCATAAATAGGCATGACGCGGAGGTGAAAGGAGTTTTACTTTGAATGATGCATGACTATCCTGGTTTCTCGGAGTGCTCAGGTACCTACTTGAACCTTATATCCATAAGACAATGCATGACTATGTTTCTCAGAGTGCTCAGGTACCTACTTAAACCTTATATGCATAATATTTTAGCCTTTAAACTTTAAGTTTATATCTCTATCTCAATCATTAAATTTTAAAATAGGTCTGGCAACCTTCGGACATCATGCATGTCCGATTTGCGGACCAACACTTATTCTCGAAAGACCCTCTACACTTAAGAAGGTGGTGTATGACAAACATCATCGATTTCTCGCTCCTTCACATCCGAAGTATGTGCCATATGATGTCTCACCACTTTTGATGAGAGGGAGAGATTGGTTTGAGGCATGGAGAAGCACTTCCAACAAATGGGATGTCTAGACACTCAATCATCTTTCGACTTAAGACCATTTAATTGGTAAAAGAGATACAAAGGGTGCAAGGGATGACTTACAAAACATTGGACACCTTCAAAGTGCATGGCCAATTGAAAGTGAGAGTGGCAAAATAGTCCTACCAAAGGCACCATGGGTATTGACTAAGAGGGAGCACAATAAGGTGAAAAGTGTGATCTCCTCCTTTTTTACACCAACAAGAGTAATGCATTCATTCAAGGGTGTCTTCATAAATACCAAAAAGAAATGAGAGGAACAATTATATGGCCTCAAGACACATGACTGGCACAAGATATTATAGATATATAAATATTCACTTTTTCATTTTCTCTTTGTGGTACATAATTTGTAAGCTCATATACTAATTTTTATTTTTTTCTATGCATAGTTTATTCTTTCAATTGCTATAGTTGGTTGTGGAGACAAGAAGGTGAGAGAGGATATTTACAAATGGGAAGCTTGGTTAGGTATAAATATTCTCTTACATTCACTTAAGTTATATTGCTCATTTGGAATTCTCATGCACTCACAAGTTATGTATTGGTGAATAGTATACATAATTGCTATGTATGTAGGTATATATCCTTAAATGAGATATATCCTACATCCATTGAGATGGCTTATCTCAATGCTATTGAGGCAATGTGTATGATCAAGGAGGACAACTTTTGTAGAACAATTCTCACTAGCCAATTGCATCTTGGGGTGCATTTGGTTGATGAAGTGGTGTTGTTCATGTTTGATGGATGTTTTCTCGTGAAAGCCTTCATGAGAACCTTAAGAACTTTGTGAAACAAAGAGCAAGGCCAAAAGAAGGCATGGCACAGGGATGGTTGATGAAAGAGTCTCTTGTGTATATCTCAAAACATCTATCTCGCATAGATCCTTCCATGCCATGATTGTGAAGGAATGAGGAGAATGACAGACTAATGTGCCTCAGGGGAAAAGGAAGGCAACGAAGACTCGATGAAGCATTAAGCCACAAGATTAATACATTCTGCATTCTGAATAGTCCCATCATGGATAAGTGGATTGGGAGATACAAGGATTCAATTAATAGACGAAAGGATGGGAGAAGAGCAAACAGACGCTTGCCACTCCCGCCTAGCTTGGAACCTCTACCAAATGTGATCAATATAGAATGGCTTTGTATGGCAATATCAATGGCATCGTAAAATGGAGACATAATCACAAGAGAAGAGCATGAGTAAGCAAGAGGATATGTTTCTCAAGTAAGTACATTCTTCATCTCTATCACACATATATACCTTGTTTAATGCACTATACTAAATGTCATGCTTTTTTTTAATGTCAAGAAGATATTCTTGAGGTTGGATTTAGAGCATTTAGTCTATTCATCTTTGATGTCAAATGGTTCAAGGTGATACAGAGAGGTGCTCAAGAAACCGTGAAGAAACATCCAAATGGGTTCTTTCAAATTGATTCCACCAAGTTTTTGAATGATGCAAAAGATACCTTCATACTACCTCAACACTATCCACAAGTTAGTCACCCAATCAATCCCAAATTAAATCTTGATGTAGTATAATAAAAGTGTAACCCCTTTGCTTTGTGATATTAGGTTGTGTTTTACGCTGATTGAATTGATCCAAAGTGGTGGTATGTTATACAAGTTTTCCCTCATTCAAAACATATCTTTTAAGATCAAGATGTGGAGACCGAATCTTTATATGAGATTCAAGTACTATCTCAAATAGGCTCATTGTTGGAAGAAGATAATAAAAAAAACATTTTGGATGGGGCCGATAAAGAGCATGAGGAACATCAATCGGAAGAAGATGATGAGTCACCTATCAATCATGACAATGCTTCATTGGATCATTATAGTGATATTGATATTGATAGAACCCCATCTTTTCATTGAGCTTCCATTAAATATAGACATTAGTGAAGAAACACATATGGATTTATTACAAGATGGGATAGATTCATGATCTTGACATTGTTTCGCTTCTCAAAAGATTTCAACTATCTTTTTTTTACCTCAAAACATAGCTCCAAGGGTTTTAATGGACGTTTTTTTAAAACTATATATCATTTTATATGTGTATGTGTCATGTATTTGCAGAATTTGGCATCCAACAACTCTCTAGAATTTCATGCAACAAAAATGGCAACATAATTTCGATGTTATCTTTGTTGTTCATCAGTGCAATCAGAGTATACCAATGAAATTTAGTTTCTAAAGGCATTGCCTAGCAACGAAATTTCACTACTATAAACGTTGTGGAGCAGGCAAATTTTGCTATTAGGAGTGTTGCTCAAAGCGAACAGAATCCCCAACATCTCGCCAAAAAAAGTACTGCTAAAATGTTGGTAAAAAACACTGCTATGGCCCCAACGTGGTGTAATGATTGTGTAAGATAAGGGAGCTTCATTAGTTCACAAATTTCAAAAGACCTTCTACTACTCATCTCATTTCCCATCTTTGGTATTATTCAAGATACAGCTAGATAATATTTACCAGTGTGTAGACCATTCTTAGGAGAGTGCTTTGGAGTGAGGCACCAAGCTTGTTAGCAATGTAATTATCCATGAAAACATAAGGCCATTAAAAAAGATTAACACGCAATAAGAAAACCTTGTTCTTTAAGTTAGTCTGTCCATGCTGAGCGTAAAGTTGCCACCCTCTTGTTATCTCTTCTGTGGAGATGTTATTATCAAGAAGAACTTAAAATGTTGTGTGTGCAAGTCTTTCATGTGCAATAGCCAAGCATGTCTTCTGATGTATGCATTCTTATTTTCGGTAAACCTCTGTACATGACTATATCACCCTCTAGTTTGAAGAAGTCCCAACCCATGTATCGGTTAATGACCTTGTGATGGAGCTATGAGAGTGACCACCATCTGAAAGCGTAAATGATTTAGAGTGCCTCCTTTCTCTAGTGCAAACAAACCCTTCAAGCACTCCATTCTGATGAACTCTTCTAGTGGTTCGAAACACAGCACATTGATGTTTGAATTTCTAAGTGGTTTCCTTCTAGAAGGCATGACGAGGACAATAGAGTTGGAGTAAACATCATTAAATAAGCAACAAAGAAGTAGTAAAGCACATTAAATAAGTAACAAAGAGTCCAAAAAAAGAACGACGCACCATAGTATGGCAACACGAATAGATACCAATTATATAGAGACATGTAGGGCATGGATTTAGAACATGCCATGTGAATACGAGCCAAAAACCAAAGACACACTATAGTATGGACAACACGAACAGATACCAATCACACAACGACATGCATGCCGATGTAGAAGCTGCAATGTGAAGGAAGGATATGAATGTTAAAGAACCAAACAAATAACACCGACACAACGATAACCACGACCATCAAAAACCGTCGAGAAGGATGGCATACACAAAAATCCAAAAGCACATCGGGGAAGGTTGTCCAGAAGTAGTCTAGAAGAATGCGCCCACGAAGGTTCTCGGTTAATAACTAGGGAAGCTAATGACACAATGATATGTAGAAAGTGCCATCCGAAAGCACGAGTAATGAAACATCGAGAAGCACGATAAGTGAAGAAAAATGGTTAGCTGCACAAGAACACTTGAACATGCAAGGAAGATCACAAGGCCAGAGCCGGTCCACAAGTAGAGAAAATCCATGAACATGGACAACTGTCAAAGACAGCAGTGCCAAGAGCACAGTGGACAATCGATGAATGACACGAACACCCATGTGACCAGTGCTAACAAAGAAGAATGAGTGCTATAGAACATGTGAAGACATGGACAAAGGACATGTGTCCACTCATGCGAAAGATATGATTCGAAAGAACAAGATACGTGTACACTAATGCATGGCAAGAAATTAATAAAACGTTAGAAATTGTTTTGGGCCCTCATTACCCAAATTATTATACTTGTATAAATTAAATGCAAGTGACGTGGCATTTAATTAATATAACTTTAGTACATGATCCCCCCTCCTCCCCTCTTCCTCCTCTTACTACTCCCTCTACTCTAAAAATAATGCGGCTGAGTATAATGTAATTATTTATGAAAAAGAAGATTTATTAAAGGATAAAGTGAAATAGATAGAGGTAATTTGGGTGAAGGGTAAGGAATTTCCTAATCCTAGATCAAATAATGTGGTTGAATATAATGTAATTATTTATGGAAAAGATGATTTATTGAAGGATAAAGTGAAATAGATAGAGGGGATTCCTAACTCGTCAAAGGTAGTGAGATGACACTATGACATCATTTATCATGGAGTGCATATGTACTCGTTTTGGATGTCCATTGGAAATACTTAAAGATGAAGGAAGAATTTTTAGGAATGAATTAATTGTATCATTGTTGCATAAATTTAAACAAATCATGCTATATGAACTTCCTACTGTCGCCACCATTGCAATATAATGGAGTGGAAAAGAGTTGTGAATCTTTAGTTTTTCTTGTGGATGCTAAGAAGAGAAGATAGGATTTTCATTTACCAAAAGTCCTATAGGCTTATAGGCTTATAGAACCACCCAAAATCTCTCTCTCGGTTTCATCCCTTTCAGGTGGTTTATGAAGTGGATTATATCAATAGAATTGGAAATCACTAGCCTTCGCACCTCTTCGCATGTAGGAATGATGATGATGAGGCTTATGCTTAATGTGTGTTGGTGCAATTACAAATCTTGGATGAGAAATGGTTTTAAGAACTTCAAAAATTTAAGGCAACACAACATTGAGAGCTCTATGCATGCATATAGAGCAATTGTGCGAATGCATAGAGAGCCTTGATGCATTTAGTAGAGCTCTCATGCATTTGTTAGAGCCCTCCATGCATTTACATAAGGGCTTTACCTAATTCATAGAGCTTAAAAAGGTCTATGCATAAGGTAAGATACTTTATATAAAATCATAGAGATCTCTCATACATTTGGTAAATCCCTCTATGCATTTGCATAAGGGCTCTCCCTTGTTCATAGATCTCAAAGAGAGCCATATGCATAAGTAATCTACCTTATGCATATATCCAGGGCTTTACCTTATTCATCAATCTCAAAGAGAGATTTTAACATAAGGGTTCCACCTTATGTATAGAGTTCAAAGAGAGATTTTAACATACATAAGGATTCCACTTTATATATAAAGCTCAAAGAGAACTCTATGTATAAGGTAAGCGCCCTTATACAAATTTATAGAGAGATATATGCATAAGGTAAGATCCCTTATGCAAATTCATAGAGAGCTCTCATGCAAAGGTAGAGCCTACTATGCAAACTACATAAGGGATCTACCTTATGAATAGAGATCAAAGAGATGTCTATGCATAAGGTAAGAGACATTATGTAAATATATAGCTTTCATGCATAAGGTAAGAGGCCTTATGTAAATATATAGCTTTCATGCGTAAGGTAGAGCCCTCTAAGAAAATGTAAATATATAGCTCTCATGCGTAAGATAGAGCCCTCTATGTAAATGCATAAGGTAGAGCCATTATGTAAATATGGATATAGCTCTCATGCCTAAGGTAGAGACCTCATGCATAAGGTGAGACCTCTATGCAAATGAATAAGGTATATCTCTCATGTATAAGGTAGAGATCTCTATGGAGATGCATAAGGTAGATCTCTTATGTAAATATATAGCTCTCATGCATAAGGTAGATCTCTTATGTAAATATATAGCTCTCATGCATAAGGTAGAGATCTCTATGGAAATGCATAAGGTAGATCTCTTATGTAAATATATAGCTCTCATGCATAAGGTAGAGCCCTTATGTGAATATATAGCCATCATGTATCAGGTAGAGCCCTCTATGCAAATGCATATAAGCTCTACCTTATTGAAAAACTTATAAAGCTATAATTGGCATAATATCTTTTAGCTTGTTTATGGCCTAGATGATATCACCCCTATTGACATATTTATCCCTACAGTAAGGGAGCCAAATGTTGATGGGCATGGTCTATTTGAATGATTAGTAGAGTTGGAAAATCTAGATGAGGCAAGAATATATGTAGTAGTGGTGGGAATTTGGACAGACAAGTTCCAAAGGAAGCATTGGTTTAATACCAATGTAAAGATATACAAGTTTCATGTGGGTGACCTAGTATTGGTGTATAATAGTATGAAAGAAAAAAAGAAACTAAAACTTTGTGGACTAGGATCTTACAAAGTGGTTGAATTCTACAAGAGTGTTGCAGTGTACCTAAAAACTCTAGAAAGTGTTGAGGTGTCCAAATGGGAACTTTCATTAATGGTAGCAAGCTCTGCCATTAAATGGAGACTAGAAATTCTAGAGGACATCCAAATGCAGACTTTCATTTAATGGTAGCAAGCTTCACTATTACTATGGGCCCTTAACTCAAGTTACTCATGGGAATACATGAGCCCCAAGAGAGGGATAATAAAAGGAAGGAGATTTGGAGGGAATCACAAAAAGAGGCTAGAAAAAGACAAGAGAGACCCATACAAAGATGTTGGACATTGCACACAAGTATGGCTAAGCTTGTAAAGGCAAAGTGTTTCTACTATAATAAGCCCACTCACATGTTCAAAGCATGTAGACTAAAGGAAGAAGATGAGAAATATGGCAATTTCAAGCCTTAGAAATAAGGAGTATGGGAATAGTGCTAAAGAGGAATTGGATTTGTTTGTGGCAATTGAATAAATCTATGTAAAGCTAGAGCATTCATTAACACTGGTGCTGATGATCATGGATCATCAGCAGAGGAGCATCCTAATAGGACAAGGGCTTAAGCTTGAGCTATGTTTTGAAGCCTTAGAAAGAAGGAGTTTGGGAGCAATGCTAAAGAGGAATTATAGTTGTTTATGTCAATAGAAGAAATTTATGTAAAGCTAGAACATTGCTCAGTGCTAGATGATTCATGGACATCGGCAGTGGAGCATCATGATAGGACAAGGGCTTAATCTTCAGCTATGTTCTAAAGTGAAAAGCACATATATTTAGTAGAGAAAAGAAATTATTTAAATAAAAAGGATTTCATTTTTTAGAACTATCCTTGGACATATTATATTAATATACATTCTCCCAAAAAAGTTTTCCCAAGTCATTACAAGTTCTCATCATGGCTTGAGTTCGTCTTCAAGGTCCCTCGAATTTCTTATTTCTTAAGAGATATTTTTTTTTATTAATGGGTAGCAGCACTTAGATTTCTTGGCAAAACTCTTTGTTATCAGAGGCATTGTCTAGATCAATGACCTAGTAATATTCAACCAGGGTGTTGCCTCTAATTCATGGCATATTATTACATTATGATTTATTATATCTAGATGCCCGATGGGAAGTTAGATATAATAAATCATTAAGATCTTTCCAATTCTTATGGCCTTATAATAATTCTTCTCATGATGACAAATGTGAAAGAGAGCTTCTTGGGTGATCTCCTTCTTGCTCATAAACTCTTATCTCATTTTGGGAGACTTTTGAGAAGGGTATCATCATCAGTAGATGACATGGTCCTTGTAATTGATTGTACGAGTGTCTCAGTGTTTCTTAAAAGAGTCTCATATCCAATTTTAGAGACAAAAATAAAATTTTCATTTCTTCTTTTACATATAAGATATTATCATCAAACTCATGGAATAATAATAGTTTCATAGAGGTATACCATGGTAGACTAGTTTAGTGGTATTATAATGATATACAGATATAGTTTCATGATGCAGTACATAGAGGACAAAGACTATATATAGTCAAAATACACCTCCTATTACACACTATTGTACCCTAAGGACCACCTCTTCAACTATAGCCTCAAAATCATAGTAAGATAAATGTTCTCCTAGGAGCACTAGCAGGTCATCCCAACATAAGCATGGATCCTCTTGCCAAAATGACACATGAGCCATTAGTTAGCTTAGGTTAGAAAGAAAATGTCTTTAAAATTATCAATTACTATATCTTATGGTCCTCCCTTTGGCCCTTGGAAGCAACATAAGTAAAAGAAAAGGCTATCATCTCATCCTCTAGAAAAAGGTTGGGTATCACAATTTGGGCCATCTAAACAAAAGAAAGACATTGCTTGGTTAGAAATCAAACAACACTCTAATACTAGTCATAACGCTCGTGCCTTGTAATTTTAATTCTAAATGATCAACAGAATGGAGTTCTATTTTAAGGGGTAGAGCATATTACTTGGGGGCTCTCCTACAATTATCTATCCTAGTGGCTCCCTCTGAGAGGCGCAACAACAAAAATATCTTGTAGAGAAATGTAGAGGATCCTCCAAGGTTTTCTAAGGATTAAACCAAAAATGATTCTAAAATTCCTTTTTGGTGAAATGTAGATGATTCCTTTGGCTTTTTGTTGTGCTGAGATTTTATAATCTAATTACATTACTTGAGTTTTTCTTTTCTTCCTTCTTCTCGAATCCACTAATTCATCCTAGCCTCATCCAATTGTCATGGTTCTAGCCGTTTGCCCAACCAATCACACTATGGATTTGGCATTCTAATTTGGGTTATTAGGGAAGTTCCCATGTGTAAGGGAGCTCTTCTCTAAGCCTTAGCATTGGTATTAAGGGTTCATGCACTCATCAAATAGAGGCATACCGATTTATAACAATAAAACTTTATATTGAAAATAACACTCTTTTATCTTTGTGTTACTCATTATTATAGCCATCCTTTTTCCTTAACCATTAATCATGTCAACCTAATACCATCACTTTCATATGCAAAAGACAATTTACTCATGGCCAATTTTTTTGGGCTGAGACGAATCCCATTAGGCCCCACATGGCCAATTTGTTTGGGCTGAGACGAATCCCATTAGGCCCCACAATCATAAGTGACCAATTACTTTAGGTCTCTCAAATGATAGCCTTGTCTAGTTTTGGAATTATAACATGCACATTATCGAGGAAACATCACCATACATCTCCCTCTCCAAAACTTGCCTAGGTTCATAGGATTTTGTGGGAACATGTCCACTAATGAGTCACTCTATGAATGGCTTGATCCACAAATTATGACCACTCGTTGATTGCATTAATGGCCTTTTTCCCCTCAACTATGCAGAGACCACACCAATGGTCTTTTTCCCCTCAACTATCCACAAATGACTTTATCATCACCAATCCCACAACCATGCAGAGACCACACCAATGGTCTTTTTCCCCTAAGTTGGCTATAAATTGTAAGACCCCATGGTTAGACCTCCACCAATATCGATCACTCAAAGGATGATTCATTTCTCTTCATCCAACCATTTGTGAGCACACCCATTTGTGACATATTGAGGAGGATCACTACCTCGATAGATGGATCCATTTAAGGCACCACTCAGGTGAAAACCATATGGAAATATTCATTAGTGCACTAGATCTTCATTATCATAAACACTGGGACTGTAATGCAACATCCATATTCTAGGTCATGCTTGTAATCACTTTCCACATAATTGCATAAATCATTCTTTTTACAACGAATTAGGAATACATCCTTTTGAATCAAACAAAGCATCATATAGTCAAGACCTTAAATCTAAATTTAAGCATTATGTCTACCTTTATTTGATAAAGAAAATGATTTAGAAGTAATCAAAAGATCCAACCTAGTCTCAGGTCAGGTGGGGTGATAGTGATCAGGGTAGCCTTGATCTTGGCCCTACTTGTACCTATTGAGTAAGCTACCTCCCCGCTCATAATGACACGTGTACTCATTCAAGAATGTTCATTTAGTCTTATCATACAAGTACCCATCAATAAGTGGAGAGAATTAAAACCATTCTTTAATATTTTTCACACTCGGGGATAAACACACCATTGATAGGCGATATATTTACTTAGGAGACCTGTACGTAAGATAACGTGTTAACCGGATTCAAATCCATTGTCTTTTAGGAACAAACTAAATTAAACAATAATTCAAGCAACCATCTTCCCTATCTTAGAAACTCACTTCTTAATGAATGATCCCAAAGATCAAGGGTTCCTCCGTTCATTAAAATGATAGACCTTTGGTTACCTCTCCTAGAATTCAAGATCCTATAATATCCATGAGTCAATACTTATTAGTCCTTGAGATTACCCCTACTCTTAATAATAAACAAGGAGACAATCTCCTTATTCTTGTGTCTTCAATTTATCTTACGAAAACTACTTAAAGAGAATAAAGAAACATTGCATATTAAGGGTTACATATTTTTGCTATCTTTCTATGAGAGTTTTTCTTGATTTCTCTAGAGTTACTTATCTTAACCATAAACCCTCAAAAGTGCATACTTTTATGAAAAGAAAAACCTACCATTAGACCTCTTTCTCATATCTCTAAATAGGTATCAAGCATTACTTTATGGAGGATAAGCGTACTTTAAAATATGAGAGACACATTCAGATGAAAGCACGTATAGGTAGCCCTAAAAGTAGTGTCAAGGACATTGATTTTTTGGTGCTTAAAAGTGACTAACAATACAATTAAAAGAAAAGGCAATTTAAAATTTATGTATATTATTAACTTTTTAAATTGCCAACTCACAAAGGGTAGTAAGCATTAATGACCTCCCACCCACCATCCAAATATTTACTCCCGCCCTCTGAATCCCCCCTTTATCCCTCTCTTTGTGTGTTTAGGATTCACTTTTCTCATATATGCTCTTCTGCAAGCCTCTCTATGTACACAAGCAAGTGTGCATGCCTCTAAATGTACGTAAGCACTTTTGTGAAGGTCTTCTCTATGTATGCATGCTCTTTTGTGAAGTTATTCTCTATAACCCTCTCTTGTTGAGTGTTCCTTATGGATACAAACTGTGTAGCTACATATATGAATTCTCAAAGGAATCTAGATTTTAATTACATAATTACTAGGGAGTTGTGGTGGATACCTAGAGAAAATATTAACTCTTCTAAAAATGGTTATGTATTGGCATAGGGAAATGGAGACATCTCCATCACAATAATTGAATGAAGATACGACCTCTGCAACTACTACAAATTTCTCAAGAACATGCAGAAGAATGTAACCATGAGGCTTATAAATCTAAGAGGAATACTTCAAGATGATATTGGGAAACACACAAATGAAAGCAATGAGAAATATTTAATAATATAGTGACTCAAGACATTGGTGTGGTAGATGAGCAAGAAGACGCAACATATGCCAGGCTATGGTGCAATCAAGAGACTATGGGAATGGACTCAAGTATTTGAAAGGAGATTTTTCAACTTCTTCCTCAACCTCGCTTTGCAAGTACGCACAGGATAAATCTTCAAAAGTTAAACCTACAATTCTAAGTAATGTTCACAGCACCTTAAACCGAGTGAAGGTGACAGGGTTGTCAGCTGAGCTTTTCATGAAGAAATCAGTCCTCATGATGGTGGTGAATGGTGAAGGTAGTGAAGCATATGACATGAGTCTTCCACAAGGTGCAAAGGTTTTAGGGGTCCATAAGAGAAATTTGTAATCGGCAAAATCTTGGTGGTTATTAATTGATGAAGATAGATTATTGCCTTTAGCGGCATGCCAAAAACATGGATGCAAAACCCATATCACTCAAAAGATCATGGACCTTATATTTGCTTTTTGGTCAAGTGATAAAAGGGTCTCCCTCAACAAGAAAGATTTTTGTCACAAGATTGGCTAGATCTGCATATGTGAAGCATCCAGTTCTTCTTCTTAATGAGCCTCAGGTGAGAAAACTGTCCATTGGCATCTAGTAAGAAGTAGTTAGTACATGTGGATTTCTATTCGTGTTTTCAACTTGAGTTTTGTTGAAGATGCAAATTTCTATTCATTTTATGGTTTTCAAGGGCTTTAAGTCATATATGGATATTGCAGGTTGAACTTTTCTTAAGATTTAAGGCATCATATCTAGGATTGAAGATCTCACTGTAAGATCCTAGTCTCCACTGCGCAACGGCGGATTCGGTACTAGCAGCGGAAGTAGCACATCATGCGTGGGTCCCTGGGGTCTCACACTCGGGGCCTCGCCCACCACGGATATCCGGACAAGAGATTAATCCGTCGGTTTGTCCAAAATCGAAACCGAAAAAACTTCCTTTACCCGGAAAGCATGGGCGATTCCACCAGGATAACTCTTTACTCTAACGTAGTCAAGATCATTACGGATCAACTGATCTGACTGCACCTTTAACGGTACTTGGTCAAATCAAGGAAGAACTTGCACTTGGGTCATTGGGATCAACGCTTTTTTCCCCATCAAGAGGCACAGCCATTGATTCCTATCCATAGAACAATTTCTATCCGGGATTTACTTCATCTATCGTAATAATAGAAATTAAATCTCGATTTACGGATCCATCAGTCCAGCTTAACCCCATCCAGTCCCATGGGTTAGCCAACCGCGCCAAACCACTGTAGTGATGGGATCCAATTAAGAATTTGGTTAGGTTTTGTCCCGGGTACCAAGGCCCCCTAGCCGGAAGTTCATGCAAACATAAAACTAGTCACACCACTTACACACCCAATATGAAATTGCCTTTTTCTTAGCATCAAATAGCTTTAAAACAATCCTTTAATAAAACCATTATGTCACTGATGACAATCCTCAAAGTCTCTAATTGAATCCTTATTTCCAGTCATTCATTCATTGGTATACTTATGGCATCATTGGCAACCAGAACGCTCACCACCTGATCGCTCAGGGGCCTTTTCCATAGTTCCTAGCTCATAGTAACCGGCAATATATTCATATAATAGAATGGAATCTCTGTGGAAGATCAGCTAGATCAACCCACAGATCCATATAAAAGAGCCATGGACTCATCCGTTGAGGACCAGCAAGGTCAATCAACTAGATCCATGCCCGGTTTCAGAAAACAACTCTTACTCCTTTTTCCAATATCTTCCACGACGCACGTGTGGGTATCTTCGGCGACCCGTTGAGGACCAGCAAGGTCAATCAACTAGATCCATGCCCGGTTTCAGAAAACAACTCTTACTCCTTTTTCCAATATCTTCCACGACGCACGTGTGGGTATCTTCGGCGACCCAGAGCCCGAGCACCGTATGGTCAGCACCCTCTAGGATCCTTCGCAGGTGACCTAGCGCTTCACTCATAGGCCGCTTCCTTGGTCCCTCATCCACCGTACCGGAAGCTCACCATTTAAATCGAACCGAGGCTAGTCAAGACCTCGATCGACCTTGCTACGCGAGACGTCCTTCATTGACTCTCCGTCAGCAGTTGCAACTTTATCAGTTCGGTCTTCATGACCTTATCCTCTCAAGACGGTCAAAATGCTTCTCCAGCATTCTTCACATAAAACGGTCATTTACAAACAGTCACAAAATACAGTTTCTATAACGAACTCTTGTCTTTCCATATTATCCACTCTCGAACCACATTACTTATTCCACATTCCATTCAATGCGTACTCGTTCTCATCCATTCACTCATATGGACTACACATTATCTCACATACACCTTCATATTCATTATTCTACATACATATCCATGTTCGTACGTCCACATCATACATCCAATTTCACATTCATACATACGCATCTACATGCATACATCCACATCCACATTCATACATCCATACCTCCATTTCCACATCCACACATCCACATTCATATTCATACATCCACATTCACATGCATACATCCATTTTCACATCCTCATTCATACATCCACATTCACATACATACATCCACATCCGTATCTACATCCATACATCCACATCCACCTCTTCATTCACATTCACATCCATACATCCACATCTACATACATACATCCACATCTACATACATACATCCATACATCCACATCTACATACATACATCCATTTTCACATCCTCATTCATACACACACATCCACATACATACATACACATCCGTATCTACATCCATAGATACACATCCACATACATACATACACATTCGTATCTACATCCATACATCCACATCCACATCAACATTCACATTCATACATATACATCTACATGTATACATCCACATCACATTCATACAACCATATTACATCCATTCTCGTCCTAACACATCCCATATACATCTTAACACATCCTAACTCATCTTAACACATTCTTAACACATCCTAACTCATCTTAACACATTCTATCACATCTCATACACATCTTATCACATCTTTTTACATCTCATACACCTCTTATCACATCCTATCACTTTTCATATGCATCTTATCAAATCTTATCACATCTCATACACCTCTTATCACATCTTTTCACATTTCATATCTTTTTTAAGAGAGTTCTTATATTTGATATAAGATTTCTCTACACATTTATTTATGCATAAATTCCATTTAAGGAGACTAACACTTTCGAAATTAAAATCAATCTTTTATGCATCTTCTTATGCATAAATTCAATTTGGTAGGAATTACACTTTTAGAATAAAAGAATTTCTCTTATGCATCTAAGTTATGCATAAAATCCATTTATGAGGAAAATCACACTTTTAGTATAAAAAGAATATCTTTTATGCATACCTATATGCATGAAATCCAATATGATAAAAGTAACACTCTTACAATAAAATAATCAACTTTTATGCATACCTCTATGCATGAAATTCAATTATGATAAAAGTCACACTTTTATAATAAAATAATCACCTTTAATGCATACCTCTATGCATGAAATCCAATATGATAAAAGTAACACTTTTGATATAAAAAAATTTATCCTTTATGCATACTTCTATGCATGAAAATTAAAAATGATAGAAGTAACACTTTTGATATAAAAAAATTATCCTTTATGCATACTTCTATGCATGAAAATTAAAAATGATAAAAGTAACACTTTTGATATAAAAAAATTTTCCTTTATGCATACTTCTATGCATGAAAATTAAAAAATGATAAAAGTGACACTTTTGATATAAAAAAATTATCCTTTATGCATACTTCTATGCATGAAAATAAAAATTGATAAAAATAACACTTTTGATATAAAAATTTATCCATTATGCATACTTCTATGCATGAAAATAAAAATGGTAAAAATAACACTTTTGATATAAAAAAAATTATCCTTTATGCATACTTCTATGCATGAAAATAAAAATTGATAAAAATAACACTTTTGATATAAAAATTTATCCATTATGCATACTTCTATGCATGAAATAAAAATGGTAAAAATAACACTTTTGATATAAAAACTTATCCTTTATGCATGATATTAAAATTCAATTTCTCTATGATTATAATGAAATTCTTTCAATTAATCTAGGATGATAATTCCTAGAATATGGTAGGAAGTCCTCTTTTTATGCTTTGAATGAAATTATTTTATACATAATTTTTATTAAAATTTTGCCATAGCTCCGCTGCTATGACTGATAAATCTCAATTTTTCTAAGGGATAAAGCTTATCATTAAGAAAATAATTAAAATGATCTCTAATTGGATCATTAATCCATAATGGATTGAATCATCAATATACATAAACTAAAAGCATAGAAAAAAGCCATTAATTTGGCCTCAAGCATAGCTTAATCTTGGGTTAAGGAAAAGCTTTATGAAAAGCTTGATTTGGATTGAGAATGGGTCATGAGTATGACCATTTCTTGAGTGAAAGAGAGAAATTACATAAAAACCATTAGAATTTAAACATAAATGGAAATTAACTTCAATAGCATTTATTAAATTATGTAACTCTTCACTACTATTCACCAATTAACTTCAATAGCATTTAAAAAACCATACCAATTAAGCTTCTCAAGCTTGAGAGGGGTTGAGAAGAGAGAAACATTGAGAAATTATAGAAAAGATCAATATTCACTAATTACCTTACAAACTGCTTGATTCTTTGTTCACGGTAGAGGCCCCCAACCAATCAATTGGTTAAGTATGTTGATGGAGCCACTAATGGGGATTGAAGAAAGAGGGAAGCTCCAAAAACTAGTGAATTATTAAATGAATTCACAGTTCTTGGCTTAGGTGGAGTAGAGTAACGATGCATAAACACTATATATTTTTCAACAAGGGGGAGGATTCTATTTAGAGGAAAAGTTGAGCTCCTAACCAAACAAACCGATTCTAGAATTTTCTAAATCAGTTTGGTCAATATTTTTTAGGTCAGTTAAGCTAACTTTTTGGAACTAGACTTGAATGAGGAGAGAGGAGAGATGAAATATCTTAATTTTTATGAGTTTAAAACTCATTCAAGCATGTGAAATATGCACCTCCTTTAAAGAACTCCCCTTCCTTACATATGTGTCATAATGGAATCATTTTAATATTGTTCATAGTTTTTTTACTAATAAACCTTGTACATTTTCAACTCTTCATCTTATGTGAAATATGCACCTCCTTTAAAGAACTCCCCTTCCTTACATTTTAATATTGCTCATAGTTTTTTTACTAATAAACCTTGTACATTTTCAACTCTTCATCTTATGTGAAATATGCATCTCCTTTAAAGAACTCCCCTTCCTTACATATGTGTCATAATGGAATCATTTTAATATTGTTCATAGTTTTTTTTACTAATAAACCTTGTACATTTTCAACTCTTCATCGTATGTGAAATATGCACCTCCTTTAAAGAACTCCCCTTCCTTACATATGTGTCATAATGGAATCATTTTAATATTGCTCATAGTTGTTTTTACTAATAAACCTTGTACATTTTCAACTCTTCATCTTATGTGAGCATTTACTCATTTTTGGATACCCAAAATATCTCATATTTTTAATATTGCTCATAGTTTTTTACTAATAAACCTTGTACATTTTCAACTCTTCATCTTATGTGAGTATTTACTCATTTTTGGGTATCTTCTTTTACAAATTGGATTTATCTCCTCCCTACACATGGATTGATGCTATTGGCTCATATGAACCTTAATTGGACCATAATCCAAAAATTTCTGAAAATCTAGACCCTTAGGCTAAGGTCCTTTATACCCATTTCTAATTAATTCCAATTGCACATTGGAAAGTTCTTTTTGAATTTCTGTTTCAGGGGAACTTATTTTAATAAGATGAGATAATATTAAAAATTTGAATATTCTCTCTCTAGAATATTTTCTCTCTCTAGGTTAAAACACTTAGAAACAAGTCTTTTATATTTCTGAAGAGGGATTGATTACAGGGGAAGATGCTGGACATTTTGAGAGGCTGGGGAGGAATCTTACATTCTCTCCCACTTGAAAAATGCGAGATGCCCTCATCTCGCAAACTCGGGGTAATTTCGCAAGATGCACAAGTATGAGACTGAGAGAAATTTTTTAATTAAGATTAATCACCAATTAAAAAAAGTCTCAAAGAGAGTAAGGGTCAAGACAAGAACAAGATTTAAACTTTATTCATTCTTGGAACATATACAGTAAAGATAGAAGAACTCTTTACACTTCCAAAAGCCCGTCCATCATATGATCACAAAAGTAGCACTCACAAGCTGCTCACGTATAAGGCGACTCATCTATGGGAATGATTCTGTTGGTTATTGCTGCGCCTATCTCAGTGGTATGAGGTGTTCTAACAAAAGGACCTCTGAGAGGCAAACCAAAAATAGGGTAAAGGCATATCTTCTGATGAGGAAGAAAACACGCCAGTAAGAAGACCCACTCAGAAAACTCAAGATGTCTTGATCTCATGACGCAGTAGTATCGGGGACCCAAACCCAAGGCTTCCATAACCATGGCCAAGCGGGCATTGTTACGAAAGTGCTGCTGACCCCAAGGTGTTACCCTAGTTATGTCTTGATAGGTCCGCCATTTGGTCTGAGCTACAGACGTTTCCAATTGAGGAAAAAGTGAGCCCTCATATTGTTTTATAAAATCCTTCTTCACAGACTCGCTTGCGTCTTGAAGGTGAGAAATCATCATGGATAAAACTTATTCGTGTTGCCAAGCCATGAAGGAGATTAAGAAGAAGGAGACCAATGGAGGTAAGATTACTGTGAGCGATGAGTAAAAGTTACGACTTATATAAAGGAAGGAGTTAGCGTAACCTAGAAGCCAACGGTATCTTGCACTGAAGTTTTAGCGTCTTTCCATGATTTGGGTTTGGCACATATTTCTATAGAAGGTATTAAAAACTTTGAGATGAGGAGATAAAAGAAGTTCGTAGGTTAAGTCACTTCTTTTGGTCCACAATATCTGGGGGATAACTACTTATACTCCCCTAGAGATAAAGAAATTCTTTCGGTCCGTATTCAATTGAAGACTATAAGTGCTTCTTTGATTACTCTGACTGTCCTCTTCTTATCCGCATATTGTCTCTGTCAATCCTAGGTAGCGTTTATATCTTTATGATTGCTTGCATATGATGCTCTAAGTCGCCAAGCATTTGACTGGTCATCTCGACCCTAATCAATGGGTCGGACCTAGTTAATGGAGTTAAGCAATCTTGTCCGAGAGACGGACCCTGATTAGATTGGTATGAAGGAATTGGTCTCTCTGAATTTGGATTCTAGACTTCCTTGTGCCCTTTCCATGGTAGGAGTCCGGTAGTCTTTTAACTGATGACTAAAACCTTGGCATCCAAAATACCGGTTCTCACTTCTGAACTCATCGTTCTGAATCCTTAAAACAAGTGGACTCCTGAGAAGGTATTCTGGGTAAAGTGTCTTCCCTTTTTAAACAAAATCTTTCTTTTATTTAGAGAGGGAATAATTATAAGATCAGAAAAGGAGATTCTTACTCCTGTATACCTCGAAGGCTGGGGGAGGAATCTTACATTCTACCCCACTTAAAAGGTGCAAGATGTCCTCATCTCGCAAGTAGAGGACAACTCTTTTGCTTAAGATCCAATTTATTCTGGGGTTTCTTATATTCCGGTCAACCCAACAGAATATGGGGATAAATATCCCTTATATAGAACTCATCATTAAATAACAATTCATTCAGATCATATCATTCATATCTTTAACACGATAATGGTCCATTAGACCGAAAAATTTCCTTCTGAACATTCCTCCACGGGAATTTAAGTTAGGCAAGTTCTCAATTTGTCATCCCTTAACTTGATCTACCGTCTCAAGTATTAACAGTGGTAATTTGACAGCACAATCCACTGATCTCATAGTGATTTGCTGAATCATTTTCATCATTTATCATTACAGGGACTCGTCCCAATCATCCACATTGTGGTTTTGCTCAGGTTATTATATTTCAACTAAATTTCAAAAATCATCATTTTTTAATCAGAATCCCAATCAATTCATCAGTTCCCAAACAGAATTAAAAATCATATCAACCACATTCGAATTCATCAACTGGATAGCATTAATGCTTATAATTTCAAGTCTTAGATTTACTCGTATATACTGCCGGTAAAGAGCTGCAGTTATACCCTCGGTATATACGGATAGTCATGAAACTCGAAACTATAAGGTAAATACCATCATGTCTAGGCCTCAAGCAAGTTAGGGTTCCATACAATTGTGATACTTCCAATTGAAGACCCAATTACTAATTTACGAATTTCAATTTGAATTAACAATTTGTATTATATCACGCAATTACAACCTTTTTGTGCGTCTTGATAACTTTTGACATAATTGGCTCCTCAATTGATCTTATTGGAGATCTATGACATAAATCTGATAAACAGATTTTTTTTTATCCGATCGTCCGTAAACAATCACTTAAAAAAAACATTTGTATATTTATATACAAATTGCAAGAAGTACATAGAGAAACTCGGCTGTGAGTTCAAAATCTCCTCGGAAGACATATAAGAGGACCGTACTGGGCCATAGTCATGCCCTGTTACATAAGTTCTCTAACTGCGAAGGGGGCTATTATTTTCTCCTTAGGGATAAATCGACTAAGGAGTCTATAAATTCGACATGAAAGTCTGAAATTTCGAGGCGTCGAATGATATAGAATGACACCACGCACCATTTTCAGCTTTAACAGGATCATAGTCAATGAGAGATTCTACCACAGCATTGTACGGCGGTCGCAAGGGGCCTGGACATTTTGCCCTACAAACCACTTATGTTGTATTCTCTCTGCTGGGGTAGGAAAATATAAATCCGTGAAATGGCGTGCGAGTCTTGCTCGGCTTGTTTGAGTTGAAGCGGAAGAGATGAGATGCTCGAAGGCAAATGCAATCATATCTTGAGACTGGGTGAGGTCGGGAATACCAGATAAATGGGAAACTTCCATCTATAAAAATAATTTCTTTGATTAAAATTTCTTCATTAAAGAAGCTTACGGAATGAAAATACATTATGAAAATGCTGTTTCTGAATTCTTATTACTAATTTCAGAGATGAATTTAATTATCTTTATTAGCTTTCAATTTCGCTCTGATACCAACTCTAAGATCCCAGTCTCCACCGCGCAACAGATTCGATACTAGCAACGGAAGTAGCACATCATGCGTGGGTAGGGGTCTCACACTCGGGGCCTCGCCCACGGATATCCGAACAAGAGATTAATCCGTCGGTTTGTCCAAAACCGAAATCGAAAAAACTTGTTTTACTCAGAAAGCATGGGCGATTCCACTAGGATAACTCTTTACTCTAACGTAGTTAAGATCATTACGGATCAACTGATCTGACTGCACCTTTAACGGTACTTGGTCAAATGAAGGAAGAACTTGCACTTGGATCATTGGGATCAACGCTTTTTTCCCCATCAAGAGGCACAGCCGTTGATTCCTATCCATAGAACAATTTCTATCCGGGATTTACTTCATCTATCGTAATAATAGAAATTAAATCTCGATTTACGGATCCATCAATCCAGCCTAACCCCATCCAGTCCCATGGGTTAGCCAACCGCCCAACCACAGTAGTGATGGGATCCAATTAAGAATTTGGTTAGGTTTTGTCCCGGGTACCAAGGAAAAGAGTTCCAAGGTCCCCTAGCCGGAAGTTCATGCAAACATAAAACTAGTCACACCACTTACACACCCAATATGAAATTGCCTTTTTCTTAGCATCAACTAGCTTTAAAACAATCCTTTAATAAAACCATTATGTCACCGATGACAATCCTCAAAGTCTGTGGTTGAATCCTTATTTCCAGTCATTCATACATTGGTATACTTATGGCATCATTGGCAACCAAAACGCTCACCACCTGATCACTCAGGGGCCTTTTCCATAGTTCCTAGCTCATAGTAACCGGCAATATATTCATATAATAGAATGGAATCTCCGTGGAAGATCAGCTAGATCAACCCACAGATCCATATAAAAGAGCCATGGACTCATCCGTTGAGGACCAGCAAGGTCAATCAACTAGATCCATGCCCGGTTTCAGAAAACAACTCTTACTCCTTGTTCCAATATCTTCCACGACGCACGTGTGGGTATCTTCGGCGACCCAGAGCCCGAGCACCGTATGGTCTGCACCCTCTAGGATCCTTCGTAGGTGACCTAGCGCTTTACTCCTAGGCCGCTTCCTTGGTCCCTCATCCACCGTAACCGGAAGCTCACCATTTAAATCGAACGGAGGCTGGTCAAGACCTCGATCGACCTTGCTACGCGAGACGTCCTCCATTGACTCTTCGTCAGCAGTTGCAACTTTATCAGTTCGGTCTTCATGACCTTATCCTTAAGACGGTCAAAATTCTTCTCCAGCATTCTTGACATAAAACAGTCATTTACAAACAGTCACAAAATACAGTTTCTATAACGAACTCTTGTTTTTTTATATTATCCACTCTTGGACCACATTACTTATTCCACATTCCATTCAATGTGTACTCGTTCTCATCCATTCACTCATATGGACTACACATTATCTCACATACACCTTCATATTCATTATTCTACATACATATCCATGTTCGTACGTCCACATCATACATCCAATTTCACATTCATACATACGCATCTACATGCATACATCCACATCCACATTCATACATCCATACCTCCATTTCCACATCCACACATCCACATTCATATTCATACATCCACATTCACATGCATACATCCATTTTCACATCCTCATTCATACATCCACATTCACATACATACATCCACATCCGTATCTACATCCATACATCCACATCCACCTCTTCATTCACATTCACATCCATACATCCACATCTACATACATACATCCACATCTACATACATACATCCATACATCCACATCTACATACATACATTCATTTTCACATCCTCATTCATACATACACATCCACATACATACATACACATCCGTATCTACATCCATAGATACACATCCACATACATCCATACCTCCATTTCAACATCCACACATCCACATTCATATTCATACATCCACATTCACATGCATACATCCATTTTCACATCCTCATTCATGCATCCACATTCACATACATACATCCACATCCGTATCTACATCCATACATCCACATCGACCTCTTCATTCACATTTACATCCATACATCCACATCTACATACATACATCCATACATCCACATCTACATTCATACATCCATTTTCACATCCTCATTCATACATACACATCCACATACATACATACACATCTGTATCTACATCCATACATCCACATCCACATCAACATTCACATTCATACATATACATCTACATGTATACATCCACATCACATTCATACAACCATATTACATCCATTCTCGTCCTAACACATCCCATATACATCTTAACACGTCCTAACTCATCTTAACACATTCTATCACATCTCATACACATCTTATCACATCTTTTTACATCTCATACACCTCTTATCACATCCTATCACTTTCCATACGCATCTTATCAAATTTATCACATCTCATACACCTCTTATCACATTTCATATCTTTTTTAAGGGAATTTGTATATTTGATATAAGATTTCTCTACACATTTATTTATGCATAAATTCCATTTAAGGAGACTAACACTTTCGAAATTAAAATCAATCTTTTATGCATCTTCTTATGCATAAATTCAATTTGGTAGAAATTACACTTTTAGAATAAAAGAATTTCTCTTATGCATCTAAGTTATGCATAAAATCCATTTATGAGAAAAATCATACTTTTAGTATAAAAAGAATATCTTTTATGCATACCTATATGCATGAAATCCAATATGATAAAAGTAACACTCTTACAATAAAATAATCAACTTTTATGCATACCTCTATGCATGAAATTCAATTATGATAAAAGTCACACTTTTATAATAAAATAATCAACTTTTATGCATACCTCTATGCATGAAATCCAATATGATAAACGTTACACTTTTGATATAAAAAAATTTATCCTTTATGCATACTTCTATACATGAAAATTAAAAATGATAAAAGTAACACTTTTGATATAAAAAAATTATCCTTTATGCATACTTCTATGCATGAAAATTAAAAATGATAAAAGTAACACTTTTGATATAAAAAAAATTTCCTTTATGCATACTTCTATGCATGAAAATTAAAAATGATAAAAGTAACACTTTTGATATAAAAAAAATTATCCTTTATGCATACTTCTATGCATGAAAATAAAAATTGATAAAAATAACACTTTTGATATAAAAATTTATCCATTATGCATACTTTTATGCATGAAAATAAAAATGGTAAAAATAACACTTTTGATATAAAAAAAATTATCCTTTATGCATACTTCTATGCATGAAAATAAAAATTGATAAAAATAACACTTTTGATATAAAAATTTATCCATTATGCATACTTCTATGCATGAAAATAAAAATGGTAAAAATAACACTTTTGATATAAAAATTTATCCATTATACATACTTCTATGCATGAAATAAAAATGGTAAAAATAACACTTTTGATATAAAAACTTATCCTTTATGCATGATATTAAAATTCAATTTCTCCATGATTATAATGAAATTCTTTCAATTAATCTAGGATGATAATTCCTAGAATATGGTAGTAAGTCCTCTTTTTATGCTTCAAATGAAATTATTTTATGCATAATTTTTATAAAAATTTTGCCATAGCTCCGCTGCTATGACTGATAAATCTCAATTTTTCTAAGGGATAAAGCTTATCATTAAGAAAATAATTAAAATGATCTCTAATTGGATCATTAATCCATAATGGATTGAATCATCAATATACATAAACTAAAAGCATTAAAAAAAGCCATTAATTTGGCCTCAAGCATAGCTTAATCTTGGGTTAAGGAAAAGCTTTATGAAAAGCTTGATTTGGATTGACAATGGGTCATGAGTATGACCATTTCTTGAGTGAGAGAGAGAAATTACATAAGAACCATTAGAATTTAAACATAAATAAAAATTAACTTCAATAGCATTTATTAAATTATGTAACTCTTCACTACTATTCACCAATTAACTTTAACAGCATTTAAAAAACCATACCAATTAAGCTTCTCAAGCTTGAGAGGGGTTGAGAAGAGAGAAACATTGAGAAATTATAGAAAAGATCAATATTCACTAATTACCTTACAAATTGCTTGATTCTTTGTTCACGGTAGAGGCCCCCAACCAATCAATTGGTTAAGTATGTTGATGGAGCCACTAATGGGGATTGAAGAAAGAGGGAAGCTCCAAAAACTAGTGAATTATTAAATGAATTCACAGTTCTTGGCTTAGGTGGAGTAGAGTAACGATGCATAAACACTATATATTTTTCAACAAGGGGGAGGCTTCTATTTAGAGGAAAAATTGAGCTCCTAACCAAACAAACTGATTCTAGAATTTTCTAAATCAGTTTGGTCAATATTTGACCATTTTTAGATCAGTTAAGCTAACTTTTTGGAACTAGACTTGAATGAGGAGAGAGGAGAGATGAAATCTCTTAATTTTTATGAGTTTAAAACTCATTCAAGCATGTGAAATATGCACCTCCTTTAAAGAACTCCCCTTCCTTACATATGTGTCATAATGGAATCATTTTAATATTGTTCATAGTTTTTTTACTAATAAACCTTGTACATTTTCAACTCTTCATCTTATGTGAAATATGCACCTCCTTTAAAGAACTCCCCTTCCTTACATATGTTTCACAATGGAATCATTTTAATATTGCTCATAGTTTTTTTACTAATAAACTTTGTACATTTTCAACTCTCCATCTTATGTGAAATATGCATCTCCTTTAAAGAACTCCCCTTCCTTACATATGTGTCATAATGGAATCATTTTAATATTGCTCATAGTTTTTTTTACTAATCAACCTTGTACATTTTCAACTCTTCATCTTATGTGAAATATGCACCTCCTTTAAAGAACTCCCCTTCCTTACATATGTGTCATAATGGAATTATTTTAATATTGCTCATAGTTTTTTTTACTAATAAACCTTGTATATTTTCAACTCTTCATCTTATGTGAGCATTTACTCATTTTTGGATACCCAAAATATCTCATATTTTTAATATTGCTCATAGTTTTTTACTAATAAACCTTGTACATTTTCAACTCTTCATCTTATGTGAGTATTTACTCATTTTTGGGTATCTTCTTTTACAAATTGGATTTATCTCCTCCCTACACATGGATTGATGCTATTGGCTCATAGGAACCTTAATTGGACCATAATCCAAAAATTTCTGAAAATCTAGACCCTTAGGCTAAGGTCCTTTATACCCATTTCCAATTAATTCCAATTGCACATTGGAAAGTTCTTTTTGAATTTCTGTTTCAGGGGAACTTATTTTAATAAGATGAGATAATATTAAAAATTTGAATATTCTCTCTCTAGAATATTTTCTCTCTCTAGGTTAAAACAGTTAGAAACAAGACTTTTATATTTCTGAAGAGGGATTGATTACAGGGGAAGATGCTGGACATTTTGAGAGGCTAGGGAGGAATCTTATATTCTCTCCCACTTGAAAAACGCGAGATGCCCTCATCTCGCAAACTGGGGGTAATTTCGCAAGATGCACAAGTATGAGATTGAGAGAAATTTTTTAATTAAGATTAATCACCAATTAAAAAAGTCTCAAAGAGAGTAAGGGTCAAGACAAGAACAAGATTTAAACTTTATTCATTCTTGGAACATATACAGTAAAGATAGAAGAACTCTTTACACTTCCATAAGCCCGTCCATCATATGATCACAAAAGCAGCACTCACAAGCTGCTCACGTATAAGGCGACTCATCTATGGGAATGATTCTGTTGGTTATTGCTGCGCCTATCTCAGTGGTATGAGGTGTTCTAACAAAAGGACCTCTGAGAGGCAAACCAAAAACGGGGTAAAGGCATATCTTCTAATGAGGAAGAAAACACGCCAGTAAGAAGACCCACTCAGAAAACTCAAGATGTCTTGATCTCATGACGCAGTAGTATCGGGGACCCAAACCCAAGGCTTCGATAACCATGGCCAAGCGGGCATTGTTACGAAAGTGCTGCTGACCCCAAGGTGTTACCCTAGTTATGTCTTGATAGGTCCGCCATTTGGTCTGAGCTACAGACGTTCCCAATTGAGGAAAAAGTGAGCGCTCATATTGTTCTATAAAATCCTTCTTCACAGACTCGCTTGCGTCTTGAAGGTGAGAAATCATCATGGATAAAACTAATTCCTGTTGCCAAGCCATGAAGGAGATTAAGAAGAAGGAGACCGATGGAAGTAAGATTACTGTGAGCGATGAGTAAGAGTTACGACTTATATAAAGGAAGGAGTTAGCGTAACCTAGAAGCCAACAGTATCTTGCCACTGAAGTTTTATCGTCTTTCCATGATTTGGGTTTGGCACATATTTCTATAGAAAGCATTAAAAACTTTGAGATGAGGAGATAAAAGAAGTTCATAGGTTAAGTCACTTATTTTGGTCCACAATATCTGGGGGATAACTACTTATACTCCCCTAGAGATAAAGAAATTCTTTTGGTCCGTATTCAATTGAAGACTATAAGTGCTTCTTTGATTTCTTTGAGTGTCCTCTTCTTATCCGCATAATGACTCTGTCAATCCTAGGTAGCGTTTATATCTTTATGAATTGCTTGCATATGATGCTCTAAGTCGCCAAGCATTGACTGGTCATCTCGACCCTAATCAATGGGTCGGACCTAGTTAATGGAGTTAAGCAATCTTGTCCGAGAGACGGACCCTGATTAGATTGGTATGAAGGAATTGGTCTCTGAATTTGGGTTCTAGACTTCCTTGTGCCCTTTCCATGGTAGGAGTCGGGCAATCTTTTAACTGATGACTAAAACCTTGGCATCCAAAATACGGGTTCTCACTTCTAAACTCATCGTTCTGAATCCTTAAAACAAGTGGGCTCTTGAGAAGGTATTCTGGGTAAAGTGTCTTCCCTTTTTAAACAGAATCTTTCTTTCATTTAGAGAGGGAATAATTATAAGATCAGAAAAGGAGATTCTTACTCCTGTATACCTCGAAGGCTGGGGGAGGAATCTTACATTCTACCCCACTTAAAAGGTGCAAGATGTCCTCATCTCGCAAGTAGAGGACAACTCTTTTGCTTAAGATCCAATTTTTTCTGGGATTCCTTATATTCCGGTCAACCCAACAGAATATGGGGATAAATATCCCTTATATAGAACTCATCATTAAATAACAATTCATTCAGATCATATCATTCATATCTTTAACACGATAATGGTCCATTAGACCGGAAACCTTTCTTCTGAACATTCCTCCACGGGAATTTAAGTTAAGCAAGTTCTCAATTTGTCATCCCTTAACTTGATCTACCGTCTCAAGTATTAACAGTAGTAATTTGACAGCACAATCCACTAATCTCATAGTGATTTGCTGAATCATTTTCATCATTTATCATTACAGGGACTCGTCCCAATCATCCACATTGTGGTTTTGCTCAGGTTATTATATTTCAACTAAATTTCAGAAATCATCATTTTTCAATCAGAATCCCAATCAATTCATCAGTTCCCAAACAGAATTAAAAATCATATCAACCACATTCGAATTCATCAACTGGATAGCATTAATGCTTATAATTTCAAGTCTTAGATTTACTCGTATACACTGCCGGTAAAGAGCTGCAGTTATACCCTCGGTATATACGGATAGTCATGAAACTCGAAACTATAAGGTAAATACCATCATGTCTAGGCCTCCTCAACAAGTCAGGGTTCCATACAATTGTGATACTTCCAATTGAAGACCCAATTACTAATTTACGAATTTCAATTTGAATTAACAATTTGTATTATATCACGCAATTACAACCTTTTTGTGCGTCTTGATAACTTTTGACATAATTGGCTCCTCAATTGATCTTATTGGAGATCTATGACATAAATCTGATAAACAGATTTTTTTAATCCGATCGTCCGTAAACAATCACCTAAAAAAAACATTTGTATATTTATATACAAGTTGCAATAAGTACATAGAGAAACTCGGCTGTGAGTTCAAAATCTCCTCGGAAGACATATAAGAGGACCGTACTGGGCCATAGTCATGCCCTGTTACATAAGTTCTCTAACTGCGAAGGGGGCTATTATTTTCTCCTTAGGGATAAATCGACTAAGGAGTCTATAAATTCGACATGAAAGTCTGAAATTTCGAGGCGTCGAATGATATAGAAAGACACCACGCACCATTTTCAGCTTTAACAGGATCATAGTCAATGAGAGATTCTACCACAACATTGTACGACGGTCGCAAGGGGCCTGGACATATTGCCCTGCAAACCACTTATGTTGTATTCTCTCCGCTGGGGTAGGAAAATATAAATCCGCGAAATGGCGTGCGAGTCTTTCTCGGCTTGTTTGAGTTGAAGCGGAAGAGATGAGATGCTCGAAGGCAAATGCAATCACATCTTGAGACTGGGTGAGGTCGGGAATACCAGATAAATGGAAAACTTCCATCTATAAAAACAATTTCTTTGATTAAAATTTCTTCATTAAAGAAGCTTATGGAATGAAAATACATTATGAAAATGCTGTTCTTGAATTCTTATTACTAATTTCAGAGCAGAATTTAATTATCTTTATTAGCTTTCAATTTCGCTTTGATACCAACTGTAAGATCCCAGTCTCCACCGCGCAACGGATTCGATACTAGCAGCGGAAGTAGCACATCATGCGTGGGTAGGGGTCTCACACTCGGGGCCTCGCCCACGGATATCCGAACAAGAGATTAATCCGTCGGTTTGTCCAAAACCGAAACCGAAAAAACTTCTTTACCCGGAAAGCATGGGCGATTCCACTAGGATAACTCTTTACTCTAACGTAGTTAAGATCATTACGGATCAACTGATCTGACTGCACCTTTAATGGTACTTGGTCAAATCAAGGAAGAACTTGCACTTGGATCATTGGGATCAACGCTTTTTTCTCCATCAAAAGGCACAGCCGTTGATTCCTATCCATAGAACAATTTCTATCCGGGATTTACTTCATCTATCGTAATAATAGAAATTAAATCTTGATTTACGGATCCATCAATCCAGCCTAACCCCATCCAGTCCCATGGGTTAGCCAACCGCCCAACCACTGTAGTGATGGGATCCAATTAAGAATTTGGTTAGGTTTTGTCCCGGGTACCAAGGAAAAGAGTTCCAAGGCCCCCTAGCCGGAAGTTCATGCAAGCATAAAACTAGTCACACCACTTACACACCCAATATGAAATTGCCTTTTTCTTAGCATTAACTAGCTTTAAAACAATCCTTTAATAAAACCATTATGTCACCGATGACAATCCTCAAAGTCTGTGGTTGAATCCTTATTTCCAGTCATTCATTCATTGGTATACTTATGGCATCATTGGCAACCAGAACGCTCACCACCTGATCATTCGAAGCCTTTTCCATAGTTCCTAGCTCATAGTAACCGGCAATATATTTATATAATAGAATGGAATCTCCGTGGAAGATCAGCTAGATCAACCCACAGATCCATATAAAAGAGCCATGGACTCATCCGTTGAGGACCAGCAAGGTCAATCAACTAGATCCATGCCCGGTTTCAGAAAACAACTCTTACTCCTTGTTCTAATATCTTCCACGACGCACGTGTGGGTATCTTCGGCGACCCAGAGCCCGAGCACCGTATGGTCAGCACCCTCTAGGATCCTTCGCAGGTGACCTAGCGCTTCACTCCTAGGCCGCTTCCTTGGTCCCTCATCCGCCGTAACCGGAAGCTCACCATTTAAATCCAACCGAGGCTGGTCAAGACCTCGATCGACCTTGCTACGCGAGACATCCTCCATTGACTCTCCGTCAGCAATTGCAACTTTATCAGTTCGGTCTTCATGACCTTATCCTCAAGACGGTCAAAATGCTTCTCCAGCATTCTTGACATAAAACAGTCATTTACAAACAGTCACAAAATACAGTTTCTATAACGAACTCTTGTCTTTCCATATTATCCACTCTTGGACCACATTATATCCATTCAATGTGTACTCGTTCTCATCCATTCACTCATATGGACTACACATTATCTCACATACACCTTCATATTCATTATTCTACATACATATCCATGTTCGTACGTCCACATCATACATCCAATTTCACATTCATACATACGCATCTACATGCATACATCCACATCCACATTCATACATCCATACCTCCATTTCCACATCCACACATCCACATTCATATTCATACATCCACATTCACATGCATACATCCATTTTCACATCCTCATTCATACATCCACATTCACATACATACATCCACATCTGTATCTACATCCATACATCCACATCCACCTCTTCATTCACATTCACATCCATACATCCACATCTACATACATACATCCACATCTACATACATACATCCATACATCCACATCTACATACATACATCCATTTTCACATCCTCATTCATACATACACATCCACATACATACATACACATCCGTATCTACATCCATACATCCACATCCACATCAACATTCACATTCATACATATACATCTACATGTATACATCCACATCACATTCATACAACCATATTACATCCATTCTCGTCCTAACACATCCCATATACATCTTAACACATCCTAACTCATCTTAACACATTCTATCACATCTCATGCACATCTTATCACATCTTTTTACATCTCATACACCTCTTATCACATCCTATCACTTTCCATACGCATCTTATCAAATCTTATCACATCTCATACACCTCTTATCACATCTTATCACATTTCATATCTTTTTTAAGAGAATTCTTATATTTGATATAAGATTTCTCTACACATTTATTTATGCATAAATTCCATTTAAGGAGACTAACACTTTCGAAATTAAAATCAATCTTTTATGCATCTTCTTATGCATAAATTCAATTTGGTAGGAATTACACTTTTAGAATAAAAGAATTTCTCTTATGCATCTAAGTTATGCATAAAATCCATTTATGAGAAAAATCACACTTTTAGTATAAAAAGAATATCTTTTATGCATACCTATAAGCATGAAATCCAATATGATAAAAGTAACACTCTTACAATAAAATAATCAACTTTTATGCATACCTCTATGCATGAAATTCAATTATGATAAAAGTCACACTTTTATAATAAAATAATCAACTTTTATGCATACCTCTATGCATGAAATCCAATATGATAAACGTTACACTTTTGATATAAAAAAATTTATCCTTTATGCATACTTCTATGCATGAAAATTAAAAATGATAAAAGTAACACTTTTGATATAAAAAAATTATCCTTTATGCATACTTCTATGCATGAAAATTAAAAATGATAAAAGTAACACTTTTGATATAAAAAAATTTTCCTTTATGCATACTTCTATGCATGAAAATTAAAAAATGATAAAAGTAACACTTTTGATATAAAAAAATATCCTTTATGCATACTTCTATGCATGAAAATAAAAATTGATAAAAATAACACTTTTGATATAAAAATTTATCCATTATGCATACTTCTATGCATGAAAATAAAAATGGTAAAAATAACACTTTTGATATAAAAAAATTATCCTTTATGCATACTTCTATGCATGAAAATAAAAATTGATAAAAATAACACTTTTGATATAAAAATTTATCCATTATGCATACTTCTATGCATGAAAATAAAAATGGTAAAAATAACACTTTTGATATAAAAATTTATCCATTATACATACTTCTATGCATGAAATAAAAATGGTAAAAATAACACTTTTGATATAAAAACTTATCATTTATGCATGATATTAAAATTTAATTTCTCCATGATTATAATGAAATTCTTTCAATTAATCTAGGATGATAATTCCTAGAATATGGTAGGAAGTCCTCTTTTTATGCTTCGAATGAAATTATTTTATGCATAATTTTTATAAAAATTTTGCCATAGCTCCGCTGCTATGACTGATAAATCTCAATTTTTCTAAGGGATAAAGCTTATCATTAAGGAAATAATTAAAATGATCTCTAATTGGATCATTAATCCATAATGGATTGAATCATCAATATACATAAACTAAAAGCATAGAAAAAAGCCATTAATTTGGCCTCAAGCATAGCTTAATCTTGGGTTAAGAAAAAGCTTTATGAAAAGCTTGATTTGGATTGAGAATGGATCATGAGTATGACCATTTCTTGAGTGAGAGAGAAATTACATAAAAACCATTAGAATTTAAACATAAATAAAAATTAACTTCAATAGCATTTATTAAATTATGTAACTCTTCACTACTATTCACCAATTAACTTCAACAGCATTTAAAAAACCATACCAATTAAGCTTCTCAAGCTTGAGAGGGGTTGAGAAGAGAGAAACATTGAGAAATTATAGAAAAGATCAATTTCACTAATTACCTTATAAATTGCTTGATTCTTTGTTCACGGTAGAGGCCCCCAACCAATCAATTGGTTAAGTATGTTGATGGAGCCACTAATGGGGATTGAAGAAAGAGGGAAGCTCCAAAAACTAGTGAATTATTAAATGAATTCACAGTTCTTGGCTTAGGTGGAGTAGAGTAACAATGCATAAACACTATATTTTTTTCAACAAGGGGGAGGCTTCTATTTATAGGAAAAGTTGAGCTCCTAACCAAACAAACCGATTCTAGAATTTTCTAAATCAGTTTGGTCAATATTTGACCATTTTTAGGTCAGTTAAGCTAACTTTTTGGAACTAGACTTGAATGAGGAGAGAGGAGAGATGAAATATCTTAATTTTTATGAGTTTAAAACTCATTCAAGCATGTGAAATATGCACCTCCTTTAAAGAACTCCCCTTCCTTACATATGTGTCATAATGGAATCATTTTAATATTGTTCATAGTTTTTTTACTAATAAACCTTGTACATTTTCAACTCTTCATCTTATGTGAAATATGCACCTCCTTTAAAGAACTCCCCTTCCTTACATATGTTTCATAATGGAATCATTTTAATATTGCTCATAGTTTTTTTACTAATAAACCTTGTACATTTTCAACTCTTCATCTTATGTGAAATATGCATCTCCTTTAAAGAACTCCCCTTCCTTACATATGTGTCATAATGGAATCATTTTAATATTGCTCATAGTTTTTTTTACTAATAAACCTTGTACATTTTCAACTCTTCATCTTATGTGAAATATGCACCTCCTTTAAAGAACTCCCCTTCCTTACATATGTGTCATAATGGAATCATTTTAATATTGCTCATAGTTTTTTTTACTAATAAACCTTGTACATTTTCATCTCTTCATCTTATGTGAGCATTTACTCATTTTTGGATACCCAAAATATCTCATATTTTTAATATTGCTCATAGTTTTTTATTAATAATCCTTGTACATTTTCAACTCTTCATCTTATGTGATTATTTACTCATTTTTGGGTATCTTCTTTGGATTTATCTCCTCCCTACACATGGATTGATGCTATTGGCTCATAGGAATCTTAATTGGACCATAATCCAAAAATTTCTAAAAATCTAGACCCTTAGGCTAATGTTCTTTATACCCATTTCCAATTAATTCCAATTGCACATTGGAAAGTTCTTTTTGAATTTCTGTTTCAGGGGAACTTATTTTAATAAGATGAGATAATATTAAAAATTTGAATATTCTCTCTCTAGAATATTTTCTCTCTCTAGGTTAAAACAGTTAGAAACAAGTCTTTTATATTTCTGAAGAGGGATTGATTACAGGGGAAGATGCTGGACATTTTGAGAGGCTGGGGAGGAATCTTACATTCTCTCCCACTTGAAAAACGCGAGATGCCCTCATCTCGCAAACTGGGGGTAATTTCGCAAGATGCACAAGTATGAGACTGAGAGAAATTTTTTAATTAAGATTAATCACCAATTAAAAAAAGTCTCAAAGAGAGTAAGGGTCAAGACAAGAACAAGATTTAAACTTTATTCATTCTTGGAACATATACAGTAAAGATAGAAGAACTCTTTACACTTCCATAAGCCCGTCCATCATATGATCACAAAAGCAGCACTCACAAGCTGCGCACGTATAAGGTGACTCATCTATGGGAATGATTCTGTTGGTTATTGCTGTGCCTATCTCAGTGGTATGAGGTGTTCTAACAAAAGGACCTCTCAGAGGCAAACCAAAAACGGGGTAAAGGCATATCTTCTGATGAGGAAGAAAACACGCCAGTAAGAAGACCCCCTCAGAAAACTCAAGATGTCTTGATCTCATGACGTAGTAGTATCGGGGACCCAAACCCAAGGCTTCGATAACCATGGCCAAGCGGACATTGTTACGAAAGTGCTGCTGACCCCAAGGTGTTACCCTAGTTATGACTTGATAGGTCTGTCATTTGGTCTGAGCTACAGACGTTCCCAATTGAGGAAAAAGTGAGCGCTCATATTATTCTATAAAATCCTTCTTCACAGACTCGCTTGCGTCTTGAAGGTGAGAAATCATCATGGATAAAACTAATTCCTGTTGCCAAGCCATGAAGGAGATTAAGAAGAAGGAGACTGATGGAAGTAAGATTACTGTGAGCGATGAGTAAAAGTTACGACTTATATAAAGGAAGGAGTTAGCGTAACCTAGAAGCCAACCCTATCTTGCCACTGAAGTTTTATCGTCTTTCCATGATTTGGGTTTAGCACATATTTCTATAGAAAGCGTTAAAAACTTTGAGATGAGGAGATAAAAGAAGTTCATAGGTTAAGTCACTTCTTTTGGTCCACAATATCTGGGGGATAACTACTTATACTCCCCTAGAGATAAAGAAATTCTTTTGGTCCGTATTCAATTGAAGACTATAAGTGCTTCTTTGATTTCTTTGACTGTCCTCTTCTTATCCGCATATTGTCTCTGTCAATCCTAGGCAGCGTTTATATCTTTATGAATTGCTTGCATATGATGCTCTAAGTCGCCAAGCATTTGACTGGTCATCTCGACCCTAATCAATGGGTCGGACCTAGTTAATGGAGTTAAGCAATCTTGTCCGAGAGACGGACCCTGATTAGATTGGTATGAAGGAATTTGTCTCTGAATTTGGGTTCTAGACTTCCTTGTGCCCTTTCCATGGTAGGAGTCGGGCAGTCTTTTAACTGATGACTAAAACCTTGGCATCCAAAATACCGGTTCTCACTTCTAAACTCATCGTTCTGAATCCTTAAAACAAGTGGGCTCCTGAGAAGGTATTCTGGGTAAAGTGTCTTCCCTTTTTAAACAGAATCTTTCTTTCATTTAGAGAGGGAATAATTATAAGATCAGAAAAGGAGATTCTTACTCTTGTATACCTCGAAGGCTGGGGGAGGAATCTTACATTCTACCCCACTTAAAAGGTGCAAGATGTCCTCATCTCGCAAGTAGAGGACAACTCTTTTGCTTAAGATCCAATTTATTCTGGGATTCCTTATATTCCGGTCAACCCAACAGAATATGGGGATAAATATCCCTTATATAGAACTCATCATTAAATAACAATTCATTCAGATCATATCATTCATATCTTTAACACGATAATGGTCCATTAGACCGGAAACCTTTCTTCTGAACATTCCTCCACGGGAATTTAAGTTAAGCAAGTTCTCAATTTGTCATCCCTTAACTTGATCTACCGTCTCAAGTATTAACAGTAGTAATTTGACAGCACAATCCACTAATCTCATAGTGATTTGCTGAATCATTTTCATCATTTATCATTACAGGGACTCGTCCCAATCATCCACATTGTGGTTTTGCTCAGGTTATTATATTTTAACTAAATTTTAAAAATCATCATTTTTCAATCAGAATCCCAATCAATTCATCAGTTCCCAAACAGAATTAAAAATCATATCAACCACATTCGAATTCATCAACTGGATAGCATTAATGCTTATAATTTCAAGTCTTAGATTTACTCATATATACTGCCGGTAAAGAGCTACAGTTATACCCTCGGTATATACGGATAGTCATGAAACTCGAAACTATAAGGTAAATACCATCATGTCAACGCCTCAAGCAAGTCAGGGTTCCATACAATTGTGATACTTCCAATTGAAGACCCAATTACTAATTTACGAATTTCAATTTAAATTAACAATTTGTATTATATTACGCAATTACAACCTTTTTGTGCGTCTTGATAACTTTTGACATAATTGGCTCCTCAATTGATCTTATTGGAGATCTATGACATAAATCTGATAAACAGATTTTTTTTTATCCGATCGTCCGTAAACAATCACTTAAAAAAAACATTTGTATATTTATATACAAGTTGCAATAAGTACATAGAGAAACTCGGCTGTGAGTTTAAAATCTCCTCGAAAGACATATAAGAGGACCGTACTAGGCCATAGTCATGCCCTGTTACATAAGTTCTCTAACTGCGAAGGGGGCTATTATTTTCTCCTTAGGGATAAATCGACTAAGGAGTCCATAAATTCGACATGAAAGTCTGAAATTTCGAGGCGTCAAATGATATAGAATGACACCACGCACCATTTTCAGCTTTAACAGGATCATAGTCAATGAGAGATTCTACCACAGCATTGTACGGCGGTCGCAAGGGGCCTGGACATATTGCCCTGCAAACCACTTATGTTGTATTTTCTCCGCTGGGGTAGGAAAATATAAATGCGCGAAATGGCGTGCGAGTCTTGCTCGGCTTGTTTGAGTTGAAGCGGAAGAGATGAGATGCTCGAAGGCAAATGCAATCATATCTTGAGACTGGGTGAGGTCGGGAATACCAGATAAATGGAGAACTTCCATCTATAAAAACAATTTCTTTGATTAAAATTTCTTCATTAAAGAAGCTTACGGAATGAAAATACATTATGAAAATGCTGTTTCTAAATTCTTATTACTAATTTCAGAGAAGAATTTAATTATCTTTATTAGCTTTTAATTTCGCTCTGATACCAACTGTAAGATCCCAGTCTCCACCGCGCAACGGATTCGATACTAGCAGCGGAAGTAGCACATCATGCGTGGGTAGGGGTCTCACACTCGGGGCCTCGCCCACGGATATCCGAAAAAGAGATTAATCCGTCGGTTTGTCCAAAACCGAAACTGAAAAAACTTCCTTTACCCGGAAAGCATGGGCGATTCCACTAGGATAACTCTTTACTCTAACATAGTTAAGATCATTACGGATCAACTGATCTGACTGCACCTTTAATGGTACTTGGTCAAATCAAGGAAGAACTTGCACTTGGATCATTGGGATCAACGCTTTTTTCCCCATCAAGAGGCACAGCCGTTGATTCCTATCCATAGAACAATTTCTATTCGGGATTTACTTCATCTATCGTAATAATAGAAATTAAATCTTGATTTACGGATCCATCAATCCAGCCTAACCCCATCCAGTCCCATGGGTTAGCCAACCGCCCAACCACTGTAGTGATGGGATCCAATTAAGAATTTGGTTAGGTTTTGTCCCGGGTACCAAGGAAAAGAGTTCCAAGGCCCCTTAGCCGGAAGTTCATGCAAACATAAAACTAGTCACACCACTTACACACCCAATATGAAATTGCCTTTTTCTTAGCATCAACTAGCTTTAAAACAATCCTTTAATAAAACCATTATGTCACCGATGACAATCCTCAAAGTCTGTGGTTGAATCCTTATTTCCAGTCATTCATTCATTGGTATACTTATGGCATCATTGGCAACCAGAACGCTCACCACCTGATCACTCAGGGGCCTTTTCCATAGTTCCTAGCTCATAGTAACCGGCAATATATTCATATAATAGAATGGAATCTCCATGGAAGATCAGCTAGATCAACCCACAGATCCATATAAAAGAGCCATGGACTCATCCGTTGAGGACCAGCAAGGTCAATCAACTAGATCCATGCCCGGTTTCAGAAAACAACTCTTACTCCTTGTTCTAATATCTTCCACGACGCACGTGTGGGTATCTTCGGCGACCCAGAGCCCGAGCACCGTATGGTCAGCACCCTCTAGGATCCTTCGCAGGTGACCTAGTGCTTCACTCCTAGGCCGCTTCCTTGGTCCCTCATCCACTGTAACCGGAAGCTCACCATTTAAATCGAACCGAGGCTGGTCAAGACCTCGATCGACCTTGCTACGCGAGACGTCCTCCATTGACTCTCCGTCAGCAGTTGCAACTTTATCAGTTCGGTCTTCATGACCTTATCCTCAAGACGGTCAAAATGCTTCTCCAGCATTCTTGACATAAAACAGTCATTTACAAACAGTCACAAAATACAGTTTCTATAACGAACTCTTGTCTTTCCATATTATCCACTCTCGGACCACATTACTTATTCCACATTCCATTCGTTCTCATCCATTCACTCATATAGACTACACATTATCTCACATACACCTTCATATTCATTATTCTACATACATATCCATGTTCGTACGTCCACATCATACATCCAATTTCACATTCATACATACGCATCTACATGCATACATCCACATCCACATTCATACATCCATACCTCCATTTCCACATCCACACATCCACATTCATATTCATACATCCACATTCACATGCATACATCCATTTTCACATCCTCATTCATACATCCACATTCACATACATACATCCACATCCGTATCTACATCCATACATCCACATCCACCTCTTCACATTCACATCTACATACATACATCCACATCAACATTCACATTCATACATATACATCTACATACATACATCCATTTTCACATCCTCATTCATACATACACATCCACATACATACATACACATCCGTATCTACATCCATACATCCACATCCACATCAACATTCACATTCATACATATACATCTACATGTATACATCCACATCACATTCATACAACCATATTACATCCATTCTCGTCCTAACACATCCCATATACATCCTAACACATCCTAACTCATCTTAACACATTCTATCACATCTCATACACATCTTATCACATCTTTTTACATCTCATACACCTCTTATCACATCCTATCACTTTCCATACGCATCTTATCAAATCTTATCACATCTCATACACCTCTTATCACATCTTATCACATTTCATATCTTTTTTAAGAGAATTCTTATATTTAATATAAGATTTCTCTACACATTTATTTATGCATAAATTCCATTTAAGGAGACTAACACTTTCGAAATTAAAATCAATCTTTTATGCATCTTCTTATGCATAAATTCAATTTGGTAAGAATTACACTTTTAGAATAAAAAAATTTCTCTTATGCATCTAAGTTATGCATAAAATCCATTTATGAGAAAAATCACACTTTTAGTATAAAAAGAATATCTTTTATGCATACCTATATGCATGAAATCCAATATGATAAAAGTAACACTCTCACAATAAAATAATCAACTTTTATGCATACCTCTATGCATAAAATTCAATTATGATAAAAGTCACACTTTTATAATAAAATAATCAACTTTTATGCATACCTCTATGCATGAAATCCAATATGATAAACGTAACACTTTTGATATAAAAAAATTTATCCTTTATGCATATTAAAAATGATAAAAGTAACACTTTTGATATAAAAAAATTATCCTTTATGCATACTTCTATGCATGAAAATTAAAAATGATAAAAGTAACACTTTTGATATAAAATTTTTCCTTTATGCATACTTCTATGCATGAAAATTAAAAAATGATAAAAGTAACACTTTTGATATAAAAAAAAATTATCCTTTATGCATACTTCTATGCATGAAAATAAAAAATGATAAAAATAACACTTTTGATATAAGAATTTATCCATTATGCATACTTCTATGCATGAAAATAAAAATGGTAAAAATAACACTTTTGATATAAAAAAAATTATCCTTTATGCATACTTCTATGCATGAAAATAAAAATTGATAAAAATAACACTTTTGATATAAAAATTTATCCATTATGCATACTTCTATGCATGAAAATAAAAATGGTAAAAATAACACTTTTGATATAAAAATTTATCCATTATACATACTTCTATGCATGAAATAAAAATGGTAAAAATAACACTTTTGATATAAAAACTTATCCTTTATGCATGATATTAAAATTCAATTTCTCCATGATTATAATGAAATTATTTCAATTAATCTAGGATGATAATTCCTAGAATATGGTAGAAAGTCCTCTTTTTATGCTTCGAATGAAATTATTTTATGCATAATTTTTATAAAAATTTTGCCATAGCTCCGCTGCTATGACTGATAAATCTCAATTTTTCTAAGGGATAAAGCTTATCATTAAGGAAATAATTAAAATGATCTCTAATTGGATCATTAATTCATAATGGATTGAATCATCAATATACATAAACTAAAAGCATAGAAAAAAGCCATTAATTTGGCCTCAAGCATAGCTTAATCTTGGGTTAGGAAAAAGCTTTATGAAAAGCTTGATTTGGATTGAGAATGGGTCATGAGTATGACCATTTCTTGAGTGAGAGAGAGAAATTACATAAAAACCATTAGAATTTAAACATAAATAAAAATTAACTTCAATAGCATTTATTAAATTATGTAACTCTTCACTACTATTCACCAATTAACTTCAATAGCATTTAAAAAACCATACCAATTAAGCTTCTCAAGCTTGAGAGGGGTTGAGAAGAGAGAAACATTGAGAAATTATAGAAAAGATCAATATTCACTAATTACCTTACAAATTGCTTGATTCTTTGTTCACGGTAGAGGCCCCCAACCAATCAATTGGTTAAGTATGTTGATGGAGCCACTAATGGGGATTGAAGAAAGAGGGAAGCTCCAAAAACTAGTGAATTATTAAATGAATTCACAGTTCTTGGCTTAGGTGGAGTAGAGTAACGATGCATAAACACTATATATTTTTCAACAAGGGGGAGGCTTCTATTTAGAGGAAAAATTGAGCTCCTAACCAAACAAACTGATTCTAGAATTTTCTAAATCAGTTTGGTCAATATTTGACCATTTTTAGGTCAGTTAAGCTAACTTTTTGGAACTAGACTTGAATGAGGAGAGAGGAGAGATGAAATATCTTAATTTTTATGAGTTTAAAACTCATTCAAGCATGTGAAATATGCACCTCCTTTAAAGAACTCCCCTTCCTTACATATGTGTCATAATGGAATCATTTTAATATTGTTCATAGTTTTTTTACTAATAAACCTTGTACATTTTCAACTCTTCATCTTATGTGAAATATGCATCTCCTTTAAAGAACTCCCCTTCCTTACATATGTTTCATAATGGAATCATTTTAATATTGCTCATAGTTTTTTTACTAATAAACTTTGTACATTTTCAACTCTTCATCTTATGTGAAATATGCATCTCCTTTAAAGAACTCCCCTTCCTTACATATGTGTCATAATGGAATCATTTTAATATTGCTCATAGTTTTGTTTACTAATAAACCTTGTACATTTTTAACTCTTCATCTTATGTGAGTATTTACTCATTTTTGGATACCCAAAATATCTCATATTTTTAATATTGCTCATAGTTTTTTACTAATAAACCTTGTACATTTTCAACTCTTCATCTTATGTGAGTATTTACTCATTTTTGGGTATCTTCTTTTACAAATTGGATTTATCTCCTCCCTACACATGGATTGATGCTATTGGCTCATAGGAACCTTAATTGGACCATAATCCAAAATTTTCTGAAAATCTAGACCCTTAGGCTAATGTTCTTTATACCCATTTCCAATTAATTCCAATTGCACATTGGAAAGTTCTTTTTGAATTTCTGTTTCAGGGGAACTTATTTTAATAAGATGAGATAATATTAAAAATTTGAATATTCTCTCTCTAGAATATTTTCTCTCTCTAGGTTAAAACAATTAGAAACAAGTCTTTTATATTTCTGAAGAGGGATTGATTACAGGGGAAGATGCTGGACATTTTGAGAGGCTGGGGAGGAATCTTACATTCTCTCCCACTTGAAAAACGCGAGATGCCCTCATCTCGCAAACTGGGGGTAATTTCGCAAGATGCACAAGTATGAGACTGAGAGAAATTTTTTAATTAAGATTAATCACCAATTAAAAAAAGTCTCAAAGAGAGTAAGGGTCAAGACAAGAACAAGATTTAAACTTTATTCATTCTTGGAACATATACAGTAAAGATAGAAGAACTCTTTACACTTCCATAAGCCCGTCCATCATATGATCACAAAAGCAGCACTCACAAGCTGCGCACGTATAAGGTGACTCATCTATGGGAATGATTCTATTGGTTATTTCTGCGCCTATCTCAGTGGTATGAGGTGTTCTAACAAAAGGACCTCAGAGGCAAACCAAAAACGGGGTAAAGGCATATCTTCTGATGAGGAAGAAAACACGCCAGTAAGAAGACCCCCTCAGAAAACTCAAGATGTCTTGATCTCATGACGTAGTAGTATCGGGGACCCAAACCCAAGGCTTCGATAACCATGGCCAAGCGGACATTGTTACGAAAGTGCTGCTGACCCCAAGGTGTTACCCTAGTTATGTCTTGATAGGTCCGTCATTTGGTCTGAGCTACAGACGTTCCCAATTGAGGAAAAAGTGAGCGCTCATATTGTTCTATAAAATCCTTCTTCACAGACTCGCTTGCGTCTTGAAGGTGAGAAATCATCATGGATAAAACTAATTCCTGTTGCCAAGCCATGAAGGAGATTAAGAAGAAGGAGACCGATGGAAGTAAGATTACTGTGAGCGATGAGTAAAAGTTACGACTTATATAAAGGAAGGAGTTAGCGTAACCTAGAAGCCAACCGTATCTTGCCACTGAAGTTTTATCGTCTTTCCATGATTTGGGTTTAGCACATATTTCTATAGAAAGCGTTAAAAACTTTGAGATGAGGAGATAAAAGAAGTTCATAGGTTAAGTCACTTCTTTTGGTCCACAATATCTGGGGGATAACTACTTATAATCCCCTAGAGATAAAGAAATTCTTTTGGTCCGTATTCAATTGAAGACTATAAGTGCTTCTTTGATTTCTTTGACTGTCCTCTTCTTATCCGCATATTGTCTCTGTCAATCCTAGGCAGCGTTTATATCTTTATGAATTGCTTGCATATGATGCTCTAAGTCGCCAAGCATTTGACTGGTCATCTCGACCCTAATCAATGGGTCGGACCTAGTTAATGGAGTTAAGCAATCTTGTCCGAGAGACGGACCCTGATTAGATTGGTATGAAGGAATTGGTCTCTGAATTTGGGTTCTAGACTTCCTTGTGCCCTTTCCATGGTAGGAGTCGGGCAGTCTTTTAACTGATGACTAAAACCTTGGCATCCAAAATACCGGTTCTCACTTCTAAACTCATTGTTCTGAATCCTTAAAACAAGTGGGTTCCTGAGAAGGTATTCTGGGTAAAGTGTCTTCCCTTTTTAAACAGAATCTTTCTTTCATTTAGAGAGGGAATAATTATAAGATCAGAAAAGGAGATTCTTACTCCTGTATACCTCGAAGGCTGGGGGAGGAATCTTACATTCTACCCCACTTAAAAGGTGCAAGATGTCCTCATCTCGCAAGTAGAGGACAACTCTTTTGCTTAAGATCCAATTTATTCTGGGGTTCCTTATATTCCGGTCAACCCAACAGAATATGGGGATAAATATCCCTTATATAGAACTCATCATTAAATAACAATTCATTCAGATCATATCATTCATATCTTTAACACGATAATGGTCCATTAGACCGAAAAAATTCCTTCTGAACATTCCTCGACGGGAATTTAAGTTAAGCAAGTTCTCAATTTGTCATCCCTTAACTTGATCTACCATCTCAAGTATTAACAGTAGCAATTTGACAGCACAATCCACTAATCTCATAGTGATTTACTGAATCATTTTCATCATTTATCATTACAGGGACTCGTCCCAATCATCCAGATTGTGGTTTTGCTCAGGTTATTATATTTCAACTAAATTTCAAAAATCATCATTTTTCAATCAGAATCCCAATCAATTCATCAGTTCCCAAACATAATTAAAAATCATATCAACCACATTCGAATTCATCAACTGGATAGCATTAATGCTTATAATTTCAAGTCTTAGATTTACTCGTATATACTGCCGGTAAAGAGCTGCAGTTATACCCTCGATATATACGGATAGTCATGAAACTCGAAACTATAAGGTAAATACCATCATGTCAAGGCCTCAAGCAAGTCAGGGTTCCATACAATTGCAGTACTTCCAATTGAAGACCCAATTACTAATTTATAAATTTCAATTTGAATTAACAATTTGTATTACATCACGCAATTACAACCTTTTTGTGCGTCTTGATAACTTTTGACATAATTGGCTCCTCAGTTGATCTTATTGGAGATCTATGACATAAATCTGATAAACAAATTTTTCTTTATCCGATCGTCCGTAAACAATCACTTAAAAAAAACATTTGTATATTTATATACAAGTTGCAATAAGTACATAGAGCAACTCGGCTCTGAGTTCAAAATCTCCTCGGAAGATATATAAGAGGACCGTACTGGGCCATAGTCATGCCCTGTTACATAAGTTCTCTAACTGCGAAGGGGGCTATTATTTTCTCCTTAGGGATAAATCGACTAAGGAGTCTATAAATTCGACATGAAAGTCTGAAATTTCGAGGCGTCGAATGATATAGAATGACACCACGCACCATAATGAGACTAACACTTTCGAAATTCAAATCAATCTTTTATGCATCTTCTTATGCATAAATTCAATTTGGTAAGAATTACACTTTTAGAATAAAAGAATTTCTCTTATGCATCTAAGTTATGCATAAAATCCATTTATGAGAAAAATCACACTTTCAGTATAAAAAGAATATCTTTTATGCATACCTATATGCATGAAATCCAATATGATAAAAGTAACACTCTTACAATAAAATAATCAACTTTTATGCATACCTCTATGCATGAATTTCAATTATGCTAAAAGTCACACTTTTATAATAAAATAATCAACTTTTATGCATACCTCTATGCATGAAATCCAATATGATAAAAGTAACACTTTTGATATAAAAAAATTTATCCTTTATGCATACTTCTATGCATGAAAATTAAAAATGATAAAAGTAACACTTTTGATATAAAAAGTTTATCCTTTATGCATACTTCTATGCATGAAAATTAAAAATGATAAAAGTAACACTTTTGATATAAAAAAATTTTCCTTTATGCATACTTCTATGCATGAAAATTAAAAAATGATAAAAGTAACACTTTTGATATAAAAAAAATTATCCTTTATGCATACTTCTATGCATGAAAATAAAAATTGATAAAAATAACACTTTTGATATAAAAATTTATCCATTATACATACTTCTATGCATGAAAATAAAAATGGTAAAAATAACACTTTTGATATAAAAAAAATTATCCTTTATGCATACTTCTATGCATAAAAATAACACTTTTGATATAAAAATTTATCCATTATGCATACTTCTATGCATGAAAATAAAAATTGATAAAAATAACACTTTTGATATAAAAATTTATCCATTATGCATACTTCTATGCATGAAAATAAAAATGGTAAAAATAACACGTTTGATATAAAAATTTATCCATTATACATACTTCTATGCATGAAATAAAAATGGTAAAAATAACACTTTTGATATAAAAACTTATCCTTTATGCATGATATTAAAATTTAATTTCTCCATGATTATAATGAAATTTTTTCAATTAATCTAGGATGATAATTCCTAGAATATGGTAGGAAGTCCTCTTTTTATGCTTCGAATGAAATTATTTTATGCATAATTTTTATAAAAATTTTACCATCGCTCCGCTGCTATGACTGATAAATCTCAATTTTTTTAAGGGATAAAGCTTATCATTAAGAAAATAATTAAAATGATCTCTAATTGGATCATTAATCCATAATGGATTGAATCATCAATATACATAAACTAAAAGCATAGAAAAAAGCCATTAATTTGGTCTCAAGCATAGCTTAATCTTGGGTTAGGAAAAAGCTTTATGAAAAGATTGATTTGGATTGAGAATGGGTCATGAGTATGACCATTTCTTGAGTGAGAGAGAGAAATTACATAAAAACCATTAGAATTTAAACATAAATAAAAATTAACTTCAATAGCATTTATTAAATTATGTAACTCTTCAGTACTATTCACCAATTAACTTCAATAGCATTTAAGAAACCATACCAATTAAGCTTCTCAAGCTTGAGAGGGGTTGAGAAGAGAGAAACATTGAGAAATTATAGAAAAGATCAATATTCACTAATTACCTTACAAATTGCTTGATTCTTTGTTCACGGTAGAGGCCCCCAACCAATCAATTGGTTAAGTATGTTGATGGAGCCACTAATGGGGATTGAAGAAAGAGGGAAGCTCCAAAAACTAGTGAATTATTAAATGAATTCACAGTTCTTGGCTTAGGTGGAGTAGAGTAACGATGCATAAACACTATATATTTTTCAACAAGGGGGAGGCTTCTATTTATAGGAAAAATTGAGCTCCTAACCAAACAAACTGATTCTAGAATTTTCTAAATCAGTTTGGTCAATATTTGACCATTTTTAGGTCAGTTAAGCTAACTTTTTGGAACTAGACTTGAATGAGGAGAGAGGAGAGATGAAATATCTTAATTTTTATGAGTTTAAAACTCATTTAAGCATGTGAAATATGCACCTCCTTTAAAGAACTCCCCTTCCTTACATATGGAATCATTTTAATATTGTTCATAGTTTTTTTACTAATAAACCTTGTACATTTTCAACTCTTCATCTTATGTGAAATATGCACCTCCTTTAAAGAACTCCCCTTCCTTACATATGTGTCATAATGGAATCATTTTAATATTGCTCATAATTTTTTTACTAATAAACCTTGTACATTTTCAACTCTTCATCTTATGTGAAATATGCATCTCCTTTAAAGAACTCCCCTTCCTTACATATGTGTCATAATGGAATCGATTTAATATTGCTCATAGTTTTTTTTACTAATAAACCTTATACATTTTCAACTCTTCATCTTATGTGAAATATGCACCTCCTTTAAAGAACTCCCCTTCCTTACATATGTGTCATAATGGAATCATTTTAATATTGCTCATAGTTTTTTTTTACTAATAAACCTTGTACATTTTCAACTCTTCATCTTATGTGAGCATTTACTCATTTTTTGATACCCAAAATATCTCATATTTTTAATATTGCTCATAGTTTTTTACTAATAAACCTTGTACATTTTCAACTCTTCATCTTATGTGAGTATTTACTCATTTTTGGGTATCTTCTTTTTGTTGGGAAGACGAGAGGTGAGAGGAAGAGAGAGACGAGACATAGAGACTGAAACCCCAAAGTGTGTGGAATACACACAATAGATGAGTATATATAGAGGAGATCCTAGGGCTATATATATAGAGACATTCTATATATAGCCAACACCCCCACTCAAAGAAGGGTCTCTAACTGTGGATGAAAAAACCCTTGGGGGCTCAAGGGAAAAACCCACAGCTCTATATACACCTACTGCTATATTAAATTATTTTATAGTTACAAAGTATTATTCAAAGGAGCTACATCACTCCCATATACACAATAGCCATGAAGGCTACATCACTCCCATATATACTTCATCACTCTTATGTGTACAATAGCCATGAAGGCTTCTAAGGAGTCATCGTCATCCATCTTCATGTTGTCTTGATCCATTCATGTAGGTTGGGTGCGAGTCTATCTTCGTGACGATGCCAAATAATATTTTTGTAGTCTCTTCTCTATATTGAAGCTCAACAATATCCAAATACAATCCTGATCCATAAACCCTGTAAAATGGAAGAAGTCTCCATAACAAATGGAAAACCATAATTTTGTTATAGAAATATGAGATGTACACGAAAAGATGTACACAAAGAAATAGACATAAAGGTATCTATTATATGGTTGCTTAGGAGTATAGTCCATCCGCAAGGACATGCATGGTAGTGTCACTTTGTGGATGATCATCCAATCAATGTTAAATGAACTAGATTTGGTAAGAGAATCTGGTTACTTGGAGAAGTTGACTTGGAAGATTGACCTGTCAATAAACACTAAAATAGAAAATGACACTCATTCTAGTTAGTAAGGATATCATGGAAAGCTAGAATCATATCTTTGCCATGGGAAAAATCTATGACATAAGATCAAACCTCCAATATTATGAGTCAAGATAATGAGACAACTATAACTTGGATCAAACCTCTAGGATGACATGATATGAAAGTAAATCTCATAAGATGACAGGAGGAGAAATCAAACCTCTGACGTCCATAGGTAGGATGACCAGACATGATGAAAAAACGAACCTCTAACATGAAACAATAATTAGGATGTAGACACCTCTGACGGGACGAAAAGGCAAACCTTTGACATGACGTACTTGAAAGTAAACCTCATAAGATGATAGGCCGAGAAATCAAACATGTGACATTCACAATCAGGATAGTAAACCTCATGAGATGACGGAACGAGAAATCAAACCTTTGACATCCGCAGGCAGGATGACATGATGTGAACATAAACCTCATAAGTTGATAGGACGAGAACATGTAGCCAGGATGACATGATGTGAATATAAACCTCATAAGTTGATAGGACGAGAAATCAAACCTCTGACGGGAAGAGAAATCAAACCTCTGACATGTAGTCAGGAGGATGACATGATGTGAACGTAAACCAACCTCGTAAGATGACGTGAACGTAAACCAACCTCGTAAGATGATGGGACAAGAAATCAAACCTTTGACATGTAGTCAGGATGACATGACGTGAACATAAACCTCATAAGCTGACGGGACATTCACAATCAGGATAGTAAACCTCATAAGATAACGGAACGAGAAATCAAACCTTTGACATCCGCAGGCAGCATGTAGCCAGGATGACATGATGTGAACATAAACCTCATAAGTTGATAGGACGAGAAATTAAACCTCTGACGGGAAGAGAAATCAAACCTCTGACATGTAGTCAGGATGACATGACGTAAACCAACCTCGTAAGATGACGTGAATGTAAACCAACCTCGTAAGATGACGGGACAAGAAATCAAACCTCTGACATGTAGTCAGGATGACATGACGTGAACATAAACCTTATAAGCTGACGGGACGAGAAATCAAACGTCTCGGAAAATATGCTGGACGGAATTTCTTGTTAGTTGCCATAGATTGAATTCCAAGACTTGACCACCATTATAGCCATTTAGACCTGCATGGCTGCATTGTCGACCATAAAAGACATTGATAGACTTAAATAAACCTAGTCAATCTGATGAGCCAAAGCCAAGGCATGGTGCATCCTTGATGACCATGGTATCATGGATACAATCCATGGAAACGTAGTCAACCATCATTGATGAAACATGTAACCATCATCATGGAACAACACCATGGCATCATGGATAAAATCCTTGGAAACACAATCAACCAATATAGATTAGCCAAGTGAACCAACATCAACGAAACATGTAGCTTGGAATGACCAACATCAACGAAACATGTAACCATCATCTAACCATCATCATGGAACAGCACCATGGCATCATAGATACAATCCATGGAAACATAGTCAACCATCATCGACGACGAAACATGTAACCATCATCACGGAACAACACCATGGCATCATGGATACAATCCATGGAAACGTAGTCAACCATCATGGATGAAACATGTAACCATGATTCATCATGGAACAACACCATGGCATCATGGATAAAATCCTTGTGGAAACACAATCAACCAATATAGATTAGCCAAGTGAACCAACATCAACGAAACATGTAGCTTGGAATGACCAACATCAACGAAACATGTAACCATCACCATGGCACAACGATCCATGGAAACATAGTCAACCATCATCGATGAAACATGTAACCATCATCTAACCATCATCATGGAACAGCACCATGGCATCATGGATACAATCCATGGAAACATAGTCAACCATCATCGACGACGAAACATGTAACCATCATCACGGAACAACACCATGGCATCATGGATACAATCCATGGAAACGTAGTCAACCATCATCGACGAAACATGTAACCATCATCATGGAACAACACCATGGCATCATGGACATTTTGATGAAAAAGCATCCATATGTATGCTTGAAAAATCATCATAAAATAGCACCGTGGCATCATGGACATTTTGAGAAAACATGTAACCATCATCATGGAAGGAAACCAACACCAAAGCATTAATACAAAGATAAACCAAGTCAATGGATGCCCATTCCATCAATATGAAAGAAACAAGATGCATTTAAAAGCATCACAATCAATATGGGAGAAACAATTGACATACCTTTTCTTGAGGATTTAATATGAGAATCATATCTATCAGCTCCTCATCTGAAAAGTGAGATTTGAGTATCCTCCACGCACCCATATAGCAGTTTTCGTGATGGAGAACCAATGCTACCATTGTATGATGGAGATAACGATTATGTCTCCACAAGATCTTCCTTAGAGTCACAAACTACTCCTGAATAGTTGATATTTTTTCCATCTACCAGAGGAATTATGCTGCTTTTGCCAGAACCATGCCTTCCAACCAAGGCAACTGTCTTTCTAGTAGGTATAGCTGAAATACACATTTCGAAACTCAAGGTAAACTGTATGAGGACTACATCGTTCAAAACTTGACTGACAATATCCCCATTGTTTCCATATTGTTTCCATAAGTGGCTATCACACAGTTAGCAATAACAAGATTCGTATGCATCTATGAGCGCATATCAAGAAGTAATTAGATATCAATAAATCTACAACATATGAGAAATATAATGTTGCAAAACACTAAATCTTATCTTCTTATATATTCAATGTCAAACCATCATCTACTATATTCAACCAACAATATCCTCTTTTTCATAAGTAGGATTGATACTCATGAAAAATCTTCTTTCTATCACAAATCTCTATCTACTATGAGTAACAAACAATATTCTCTCTTTGACAAGTGTGATGCAATATTCTCTCTTTGTGAGACAAGTGCGATGATGCAATATATACATGCAAACTAAATCTCATGAAAGATCATCTTTTTTCCAAAAATCTTTGTCTTCTATGAACAACACGAGATATTATCTCTTTCATAAGTATGATGCAATATATACATGTGCAAGAATGATGCAATACATACACAAACTAATATCATGAAAAATCTTCTTTCTCCCAAAAATCTTTCTCTACTATGAAAAACATACAATATATTCTCTTTCACAAGTATGAAGAAATATATACATGCAAACATATACTCACGAAAGATCTTCTTTCTCCTAGAAACCTTTATTTTCTATGAGAAATAAACGATATTTTCTTTTTCACAAGTATGATGCAATCTATACATGAAAATCAATGCTCATGAAATATTTTATTAGTTTCACAAATCTCTATCTAATATAAACATCATACATATAAGGGATAACGAGATCTTCTCTAAAAAATTTTCTCATGCATAACATACACATAATCAAGCAATAAATCATTGTAAAGATTGAGAAAACTAAATCACTTATCTTCTTTTGCCCAGACAGAAGTTTTGATAGCCAACGGTCAAAAGATTGCTGTCAGTCTGCTGCAGATTACAATCGGTGCAGAATTTGATAAATCTGATATGCTAGACAGCTCAAAAACGTACCATATACTCCCAAAACGACTTCAAAAACACTGAATTCCGAGTCCGGAGCAGAAAATTATGGCGATTTTACGTTTCGCAGAATTGCAGATTTTTTTACGCGCGCTGCGCGGAGCCGCGCGAAGCCGAAAACGAATGCTTTTCATAGCGAAAAAGCAACCACGCTCTGATACCATGTTGGGAAGACGAGAGGTGAGAGGAAGAGAGAGACGAGACATAGAGACTGAAACCCCAAAGTGTGTGGAATACACACAATAGATGAGTATATATAGAGGAGATCCTAGGGCTATATATATAGAGACATTCTATATATAGCCAACACTTTTACAAATTGGATTTATCTCCTCCCTACACATGGATTGATGCTATTGGCTCATAGGAACCTTAATTGGACCATAATCCAAAAATTTCTGAAAATCTAGACCCTTAGGCTAAGGTCCTTTATACCCATTTCCAATTAATTCCAATTGCACATTAGAAAGTTCTTTTTGAATTTCTGTTTCAGGGAAACTTATTTTAATAAGATTAGATAATATTAAAATTTTGAATATTCTCTCTCTAGAATAATTTCTCTCTCTAGGTTAAAACAGTTAGAAACAAGTCTTTTATATTTCTGAAGAGGGATTGATTACAGGGGAAGATGCTGGACATTTTGAGAGGCTGGGGAGGAATCTTACACTCACAATGCTGTTTTGAAAGGTTAAAGCCTTTTCTTGTTCAAAAATTGAAAGACAACTACACCTGTTGTTGTATTGCACATGTACAAACGATGTTTTTAAAGGATTTAGTTAAGTAGATGCGTCATCACTAGTTTGGAATCCATGCGGCATCATGTGGATGTCATTGCTTGATACGTCTTATAGTAAAGAGAGCCACTTATGGCTGTTCCACCTCATGCAATACATATACGAGTGTTACATCTGTTTAGGAGCCTATATTGTTACCCATCCCTAATGGGTCTGCCTTTTATGTATACAAATTTGTAATGGGAACATGTGATACATGTGGTGTGACACAATTGGGCATGTGTCCTAGAGAGCGTGTATACTTGAATTTGCAGCTATCTATTAGGGTTTTTGAAGATAAAGAAATAGGGCAAGATGAGGAAGGGAAGAAGAAAAAACGTAAAGATATTTTTCACAAGAAAATGATATTCTATAGTTTTTTAAAGACCACCTATAAAAATTTATTATGAATAACTTTATATACAAGTGGCAAGCTCATCAATTCAAGGAATGTCTATCATAGTTTCCTAATGATTATGTGGTCTCTGTAGTAGACTTATGGAGAACTACTCCTTCAAAGAAGAAAATGTTCAGTCCATGTATTGGTTCACAAGTCAAATAACCATTTTTGTCATGATTATATATTGTCGCATTTCTTTGGGTGAGATCAAGAAGACCATGTGTTTCTTCATTTTAGATGATAAAGTGCATAATACCTTGGTTGGGCATAATTATTTCCTATTACATGTTAAATGACTAAAAGATCAAGGGCTTGCATTCAAGCAGCATTGGGTGTGGTGTGATGGAGTAGCTTCATAGTTTAAAGAAAAGAAACCTTTTTTACTTTGTTGTTAGATACTAGGAGCTCACAGGTATGGAAATGACATGGAATTTATTTTGTTCAAGCCATGGAAAGGGGAAGCATGATGGCGCTGGGTAGTTATTAAAAGAGCCCTAACACATGAGTAATTAAAGATAGATAGTGTCATCCTTACATGTGCAGCTAAAGTTGTGGCTTTCTTGAGGGTCCACCTCAGTAATAGAGCCACAACCTTTTATGATAAGCAAAGAAGGGAAATAATCTGAGTTTTTTGGGAAGTAAAGAAAGGTGATACCCATAGAATCCACAATTGGAATTATATGATGGTAAAATGTTCATCGTCTATGCACTCTATAAATAGATATTCCAAAACTGATACTATTGCACTACGATCAAGGATATTGTCATGCTTTGTGCTCCTTGTATGGAGGGTAAATGGAGAGGATGCAAGAGTGGGTCGCATATGTAGAGATTGGCAAAACCACACTTTGGTCCCCATAGAGCAGATAAAGATTAAAATGAGACAAGACAAAAAAGACCTTAGATTTCTATTGATAAATACATAGCAACACTATTGATTACAAGTTTTGGCGATGCAAAAGCCTAGCTAATTTAAGATCCTTTGTCATTATAGTAACCCTCTTGGCATGGATAGCACAGAGGTTTGCATCCTCAAAAAAGGTTACCAAAAAAGGTCCTTCGTCTGCTACTTAGATTTCCTCTCGTGTTGGAAGGGGACACATATTGGTAGGGAGGGTCTTCCTAGAACATTGTCCTCGTGGAGGTGAAATATTTTGTCCTTCCCATAGTGGAGGACCCTGCTCCTACTTTTGCTCCTGCTCATTGTTGTCAGTTGATGATTCCGTGCTATTAGGATCGCAAGGATGCTTTACTACCAGTAGCAACATTGGCAGGACGAGGCAGTACTTTACACACAATATTCTTTGTTCGAGCCATGGGTGAGAAAGTGAGGAGAGTCAAAGTGAAATGATAAAAAAGAGGCGATAGAGTCTTATTATAGGCACTTCAACATTAGGTCAAATTTTCAAAAATGAAAATTTAGTGTGAAACTTAAAAAATTAATGTCCTTTACAATTAAATGTTGTTTCACCCAAAATTTGTCATTTCTAACCATCGTAGCATGTAGCATTGCATTTTAGCTCACTACTTTGGTTCAATATCTTTGATAGGGTTTCCTTTATACTTGACCAAATATCCATAATAAATGCTTCCTCTAATACGTCTCTTTGATTCTAATGCAAAGTCAATGTTCAATTTGAACAACTTATCAAATATTCTCATCATGGTATGTAATGTGCAGAAGTGAATTTTTTCCATGTATTATCCTTTGCATCTCTGTCTCGTGGTGCTTCCAAGTTGCATGATATGACTCCATCAATTCATCTTCCTTCTTGCACTTTTTACTTTGATTTCTTCATGCACCATGAATAAGAATGTTTAATTCATACTAACCTTCACGAGAGACTTTATAAAATTTGATCATTCCTTGTTGAAGTCTCTTTAAATCCATGGGAATTGTTGTTTAAGGCATTGTAATCTACGTTGATATCGCCCTTTGATTTGTCATTTAATACTTTTGTTCCCTGCACATGGAAATACACTGACAAGTGATCTTACATGTGCATTGTTTGTCTTCTTTACCAATGCAACTTTGTACGGAGGTGGAAGTAAGTGGCTTTTGATCTCTTACTTTCATTTGTAGAACTCTTATTAAAATTATTCAACACTCAATTATTTTGAATCACCATATTGCCATGATTCGCCTTTTCCTAACACCATAGCATGTTGTAAGCCTATTAATTTCTAATAGCTCTCTTTGGCATTCCCTTATACCAACTGGGGTTTTCTTCAAATGATCTAATTTGAGTCTAAAATTATTTAATTATTTTCTTGTTCCTTAATTTATACCTCCCGGTCTTTATTATTATTCTCTAAATTTTACACTTGTTTTATTAAATCTTCAATATTTGATTGAAGATGCATATTTGATGTGCATATATTTTGCTTAAAAGCCCCTCCACAGACTGTTAGATGTTTACAATATCCAGGAAGCCCATTTTTCCCAATGTGACGTACTAAACTAGTCAGATCAGTGAATCAACGTTGGGTTATCTAAGGTTAATGGGTCACGTGGATTGAGTGCACCATCAACCCATAAGTCTAGATGTTTCTTTCCCTAAGCCCTAAGTAAAGAAATGGATGTGTTATCGAAAAGTTTTCTTATGTAAGGACATTTCATTGATGCATATTCCTCTTCTACATGAATATGAAGATCTATCTTATGTTTTCTTGTGTTAGTAATATCTTCTAAAGGAGGCATGGTTTAGACAAAGGTTAGCAAAATGAAAGAAGGATTAGAGTAAAATGGAAGGATGAAAGTTATTGACTTAAAGTGACCTTGGAAAGGTACTTTTGGAGGTTACATAGGATTGAGGGACCTTTATTTGATTTAAAAATGTTAAAATTTCAAAATTTCAAAAACAAACCATAATTTTAGGGTCCCTTTTATCCGCCTTTTTTAAATTTTTGGAAGAGAGAAGTGTGGGACCACATAAAAAAGGCAAGCTGTTCGAGAAATCTCAAACATAAAAAATTCAAAAATGAGAATGGACTCTAAAAATAGTGGCAACTTTTTGAAAAAGTGAGTGGACCCTAGAGTAACAATAGGAGAGGATCTAGGAGTTACTAGTCTAAAAAGGGACCCAAAAGTAGGGTATTCATTAGCTTGTCCCCTACTATGGAGCCTAGTTTAGCATTATAAACCCAAAAAAATAGCAACTTAAGCTAATCCATATTTTCCCTAATGCCTGGCCAATCTTGCATAGTCCACATTAGTATACCTTGCATAGTTATCACTCTTTGCCCATAGGGTCTGGACATATCGTGAACTTGAATGCCATCCTAAAGTGTTTGAATCTCCTCTACCAATGGTGCCAAGTATACATCCATTTTTTTTACTTTGTACTTCCGAGGAACTATCAATGATAGTAAGAGGTGTCCCTTCTTTATTGCCAACCATGGTGAACGGTTATAATTTACAAGGCAAACAGGTCATGTGCTCCATGATGAACTCCATAGACCAAATGGATTCATACCATGCATTTACAGCCCTAGATAAATGTCACGAGACTCTTCCTTGAAAATACGGCACTTCTACTCAATGTGTTTGCATGGGAGCGAATCAACTGAGACTCGCATGACATTGTCCGTGGATCTAGTAGACTAATGCCATGTCATTAAACTTGCTATAGATTTGCACTTGAACATATGTTTTATCTGAGGTATGATAGGGAAGTGTCTTGCACAAGAAACTTTTTCCCTTGAACATCTTGCTTGTATCTGAGTGCCCCACAACTTAGACATTCCCTGAGATGTGTGTATTTGTGTCAGTATAGGATATAATCGTTGGGACAAACATGGATACAATTGTAGTCCATGCCATCACACTTAACAATATTTTGGCCTCTATGTGAGATCTCAGCATCTCATTTTCCTCTGGCAAGATTTGGTCCTTTAGTAACCTGCCCAAGATGAAATAGGTATGCTTAATCAACACTGTGTACATTATACACATAAGAAAATTACATCATACTCATGTCATATATAATTGAATATCTCTATCAAGCTTTAGACCACCCAAACATTGATTGTAAGTTCAATATAGATAGGCGCGTGCATAATTTGGATATTCGAGCTTGAGGATAAAGTGGTAGTTGTGAAAGCTTACACAATTCCTCTTCTTCATGAGTTGTATCTTAACTTCGTGTTGTGGTATTCTTCTTCTCACCATGACTGTTTGTTATATTGTCAAGTGATTTTGTAAATGCATCCAACATCTCATCCATCGTAGCCTCCTCTAACATGTACTCTCATTGTTGATGTCGTTGGTGGATGGGTTCCCCTGGATTACTTTCTTGTATACTTTAGTTTGTTTGGTTTTTTGTCCTCAAAATTATAGCTGGCAGTGTTCTCTCGGGATGGATTTCTAAATGCTCGACATGATCATCGATATTAAAAAGATATTGGTGAGAGTGAAAATGTAGATGTTGTAGATGTTCCATTGGATATATACCATACATGCGTGTACATGCTTAGTACAAATTCTCCATTTTCGAGTGACTTGATACTTACGTGTGCACGAGCACATGCATCTCTCTCCAAGATTGCTAGTGTTTTGTGGCTCCACAATACCAGTGTTAGGCAGTAGCACATATCATCACATCTCATCACATTCACATCCACATCCATTAACATCCCATCATATCTCACCACATTCACATCCACATCCATTTACATCCCATCAAATCTCCTCACATCTCAGATGTCACATTCACATCTAGTATGGATACTACTCTATTTTCGATATACTGATAGAACTTTCTAAGTTTCTGTCAATTGCTTGACTTAGTTAAAGATACTTTTTCTCGATACCATTAAATCTAATTAACAGAGTGTTGTTGAAGGTTTAAAAAGGAAAAATAAACCTTATCAAAATTATAAATCTAAAACTATGACTGTTGTAATTTTTTAAAAAAGAGCCAGGGCAGACAGGGGAGTCCTGTGTAGACTCCCCAGTCTACCCCAGCTCTTTTTTTTGCTGTGCGGAGCGTTCACCAACGAAAATAGTAGCAAAATATCATTGGCTGAGCAGTGATCTTAGTAGCGATATTTCGTTGTTCTGCAAGAAAATGTCATTGTTAAGTATCGATATGTTGTTGTTGAGCATCGATATGTTGGAGCAGTGAACCCGTTACAATGAAAATAGCAATGTTTCGAGCAACGAAAACGGCCCGACACCTAGCTTCCCTTCTAGTTATAAAAACGATGCTATTTTCGATGTTAGACCATCATTCTGTTGTAGTGAATGCATAGACATAGATGAAATTTTCTTCATGGATACTCCTATTGCAAGAAACTTCAATCCGTTGTATGGGCACTCCAGGGTCGATGAAGATGAGAATGACAGAAATAAAGATGAGAATGAAAAAAGTGAAGATGCATGTTATGATGCACAGTCGAGCAGTCATAGCAATCCTATCATCATTGATGATAATGATGAGAACGATCATGCCTAACAAGCATCATATTTTTCCATATGGGAGAAAACTGAGAACTTCAAAAAAGCCATCGTCAATGGCGATGGCGATGACTTTGTGCCGCTATCACCCAATGTGTCTGTAAATTTGTTGGGCTTAGGACGCGTGCTTCCTGTAGGGTGGTTATAGTTCTCTGTTTAGAAGAACTGTGTGTTTTTACTTTGATCTTGTTGCTTTTTTCTCTCTACGACACTTGTTTGTCGTTCACCACGTTACCTTTTCGTTTCTAAAAATCCGTTGTGATAAACTGCTTCTTGTCTCGTTTATTTTCACGTCACGAATTTCGTGTAACCTCACCCCTTGTGAAATTCCGTCACGAATTTGATGCCCACTGAAGCACGCAACATATTAAGACAAAAAGGTAAATATATAGACAAAAAGGTTTTACAGTAATTTGAAGAGGCCGGATCATGAAGTAATCGCGTCCGTTCATGTGCTAAAGCCTCCGTAGATCCAGGGCGCGTCGCAGCTCCGCCATGGAGCGGAGGAAGTCCTGCATCTCAGCTGAGATCCTCAGAAGTGACTGGTTGTTCTGGCTTGATCCGGTTATGAGCTCGGCACGTTCTACGTCGGCCGAGACGCAGTTTCCTGTGCTAACCTTGCAGTTCAGTACAGAACGCGGGGGTATCATTTCTGCAACTGCCATGCATGTCTCCTCCTCCATGAAAACCGGAGTAGCGTCTTCGAGCGTGAAAGCGCAGAACACACCAAGCATGCGCATGTACATCTTTTTCTATCGTCTGCTTCTTTGTCGTCGCTGGGCTGCTCGTGCTCATTATGGAGTGCACGGCCAGCAATACGACGCAGCCCGACAGTACGACGGGCCTGAGGCAGCGGCGGCAAGAGAAGGCTGTATTGTGGGCGTCCGGCGGGGACGAGCAGGGGCCGTTGAGTCAGACGGATATGAAAGGCCGGCTCCTGGGCAGTCTCGCTTGTCTTGTGTAGCCACGTCTGAACGCAAGGCTCGCAGAAGAGGTGGCCACATCTAGTGACAGCAGGCGTGAAGGCGCGCTCCTTGCAGATGGGACACGTTAAGGCACTAGAAGTAGTGCTGCCGCCGCAACAATCCGTGCCGTCTGCCATTTTATTATTAAGAGAGAGCGAAGATCCCAAGCTATGTTATGCAAATTGGGCATGCACATGACCCATCTATATATATATATATATATATATATATATATATCTCTAGCATGTATCTCCGACAACACGCGACACTTCCTTCTTGCACAAATAAGTTATACGGGTGGCCATATGCAATAACAATTAATTAAAATCAATAAGATCTCCATGTTGATGAGGCTCAGAATGGAATTACCTTGACACCCATAATCATGCATGAGCATCTCCCCACCATAATCCAACTAAGAACTAAAGAAGCCTTGCCTCTATACACACATCACACCCACCCACATGTTATAAGTAATTATATTTTCATGACAAACATCCATGAGAGGTTAGTAAGGCAAATTAGAGCTCATGCTTAAGGTCATTTGTATATCATGGACCACATATTTCCTACTTATATTTCTTAGAATAGTCAAGACACAAGTAAAATGGTCATAAACAAAGATGGAATGATAATAAATATTAGATCTACTTATAGAAATGTGGTAAGTTAATCGGACTACTTTAAATACATGAGAAGATTTATAATCAGAATCGATGATACATAATCAACTTTTAGAAGGGTTTGTTTTGGGATATGGTTAAATTTTATGTGAATGAAAATTTTAAAATGCAAAAACTGATGCTCTTGAGTGTTGAATAATGCGACTGTTGTTTGGCTTAAGATTGTGGAGAGACACTAGTCCCACATGCAAGCTTTGCTGTATGGTCTATGTAATAGAAGTTCCTTTTTTTACATCTAAAGGTAGAAAAATAAGAAATTCTTCTTCTTCTTCTTCATAGTTTTAATCCTATTTGTCTCTCCCTAAAGTTAGGTGAAGAAGAATGATAATAAATCCCATCTTATCTCTCCGACCCCTAAGTGGCATCCAATAATATATAATAAACTTAGAATGCATGGATATAAAGAAAAGATTATTGATATTCTACTAAAGTATGAGTGTAGAGGAGAGAACTTGATTATTTGGTTTCTTGCTTTGGCTTAAACTTAGATTTGAAAAGGCCTACAATAATGAATAAAGGAGTATAACCACTTGGGGGGTACACTTCTAAAAAATCATATGTATCACACGTGCGTTCAAGGGGCATTTATTAAAAAATCCCTTAGCTAGAATTTTTCCCCCAATAAAACCACCCCTCTTTACTTATGAACTAATGGATTTTTTTTTAAAAGTTGAATTAAAATACGCCTCATGTTATTGTAATCCTGTTATCTTTTGATTACACGTGGTACACTAATTTTTTTTGAGGTGAACCACCTGAGCATAACCACCACTAATACGACGTCGATACACAAAAATACCCCCCAAAAAAAGAGCACAAGCATAAAAGGCTACCTAGTTTTCTCTCTTGATTAAATCCACTACAAGAGATAGACATGTTCCTAACATTTAAATTGACATTCTAATGAAGCGAGAAAACAAAAAGGGTAGCACCTTAAGCATGTATATAAACATCACTATTTTTGCATCCGTGTAGGTGTCGTTGTGGAGTGCTTTGTTGGCATTTGTACCGGTGTATTATATGAGCATTAATATTGATGCATTATTATAGGCACATATATATGTGAGAATGTAACATAGGAGTTAGCTATGGATTGTAGAAATGGATTAAAGCCACGGTTTTAGAAGTAACTAGATTACTAGAATACCAAGGCAATGATATGAGATGAACACACAACGTCTGAAACTCGGGGGGTTCACTTAAAAATATGTAAGTATACCACGTGAGTTAAAATGAAGGGGTTTTTTAATTTATTTTTTAAAAAGAAAATTTACAGAGATACATTTATAGAAGGGTTTGTTTAAATACACCTTGAGAGTAAGCTATGGATTGTAGAAATGGATTAAAGACACGGTTTTAGAAGTAACTAGATTAGTAGAATATCTAGGCAATGACATGAGATGAACACACAATGTCTGAAACTCGGGGGGGTTCACCTAAACATATGTAAGTATACCACGTGAGTTCAAATGAAGGGGTTTTTTAATTTATTTCTTAAAAAGAAAATTTACAAAGATACATTTACAAAAGGGTTTTTTTAAATATCCCTTGAACGCACGTGTTTCCTAGTAGTGCACTCCCCAAGCTCATAAATAGCCTGAGAATACATCAGGACTAGCAACTAACATGGCTCCATAATTATCCTTATTCAACTAACTAAGAGTCACCTCCCCCCACTTTGAGGTGTACAAAATGTTGATTGTTGAGTATAACTCATCCAGTGGCCCACTTGAATGAGGCTTTTGAACTAGGTTGGGGTTGATTCTTGTTCACATTGCACTCTTTTTTGTGCTACAAGCTACATCAAATCCATCTCCATTTTATCCTAAGGTTGCATATACCCCCTTAGTGCAATTTTTTTCCACCCTTCATAACCAATATTTCGAACACACCCCCTCAAGTGGTGAATTCATATCTCTGTTATGTGCTAGAGTCTACACCCCAAGGTACATGCCATGAACCACTCTGTTTTTTTTTAATAAAATAGGCATAATGGACCTAAGGTACATACCATGAATGGCCCCAAGGTATCAGATGGCAATGGACCCCAAGGTACATGAATGGGTTAATCTAGTTGCCTCTATAAAATAGGCCTACCATTGCTCCTTGATCCTTTGTACTTTGGTCCTCTACTTGAGACAAATGCTATCTCTGTAGTTATTCATGATGTATCCTTGCTTTTGTGCCTTCTCTTCCTCCATAAGATCTACTTCTATTCCTCTAAATGTTAGGTCCCCCAAAGGTTCTTGATACTAGCCACACAAATGGCCCATACTCTTCCAAAGTCATGATTTTTAGAAGGATTAGTTTTGCATCCTCCTCTTCCACCAGTGCACCAATGCTTGTAAGTTAATTTTATAACACAAATACAATTAATCATATCTTGCCTAGGCAAGCATGTATACATGGGGTATGTACCTTGAGTCCATAGCTACTACACAATACAGTTAATCCTCATACCTTGCTTAGGCAAGCATAAACACATGGGGTATGCCACCTTGAGTCCATAGCTACTTCATAGCCTATGTGGGCTTGATTACTTTGGTATATTTGGCTTTGTTCACTGTTTATGATGGTGGCTTCTTCTTCTCCCTTCACTACGTGTTGATGTGGCCCATGAGTGTGGAAGTTGACCTATGGTTTACCTTGGGTTGAATTGGGCGCAATCACATTTTTGACTTGAAAACATCAAAATAATGTTAGGATGAATTGAAAAATCTTTTTTTAGAAAAAAGGGAAAAAATATAATAAACGATTACATATTAAGAACTTTGGCCTTGACAAGAAAGACGAGGATTCATTCCCATACATGTTAACAAGATAAAAGGCATCTGCATAAATTGCACTTTAAGTTGTAACTTGATGGATGGCCAGTCCTTATGTGAAGCCAACATCCCATACACTTGCACTCTTCTATCTAAAATAGACTAAGGTCTACTTGGGAACCTAACAATCATTGAAGTATGTGTATTCGCAATCCCTTGGGTTGGATTAATGACTACACTCTTGCCTCTTTTGCTCGTTCTCTCTCTAGCTCTATGCTTTCTTGCCTCTTGGATGAAGAATGACGCTCTTGCCTCTTCTACTCATGCACTCTCTAGCTCTATGATTTTGTTGCCTATTGGTAGTTCTATACTTGTGCGTGTGGGTGTGAGAGTGTGTAGTGTGTCATTTCTTTCCCATGTGCCTTGCCATTGATGCTAGTGAGAGTGTAAGGGTGTGTGGTGAGGAGAGGGCTATTGTCTTGAAGCTACCTTGGAGCTCTTTTCAGGCTGTGGGAGTCTCAAGCTCAATGTAGACAAATCACATGGTGACAATGGGATGTACCCTTCTCATGTCCTAGCTTACCACAACACATTCTTATCAATTGATAGCTTTCTCTCTAATGCATTCTTCTTAACACTAGTTCTGTAATTGGACACTAAAGTGTCCTGAGGACACTAAAGTGTCCTGAAAGTTAGCATTTTTCTTGAATTTTTGTGGGCAATCTATTAAGAGTTTTGAAATGCTTAACATCCACAGATGTTCCTCAAGACCCAAAAAAAAAATTGAGATTTTTTAAATTGCACTTTTCTTAGCTTTTGCAAGGCAATATTTAATTTTCTTAGACATATGCTGATAAAACGCATGATTTTTGCTGTTTTCAAAATAGTAGTAATTTGTACATAACTTTTAGAAGGGACATAGTTTGATCATGAAACTTGGCTTGATGGAAAGCCCATGATGTAAACTAAATCTTGGAATCATCAAACGATAATTATTGGATAAATTTTTGACTCGCTAATATTGAAATGATGTTTTTTATACAGGTGGAGCATGAATTTTTCTCCTTCCATATGCAAGCTAATAATATAAAACTTGAGGTGCACCCATGTTATATAGGGTAAATACTACTTTGTTTTGAATTTTCCAAAACTTTAGAGCCACTTTTTGGGCCTCTTCTCCTACATGGCCTTTTGCGCAACCTGTTTTTAATACGTAAAATGTCTAATTATGAGCCTAATTTTGATTTTCATCAAAGGGGAAAGCTGTGTAAGTGCATTATTTGTTGTAACTAAAGGTGTAGACTACTTGTGCAAGCATAGTTATGATTAGTTTTTGAAAAAAGATGATCAAATTTTGTATTTTTGTTTTTTACAATTTTTTTAGAACTAGGCGATAAGAACCTACTTAAGTGGAGGCTAAGTTAGTGTCATACACCTCAAATTATGGCTTATTTATCTCATCTCAAGCATGAAAACCAATAATCAACATTCTCATTGATAGGGCTACAATTTTTTTTAGTGGCGTGATTGAGTTTTGATAATACGCGTTACTTTTGCTGATTTTATACAACTTTTTTGGAAAAAATTCTAGGAAAGGAAAATGATTTTTTTGGTGAACTTCTACCTCCTTGGACTGATGTATGCTATCAAAATATCTTGGGAAAAATGCTATTGATATCATTGGATTTTTTTTTGAGAGAATGATGCTTGCATATTTGGAAAAATCCTGAAAAATCCTGAAAAATGTTCATTTTCAAGACATATGCTACTTTGTTGCTTATGTACTTCCAAATAAAAAGACATTTTATATGTTTAGCATTTTTTCCATAAGCATAGGGTTATGTTCTACATGCTCAATGAATCATTTTGGTTTTTAAAGCCTACATTAGGAGTTTGATTTTTTTTCGCAACCTCCAAAAAAGGACACTCAAGTGTCCTGTTTTGGTACCAAACTAGTGTTAAGTTCTATCTTGCTCTACAATGCTTCTTGTCCAAGAAAATGAGAGTGTGCGTCAATGATTTTATATTCACGTGATCACAAATTTTTTTTCGTTAATAACATGTTATTAACATGTTAACATGTTAACATGTTCCCAAAAAAGCCGGTGGAAAGCTCCCTGATAACCGGATAAAATCATGCCGGGGTTTTACTATACCCGGCGGTCTCGCTGGGAAAAAAGAAACCCTGGCGTGTCCCGGTGGGGTCGTCATCCAGCCCGACAGGGTACAATTTTCTATATATATGGGCCCGGGGGGCCCTTTGGGAGTTCATTGCTGACAGCATACATAGGTAATGAAACTTGTGTGTGTGTGTGTGTATATGGGTGTGTGTTCGTGCCGGCAGCCGCCCACTATCGCAATGCGCGGTAGGATGTGGGTGGTCCGCCACACGAGGGATGTGTGTGTGGGTGTGTGTTCGTGCGGGCAGCCGCCCATTGTCGCAATGCGCGGCGACAGGATGTGGGTGGTCCGCCACACGAGGGGTGTGTGTGTAAGGCCATTCTTCGGAATGGTGCTTACCTTGGGACACTTAGTCGGTAACGCGGCTAGTCTATGTCCTATGGTAAGTATGGCACGCGGTAGCGGTACTAGTCGGTAACGCGGCAAGCATAGTATCAGTATGGCGATGTCACCTTCCCTTCCCTTCCCTTTGTCAAATGCAGGCATATGGTCGGTAATGCGGCCAGTGTATGTTCGTATCCTATTCGTATTCCCATAGAATCGGGCGGCATTTTGTCGTTAACGTGGCAAGTTGGTGTCGTCCGCTAGTGCATATATTGTTTTTTGCATATTGCAGCATTTCGTTAACGCAGTCGAAAAAATGTCGTAAATTTGCTTGCATATTATAGCATATGATCATTAATGCGATCGAAAAAATGTCGTAAATTTGTTTGATTTGACTTGTATTGTTTTTATTGTGTTTGATCCATGCGATACTTGGTTGCTAACGTGGCATGAGTATTTCATGGATCAAAGTTTACATCATATTGTCTAAACGTTTTATTTTATAATATCGTGATTCGTAAGTCGAAAAAATGAATATCTCTCTCTCTTCCTACACCCCTCTCTCTCTCTCATGATACACTTCACAACTCTTTCTCTCTCTCTCTCTCTAAGGCTTACTTTTTTTTTCTCTTTAAATATACATAATTCCTAATAATTTCTTTTTTCTCCCTCTATTTACTTAAAAATTAAAACAGTACATTATTTTTCTCTTTAGGAACTCATAAAAATATTAAAAATGTCATCTACTCTCTATCTACCACAACTCTCTCTCTTCCTCTCCTCTCTCTCTCTCTCTCTCTCTCTCTCTCTCATGATACACTTCACAATTCTCTCTCTCTCTCTCTCTCTCTCTCTCTCTCTCTCTCTCTCTCTCATGATACACTTTACAACTCTCTCTCTCTCTCTCTCTCTCTCTCTCTCATGATACACTTCACAACTCTCTCTCTATCACGATAGGTGTGTAGATGAGGAGTGCTTTAGGAATACAAAACATTATTTTCCTCTCTTTAGGAACTCACAAAACTATTAAAAATGTCATCTAATGTTCCCTCTCTCTCTATTTGTCACACCTCTCTCTCTTCCTCCCCCTCTCTCTCTCTCTCTCTCATAATACCCTTCACAACTCTCTCTTTCTCTCTGTCATGATAGGTGTGTAGATGAGGAGTGCAACATGTATACACTTGATAAGTAATAATGCACTTGTTGCGGTTATCTCACGTTCGATAATGTATTGCGTGATGTTGAGTTTAGTAATATTGTTTGATATTCCGTTTTTGTTTGATCATTGATAAGTAATGATACACTTGTTGCTGTTCTCTCACGTTTGATGATGTATTGGATGATGTTGAGTTCATTAAAATTATTTGATATTCCGTTTTTGTTTGAACATTGATAAGTAATGATACACTTATTGCTGTTCTCTCACGTTTGCTTGATGTTGATTTCAGTAATGTTTAATATTCTGTTTTTTTGTGTTTAGTGATATTTGCTAGATTTACGAAGATGACCAACATGCTTTCCCCCCTGAAGAGCGTAAAATCGTTCTACGAGCAATTTGCATTGAAGCAATCATCACAGTGTCACAATGTGCTGATGATGTCGTCAAAAAGATCAATGAGTCTGAGATACTCATGCGAGATCTAATAGACCAGATATGGAAAAATGCACAGCGTCAGCTTCGAAGCGGAGGCAACGCTGAGTTGCTTGATAGACAAAAGATAGCAAATTTCAACCATCAACATATAACACGAACCATTTTGGGGAGCATGCATGTAGCATGCAATGATCTTAGAGATGCTGCCCCACCTGAAGCTAATATGCAACGTCTACAGTTATGGAACGTTGTATGGAGCGAGCAAAGAGCCAAGAGCAAGCGCATGAAGGCGCTGGATGCAGAGTCCCTCCCCAAAAGAGTGCGCATTGCCCAGGACGTCGCTGCAACATCCAGCCAGGCAGATGCAAGTGGGACAGGTGTCATTAATCGTACCATCTACAATTCCATGCAGGTTGCTCTTTAGCCATTTGTTGAACAAGGGAGTTGGAAAATAAACCCTCTTTCAATCGAAATGAGGTCATCTCCTTTATGCACTTTACACGATCATCTCCTTTATGCACTTTACACGATCATCAACATTATTATAGAAAGTGTTTACCACTTTATAAAAATCTTGCACCACCTCAACGTTGGACATCAAATCCATATTCCAATATTCAGGATCTAACATGTAAGCACCACTGTGTAGTGGTGGTGAATGCGCTCCAATCCATCTAGCATGAAAGTACTTCAATAGGACTTTTCTTTGTCTGCTGGAGAATGGTACATGCCATTGCTTTTTCACCACTGAATGCTCTAATTTCTCAGGACACTTCAAACTCCACTAGACAGTCCACCATTGCATCCATGCTTTTCCGAGATTAGGCGCTCTTTGATTAAGACTTTGTATGGCATACATAACAGGCATCATTACATGGTATACATCCATCACACTGTTCCACCAACTTCTTCTCGTTAGCGCTGCCTTCAAGACTTTGATTTTCTCTTTCACTTTTTCAAGTTGAGTGCTCTCCCAGTCATGAAATCCCATGCATGTAAATGTTTCGCAAACTGCATCTTTATTTCTAAGAAGAGACTCAAAAGTGTAAAAATGAGTGCAAAACCTAGTCTCCCCACTGGAAGCTTTAACATAACTGACATGCGAGGTCGAAAAATATCTAACACTCTCTGTCTCTTGAGCATGAATCTCACAAGCTGGCGAGCAGTGTCAACGATTGAGGCAAACCATTTGGTATCATCACTTTTATACCAATCTTTTAATACAAGATTCAAACTATGAGTATTACAGCCTACCGGAAAAACATGTGGATATTGTCGCTGTAGGATTTTGGATGCATTTTTGCAATTCTTTGCATTATCATGACGACTTGGACTACATTTTTGGCACACACTTCCTCTATCACAAAGCCAATGACTTGAGCAATGTAAGCCCCAGTTTTGATTGAACCAGCTGAATCCACGGCACGGATGAAAGTCTCACCTCTAGGCGAAATAACCATTATATTAATTAATGGTTTTCTTTGTACATTAGACCATCCATCACTTACTGTGCTACATCCAGAAAGCTCTATATTGCTAAGAATTATTCTTTGTACACGTTCTTTTACTTGCGCATAACATTTCTCTAATAGATCATTTCGCATAGCATGGTACGTAGGCGGTGAAAACCCGTGCACTCCCAATGAAGGATGCCTTTTGTACCCAATTAAGGATACTTTACACAATCAAAGATCTATGCTTGCCCAATACTCTAGTATAGGACAATAGACCTTCTCTAACATTCACAAAGAAAATCAAAGATCTATGCTTGTCCAATACTCTAGTATAGGACAATAGACCCTTGTCTACTCTAAACTATATCAAGTATCAAGAACCAATACAAGCCCCTAAGCAGGACTCTTGGCTCCATCCAACCATTCATAAAGCAGAATGAGGTAGATTACCTACGTAGCTCAAATGCAAAGCTGAATGACTCCAAATTTGTCCCTAAATCTCCGCAAGTGTTAGCTACGAACCACACCCTGCCCCCAATTCAAAGAACTAAGGACGAGTGGCTCAATAGCCTTAGGAGTGCCTACAAGGAAAGACGACAGCCCCTAAGATAAGGACGCTCCTCCCAAGAGGACACTTCTAGCAACTCGAGAGCTCTACAAGTACTTTGAGGAGAGATATCACGCCCCCAAAACAAGGACTATCTCCCCAAAACGATAGGTGTCGGGCAGTGTTTATAAACAGAATAGAACCCCGCCGGTATTCTTTGGTTTTCCCGGCGGGCCCGTCGGGATAAGCAGTTTTCCCAATGGGCCCGCCAGGAAAACCAAAAGCCCGGAGGTGTTACGGGACTAGTGGGTTCTGGCAGGTCATTGCTCAGGTCATGTGAATATACAATGTGATGACAAGTTTTAATATGTTAACAATAGGTTTTGTTAACGTGATCACAAAATTGTGAAGACGTTAATGAAATCCCTAGTGTGCGTCTAAATTTCCCATGACAAGGGAAAGGTAATAGGTTAGTCTTATGCTACTGTGCATGGTGTGTTTGGGCTTTCCATTAGTGCCACTCCCAAGGAGCATAGTTGCTTTGCCTTAGCCTTTGATAAGACTCTTCTCTAGGGCTTGTTTCCCTTATTGCCATTTGTTGAAAGACCTAGCGTTGGTTGCATGTGTTGTTAAATTTGGTGATGAGAGATCTGATGAGAGGTTTGATTTGGTTGAAAGGAGGATAAGAAATGATGTTTTGTTAAACTTGTTGTGGTTGTTATGATTTTTGCTGAACTATTGTTAGTATTAGTAAGTGTGTATGATTTTGGTAGAGATTTTAGACATTCATCATGTGTGTTTGAGTGTTATAGGATTTAAATTAGTAGTTTTGTAGTTTTATCAAGGTAGTGCATTAGGTTGTGTATTAAGAAATCTATTCTATTAGGTAGTGCATTAAGTTATAGTAACTACATATTTAAATGACTTAATTAGCTTACATTAGCTACTATATTAGGTTTATTATTCATTAGTGTACTAGGGTTAGCATTAATGTAAAACATTTGCAATAATATTTAATTGAAGCATTAGGAATAGTATTAATTACTAATTAGGAGTAGTATGGATGGTAATAGCTTAGGTTAGATAGAGCTTAAGATTTTTTTTTAAAATGTGCATACACACACACACACACACACACACAAAAGGAAAAGAAAAGGGAAGGAGGAAGAGAGAGAATGTTAGTCACTTTTTGACTTTGAGAGAGAGAAATGGTTTTTCGATTGAGAGAGAGAGATGCTTGTTTTCAATTCAGAAAGAGAGAGCAATCTTTGAATCAAATTAAAGAGAGAGAGAGAGAGAGAGAGAGAGTTTGTTAAGGGATTTTGATTACGAAAGAGATGCTCATTTTCAACCAAGAAAGAGAGTGAGATGGTGATTTTCAATTAAGAGAGAGTAATCTTGTCATATGTATATGTGTACACCTAATATATCTTTGTCAAGTGAATACTCTTCTTATACTGATTCACAATCTAGGAAGGAGTTTCTAGAAGCAAGCTATGAAGTATATTGGAAGATTCTCAAAGACAAAATTCATGCAAGTCCATTCTTTTCTACAGTTGGTGGATGAAAGCACAGATCATCGTTATGAGAAATATCTAATTATTTTTATAACATCCTTATCTAATGAAGGATGTGGTGTGTGTATAACTTTATTTGTTAGGCTTATGCACATGCATGGTGCGAGGGACCAATCTATGTATGAAGGAGTGAAACAATTGCTTAAAGATATGCAATTAAGAGAGGATAAGATGGTTGGGTTTGCTTTAGCTCGAACTAGTGCCTTGGTTGGCAAGAATGAAGGACTTGTTTGCAAAGATTAGACAAGATTCCTCCCATCTTGTGGGTTTGCATTACATTGCACCACTACGAGAATATTCTTGTTTTAAAGATGCATGTGAGAATTTTGTAGACTTCGTGTATCTTGATATAAGTTTGCTAACTAGGTGAGAGAATGGTTAGGTGAATCTTCCCTACAACGAGAAAAGCTAATTGATATATATGATGCATTTGATACAAAGCATTATCAAATTTTGCAAATGCATGGTGTTAGATGGCTCTCAAGAGGAAAGGGTAGAAATAATGCCTACACTTCTTTTATTTTGGAAGCAAAAGAATGAGAAATTGTGTGCACAAGGGGAGATATTTCAAGTTCAATTTCTTATTCATTTTTTGTTGATGTATTTATAGAAGTGGATTTTGTGAACTTAATTTTTTTAGAAAAATATGTAGATATCACAACTATTGCAAGAGACATAAATACTATGATTGAGGCATTAAAAGATAGGTGTTTCGGAAGTGTATTTGGTCATGACTCCAAACATCTTAAGGATTTTAAAAAATAATCGAGGGGTGGGGTATTAGAATGGGAAGACAAAGAAGACTTGAGAAACACACATGTTCTCAAGTATGAAAGTCTTGAGAAATGCACATGTTCTCAAGTATGAAAGTCTTCCAATTAGTACTCCTGAAGAAGACATGGAAGGGTGTATTTTTTAGCAGAGGAGTTCTTTCAAAAACTTGTGTCAAATTTTGATGAAAGATTTTATGATTGTAACTTGTTTAATGCAACGAAGCTATTTTTACCAAAAAAATCCAGACAATAAAGTAGAAGGATAACGTTTTGCAAGGAAATTTTTATATTGATTATGCGATCGATTTGATGGTGATGGCTCATCTTCATTATTTTACAAAGAGCTTTGCAAAGAAGAGCTTGCTCATTTTGTGCCTAAATTAGTGGTCTTATCTAACTAGGGGTATATTTAACTCTTGGGTACAATGTAGTACTTAGATTGAATGGAGGAAAGTGTTTCCTGAAATGTTGAAGCTATGGAAAGTTGTCCTTGTCATACCGCTAGTTCAGTCATGCGTGAAAGAGGGTTCTCGAAAAAAAACCAAATATAGAGTCACTATTATAGGTCTTGTCTTAGCTTGAAAACCTCAGATGTGCTCATGTTCATGCCCTTATCTATTGAAGAGAATCTTGAAAATGTGAATTGGGATCACATATTTGATGTGTGTGGAAGTCAAAAAAGGATAGAAGATAACAAAATTAAATCAGGAGTACCTCTTTCTAGAGTAATTTGTAATTGATATTTTTGGTATGAATTAAATCTTTTACCAGATTCATTTGTCTAAATTTGTAAGATTGAGCAGGTATAACAAAAATTTCCAAATTATGTGTATATAGAGTTATAATACAGAAGGACAAGGAAAGAATGGTAATGTGGAAATTTTCCCTTCTTCTTTGAAGGGATGAGCTTAAGGTAACCTTCTAAGAAAAGGGGGCATAGTCCTTGTAATTTGAAGGCTACTACCACCCTACAACTAATCCATTTGGATTCCCAAGTTATCACTCACATGTATCTCTGATAGTCGAAAGTCACCCCAGCACACATGCAAAAATACACTGGCGACAATAAGAACTATACACAATCACAATTAATAAAAATCAATAACATTTGCATGTTGATTTAAGTCGAATTGAATTACCTTGCACCCATATTCATGCATGAGTATCTCCTCACCACAATGAAGAACTAAAGAAGGCTTGCCTCTATACACGTCACACACACCCACATGTAATAAGTAATTATATTTCATGAAAAACATCCATGAGAGGTTATTGAGGAAAATTAGAGCTCATGCGTAAGGTCATTTGTATATCATGGACCACATATTTCGTACTTATAATTCTTAGAATAGTCAAGGCACAAGTAAAATGGTCATAAACAAAGGTGGAATGATCATAAATATTTCTTATATATATATTTCCTACTTATAAATTTCCTAGAATAGTCAAGGCACAAGTAAAATGGTCATAAACAAAGGTGGAATGAGCATAAACATTAGATTTACTTATAGAAATCTAGTAATTTAGTCGCACTACTTTAAATACATGTGAAGATTTATAATTCAACTTTTCCAAATTGATGATACATAAGAAAAACTTTTGAAAGGGTTTGTTTTATGATATGGTAAATTTTTTTGTGAATGAAAAATTTAAAATGCAGCATCTTGATGCTCTTGACTGTTGAATAATGTCAGCATTTTTTGGCTTAAGATTGTGGAGAGACACTAGTCACACATGCAAGCTTTTCTCTATGGTCTATGCAATAAAAGTTTTGTTTTTTATATCTAAAAGCACAAAAATAAGAAATTCTTCTTCTTCTTCTTCATAGTTTTAATACTATTTGTCTCTCCCTAAAGTTAGGTGAAGAAGAATGAGAATAAATCCAATCTTAGCTCTTTGACCTCTAAGTGGGACCCAATAATATTAAAAAAACTTAGAATGCATGGATATAAATATTATACTAAAGTATAATATTTATCTTAGCTCTTTGACCTCTAAGTGGGACCCAATAATATTAAAAAAACTTAGAATGCGTGGATATAAAGTTTATTAATATTATACTAAAGTATAAGTGTAGAGGAGAGAACTTGATTTTTTGATCTCCTATTTTGGCATAAAGTTAGATTAGAAAGGGTCTACAATAATCAATAAAGAAGCATAACCACCAAAAAACACAATCACAAAAGGCTACCTAGTCTTCTTCTTCTTTGCCTTATATCTCCAAAGGAGAAGAAGAAGATAATCATAAGGAATTCTTCTTTCTCCTCTTCTTATTCTATTGATTGAATCCACTAGAAGAGATATTCATCTTCCCAACATTTAAATTGGCACTCTAGTGAAGTGAGAAAAGAAAAACTGTAAGGTTTTAAGCATGGATATAAACATCACTATTTTTGCATCGGTGTGGGTGCCATTGTGGACTACTTTATTAGCATTTCTACCGGTGTATTATATGAGCATTAATATTGATGCATTATTAAAGGATCTTAGATATGTAAGAATCCAACATGGGAGTAAACTATGGATTGTAGAAATGGATTAAACTCATGGTTTTAGTAGTAACTACATTAGTAAAATAACAATGCAATACACACACACATTAAATGGGTGCCTCTTAAATAGGCAGAGATTACATCAACACTAGCACTAACATGGCTCAATAATCATCCCTATTCAATATCTCACTAATTAAGGGTAACCTCCCTCCACTTTGAGGTGTCCTAAATGTTGATTGTTGAGTACAACTCATCTAGTGGCCCATGTTAAGGAGGCTTTTGAACTAGTTTGGGGTTAATTCTAGTTCACATTGCACTTGTTTTTGTGCTATAAGCTACATTAAATCCATCTACATTTTATCGTACGGTTGCATATCCCCCCCTTAATGCAAACTTATTACACCCTTCATCACTGATATTTCCAACACCCCCCCTCAAGTGATGAGTTCATATCTCTGTTATGTGCTAGTGTGTACACCCCAAGTTACATGCCATGAACCACTCTAGTTTCCTTTATAAAATAGGCATAAATATATCTAAGGTACATGCCATGATTGAACCCCAAGGTACATCCCATAAATGGGCCAATCTAGTTGCATTAACAAGGTGAGGGTCATGCCCTTTTTTACATCTAGAAGAGTTGATTGGGATTGCTTCCTTCTTGGGAACCCTCATTTATGGATCCTTTGATAACCATCATGTTAGCCTCCTCAACCTACCTTTTATGCCAACAATCCTTCACCACATGCACATGACTACTTCTAGATCCTTTTTACTTTGGTCCTATATTGAGAGAAATTCTATCTTGTAGATCCTCTTCTCTTAGCTCCTTTGTACTTTCACTTGAGAGAAATGCTATCTCTGTGGGGGGCTGTTGTTCTCAATGTATCCTTTGCTTTTGTGCCTTTTCTCTTCCTCCACAAGATCTTCCTCTATTTCTCTAAATGTTAGGTCCCTCGAAGGTTCTTGATAGTAGCCACCAATGGCCCATACTCTTCCAATGTCATGCTTTTTCGAAGGATTTCTTTTGCATCCTCCTCTTCCACTAGTGCACCAACTCTTGCAAGTTAATTCACTATGCCTTTCATCTTGTTCTCATGTATGGGAAATGAATCCCCTTCTGTCTTGTCAAGGAAATAATTTTGAATATATAATCTTAAATTAGAGTATTTCCCTTGGGTTAAATAAGGGGAAATCACATTTCTAGCTTTAAAACATCAAAAGAATGTTGAGATGATTGGAAAAGATTTTTATTCACAGGGCAATTTTCACACTTTTGGGCACATCAACACGAAGTGAAGGGAGCAGTACAAGCCATCATTAAGAAATAAAGAGTGATGAACACAAAAAAATAAAGCTAAGTAATCAAGGCCACTCAGGCTATGAAGTGGCTATGGACTCAAGTTGAAATACCCCATGTGTACATGCTTGCCTAAGCAAGTTGGGAGGATTAATTGTATTATGTTGCATCTATGGACTCAAGATGGCATACCCCATGTGTACATGTGTACCTAAGAAAGAAATGATTAAATGTATTGTGTTATAATATTACATAAACTGCACTTCAAGTTGTAACCCATGGGATGGCTAGGCCTTATGTGAATCCAACATCCCATGCACTGACACTCTTCTATCTAAATTAGACTAAGGTCTACTTAAGCACCTAACAATCAGTGAAGTCTCTGGATACCCAAGATATAAGTGAACTTTCCTAATGAGAAAGGACAATTCCCTTGGGTTGGATTAAGGACTACGTGAATCTTGCCTCTTGTGCTCTTGCTCTCTTGAGCTCTATGCTTTCTTGCCTATCAAATTAAGAACTATGCTCTTTCCTCTTGTGCTCTTGCTCTCTCTACCTCTATGCTTTCTTGCCTATTGCTAGTTCTATACTTGTGTGTGTGGGTGTGAGAGTGTGCAGTGTGTCATTCTTCTTTCCCATGTGACTTGCCATTAATGCAAGTGAGAGTGCAAGGGTGTGTATAAGAGGGGAGCTTTTATCTTGAAGATACCGTGGAGCTCTTCGGGCCCTTGGAGTCTCAATCTCAACATAGACAAATCACATGGTGACAATGGGAGGCAGTCTTTTCGTGTGCTAGATTACTACAACACAATCTTCTCAAGTGCTAGCTTGCTCTACAATGCATTTTTTCTCAAGTGCCAAGACAATGAGTGAAAGAATCTAAGTCCCCGTGACAAGAGAAAGGTAATAGGTTAGTCTTGTGATACTAATCATGGTGTATTTGGGCTTTCCATTAGCGCCACCACTACTACCGCATGGTTGCTTTGCCTTAGCTTTTGTGATAAGAATCTTGTGTAGGGATTTTTTTTCTTATTAACCATTTGGAAGACCCAAGTGTTGGTTGCATGTGCTATTGCATTTGGTGAGAGATCCAGTGCTAGGTTTGATCTAGTTAAAAAGAAGTACTATTCTCTTGTCTCTTGTGCTCTTGCTCTCTCTAGCTCTATGCTTTCTTACCTATTGTCAGTTCTAAACTTGTGTGTGTGGGTGTGAGAGTGTGCAGTGTGTCATTTCTTTATTCCCACGTGCCTTGCCATTAATGCTACTACTGAGAGTGTAAGGGTATGTGTGAGGGGAGGCTTTTTATCTTAAAGCTACCTTGGAGGTCTACGGGCCCTTGGAGTCTCAACCTTAACATAGACAAATCACATGGTGACAATGGGAGACAATCTTCTCATTTGCTAGCTTACTATATAAAACAATCTTCTCAAGTGCTAACTGTCTATTCTTCTCTTCTCTAAGACAATAAGAGCAAGCATCTAAGTCCCCCATGACAAGAGAAAGGTAATAGGTCAGTCTTGTGCTACTGACCATGGTGTATTTGGGCTTTCCAATAGCACCACCACTACCAAGGAGCATGGTTTCTTTGTTGTAGCTTTTGATAAGAATCTTGTGTAGGTCTCATTTTTCTTATTTCTATTTAGTTGAAAGACTTAGTGATGGTTGCTTGTGTTGCTACATTCGGTGAGAGATCTAGTGCGATATTTGATTTGGATGAAATTAGAATTAGAAATGGATTTTTATTGAATGTGTTGTTCTTGTTATGATTTTTGCTAAAATATTGTTAGTATTAGTTAGTGTGTAAGATTTTGTTAGAGATTTTACACATTCATCATGTGTGTTTGAGTGTTATAGGATTTTAATTAGTAGTTTTGTAGTTTTTTCAAGGAAGTGCATTAGGTTACACATAAGGCTTGGGAAATTTGTTATATTAGGTAGTGCAAATTCTAATCTTAAAAGCCTTAAAATTGACAAAGCTTAAAAACATGTAAAAGCATGAAAGAAGAAACATACAAGAAAGAGATCTCTTATGAGGCTTGTATGTGTTGAAAACCTACAAAATTAAACCAAGTGAAGAAAAAAAAATATTAAGAAAAATCAAGATCTCTTACCATTGGAAGCTTTAATGGAGAGGTGTCAATTAAGGAAAAATAAGAAGGAAAAATACTCGTAATGGTTAAGCTTCGATAAGAAGGGAAAAAGAAGAAAAGTGAAACTTAAAAGAGAGGAAAGCTTTCCTTTCTCTTTCCTCTCTTTTTATGAGTATTTCCTTTCTCTTTTCCCTCTCTAACATTTTACTTAGAAAATTGAAGGATTTTCACATACCAACCTTGGGGGATGCAAGGAGGGATCTTACAAAAGAAGTCCTAAATGGGAGAACAATCTTGCGCTTAAAATCCCTAAATGAGAGAAGCCTCTTGTGCTTTAAATCCCTAAAAAGAAAAAAGAAATAAGATCATATCATTGTTCCGAAAAATATTAGATTATTAGAGCATGTGACTAGCTCATGGGATAAGAGGAAATGTAATGCACAATATATCTCATTTATAAGATCAAAAGAGCTTATAAATAGCTCTAAGCATATGAGAGTGCACATAAGAGCTAATAATATACATAAGAGCATGAGAGATATGCATAAGTGAGCCCTTTTAGGTATAAAATCTCTCAAAATACAAAAGAGTGTGAGAGATATACACAAGAGGTCTCATGCAAGCATAAGAGCTCTTAATATATGTAAGAGCATGAGACATGCATAAGAGCTCTCAATATATACATAGAGGAGGAGAAATATGCATAAGATAGCTCCATCATACATAAGCGATATCATGCATACAAGAATAAGAACTATGCATAGTTTATGTACATAGCTCTCTCTATGCTTAAGATCATGAGAGATCATATGTACAGTTATGCTTCAAAGCCCTAAAATACTAAAAGGAATGCAAGTGTGTGATTAGTTCCAAAAAAAATACAAAAAAGAATACTAAACATTTAAAAAATACAAAAAAGATCAATGTCCAACTAACCCGAATCAAAAATATACTTATCAAGGAAGAAGTAGAGAAAGATATAGTTAAGAAGAAACCAAGGGAAAAAAACTATCAAGAGGTGAATCAAACTTTGTTTTATACTTGATTTTGAAATGTTTTATAAACTTGATAGATTTAGCGTTTCTTTCCCTTATACTAAGTCTAATGCTAATAGTGTTCAATAAAATCCATAATACCTCTAATAGTGTTCAATACAATCCATAATACCTCTAATAGAATTAGAAAAACATACACAACATAATGCTATTAGGGATAGAAATGAAAAAAAAAGTTCAAAGAATGAAAGAGAATCACCTTCATATGTATTCATGTATGCTTTTGTTTTTCTTGTCCTTTGCTTGAGCATGCTCGATGAAGAAAAAGAGGATATAGATCAGTGGGAAGATGAATCCCTTAGTCTGGGAAGAAGAGAATATATAGTAGTGGGAAGATGATGAATCCCTTAGTGAGGGAAGAGGAGGATATAGATTAGTGGGAGGACGATGAATCCATCACACGAGGAAAACAATAGCCATAGGTGGGTGGAGAAGAGGAACTTGACTTTTGAGCCTACCCAGAGAGAAAAGTTGGCTCTACAGGTATCGAAGCAATGCAAGTGCACAATCTAATCACAGATGACAAGTGGAACACTTTGGCCACCTCAACGCGAAAGTTTACAAACCCTATGAAAGAAATATTACGTAGGCTATATAATTGGAGCAATTTTGGGCATACTTGATGGACTTATCAAGGGGATTGTAGTTAAATTCTTAGCAGTTACTCTCTATGGGACAACAACTGCACCCCTTGGCATACAAATTTCCATTCTTGTTTTTTCAAAGAGGTACCTTTGTGAAGCTAAAAAGTTGGCATAGAGTAATATACAAGTTGATCTTTTACTATACTACAAGATGTCAAGTGTAAGTCCACTATGGTAACATCTAATATGTTTTCAAGAGTGTGATGAAGTGTTGTTTTTGCAAAAAAGACTTGGCCAACCATAGGCTCAAAGATTCTAATTTTCCCCACTTGACCCATTATGGTAACATCTAATATGTTTTCAAGAGTGCTAAAGTGACCTTCTCATGTAAATACTTCGCAGCAACCATAGGCTCAGAAATTCTAATTTCCCCACCCCCATGCATTAAACCAAGCCTTCTACTAGCTCAAGTTTTGGCACTCGTTGGCATTTTGTTTTCTATTCTTAATTAAAAAAGGGGCCCAATATCGTGATATCGAGCTCAACTAGTGTTCAAAAAGGGGCCTAGTCATTATAAGAGAATAAGGGCCACAACCACGAAAGGTAGTCATAAAATAGTGAAAGAAAGTAGTGAGAGAGTGTTGTAAGTATTAAATCAATGGCACCAACCATGATTTAGTCATTATAAGAGAATAAGGGCCACAACCACGAAAGGCAGTCATAAAATAGTGAAAGAAAGTAGTGAGAGAGTGTTGTAAGTATTAAATCAATGGCACCAACCATGATTTAGATATTTTGTGTCTATACACATAGTTATACAAACACCTACCATTGTATGAGTGGTATTTATAATGGTGCAAGTAGTTTTATCAATGGCATATGTTGTGTCTATACACGTAGTTGGACTTAAAACTACCAGTGTAGGTATGCGAGCTGTGTCTTGTGTAAAGCCACATTTATAGCCATGCTAATAGGCATGTGGCTAGAAAAAAATTGGTTCACCCACCTGAGTTGTGATACATTGCAATACGCTCCTTGTGCATGACTTACCCAAATTCTCTTCAATATTTATCTCATTCATCTTCTTACTTTCTTGCTGTGCCACAAGCATAGTTCTCTCAAACATAGTGCTCTCATTCATCTTCTTATTTCCTTGCTCTTCCACACTCAAAATTCTCCCAAGCATAGTGCTCTCTTCCACTACCATATTTTATCGCAAGATCAACCAATAGATCCATATAAAAAGAGCCATGGACTCATCTGTTGAGGACCAGCAACGCCAATCAACCAGATCCATGCCCGAGTTCAGAAAACAACTCCAACTCCTTGTTCCATTTTTTTTCCCAATGCATATGTGGGTATCTTCGGCGACCTAGAGACCAAGCACCGTATGGTCAACACCCTCCAGGCTCCTTCGCAGGTCACTTTGTAGCGCTTTACTCATAGGCTGCTTCCTTGGTCCCTCATCCACCGTACCAGAAGCTCACCATTTAAATCGAACCGAGGCTAGTCAAGACCTCAGTCTTCCTTGCTATGCGAGATGTACTCCATTGACTTTTCGTCAGCTGTTGTTACAACTTTATCACTTAGGTCTCCCCGACCTCATTCACAAGATGTTCAAAATGCTTCCCCCCAGTAATCTTGACATAAAACAATCATTTCAAAACAGGTTTCATAAATATAATTTCTATTGAACTCTTATCTTTCCACATGGTTCCACATCATTTCTCGTTATTAATTCACGCTGCTTATTCCACATCCAGTCATATCTATTCCCATCGTCCTTCATCCATTCTCATCCAATCACATCATATTACATCTCATCACATCTATCCATATCTATCCTCATTACATCGCGTCACATCCACTCACATCTCATTTATTCACATCTATCCAGGTCCACATCACATCTCTCCACATCACATCACATAACATCTGTCCACATCACATCTCATCCATTCATATCTACCCAGATCCACATCACATGCATCCACATTACATATCATCCATCTATTCACATCACATCACATCCATTTATATTCATTCAGATCCACATCTTACCACATCACATCCATCCACATCACATCTCATCTATTCACATCTCATCACATCACATTCACATCCATTTACATCTCATCACATCACATTCACATCACATCACATCCATTCACATCTACCCAGATCTACATCACATCCATTCACGTCACATTCATCCACATTACATCTCATCCATCCATTCACATCACATCACATTCATTCACATCTTGTCACAGCCATTCTCATCTTACCACATCTCGTTCACATCCATCCACATCACATCACAATCATTCACCTCCATCCATTTATTCACACTCACATCTATCACATCACATCTCATCTCACAGCCACTCACATATCATCACATCTCGTCACATTCACATCCACATCCATTTACATCCCATCACATCTCACAACATTCACATCTACATCCATTTACATCTCATCACATCCATTCACATCTCATCACATTCATTCACATCCATCCATTCATTCACACCCATTCACATATCATCACATCTCATCACATTCACATCTACCTCCATTAACATCCCATCATATCTCACCACATTCACATCCACATCCATTTACATCCCATCACATCTCCTCACATCATCTCAGATGTCACATTCACATCTAGTACGGATGCTCTATTTTTGATATACTGATAGAACTTTTCTAAGTTTCTGCCAATTGCTTGACTTAGTTAAAGGGGGTGCGTCTATTTAGCGAGCCAAAAGCAGTGAGCACAGAGTAGTGAGTAGAAATAAAGTCCTTGTGAAAGTGAGCAAGTAGGGGCATGGTATGATGTTAAGCGAGCATGTAATGTTAAAGAGAAGAGTGAAACCATAGTGCAACTCTATAATGAACAGAACAAAGAAGACTAAAAAAGTTTAAAAATGACTATTGCAAATAAAGAATTTCAAATGAATGGTGCGGATATAAAAAATCACTACAAAACTCATATTACTTGGCTCACTAAAAAGACGTTGAATTGGTCATTGAGCTACTAATAGAAACAAACTATTGTTGCAACCACATGGACACCACAGCGACAAGAGAGCATAGAAATCAAGCCATTAAGATGCACACTAATTTTAATAGCCATACCACCATTGACACAACAATATAATACTCTTTAGAAACCATAACCATAGGATTTAAAAATTTTATAATCTAAATAAAAATTGTCCAACAATCAGCTACATGCTATTGTAAAAAACATTCAGAAGCATAACATCCATCAAAACATTACTTCCAATAGTCCCAAAAAAATGATTGTCTCAATTAAAAAAAGACTATCTCTAATGGCATTCTGATGTAGACTCGTGATCCTCATAACTGCAAGAGACACAAAGAAAAGAAAATAAGCTTTATCAATACAAAATTATTCTCTACTAACATATTTATCTTTTCAACATGCATACCTTTGCTGAGTATGGTTCTAACAGGTGATCATAGATCCGCTCATCCTTGTCTAACATTATGACATTGCGATCCATAAATGCTGCCACTAGCCCAAGAGTTCCAGTGCCAGCAAACAAATCCAAAATCGTGTCCCCAGGACGACTGAAGACGGAGACGATGTATTTGCTAAGCCGCTGACCTCTCTGACAACCGCCCCACCATGGTCTACCCATTCTCTTCACCAGATCCTCCGATGGCACTCTTGAAAATGCACACAAACTATTAACCATATGCCATAAAGATCACCGAAAATCATTTTAAATTCTATCTTGATTTGAATGCATACATACATGTCAAAGATAAGATCTTGCCCTACATCAAGATCATCACCTAGTGCCAAATCCCTTAGTTGATCCCCATGCATCACAAAGCTTGTAGCAGGAGATGTTGAGCGAATAGAAACAGCCAATATTAGAGAAGTGACCTACAAGCAAAGACACATTGGTTGTTCATGCATTTTCACCTTAAATGGGACAAAGAAGATTTGCACAAATGACAGCCCCAAAGAGAACAACACCAATACCTGGGTAGTAATCATTTGCCCCATCTTCTTCCCAATAGGTGGAGTACACCTCACAACTTGTCTATGATAAATTCCAAACCCAACGCTCTGTGCAACCTGCTCAATGGTCACTCCTTCTTCCATAGTGTAAAGGCATGTAAAGAAGCCTCGATCCGAGAGACAAGAATCAACAACTTTAAAAGTAGAGTCATACATGCCATCCCCAATCTTATTCCAATATGGAACCTTGTTTGCAACACAACCTCCAATGATGATATTTGAGGGGAAGTCTGCAAATATCAACTCCACACAGTAATCGGACCCTCTACTCTTGACATTCCCTACTGTGCAAATAATATTCATGGCATCAAGCACTTGCTTTCCCAATGAGGATGCATCCTCCATGTTCACAAAAGTAGCTGCAAGGTCCTCAATACTGACATTGAAGGCATAAATGGTTCCTATAGACAAGTTTTTGACATTTAACACACATAGTCTTAAGTAAAAACAATCGGATCACGATAGAGATGAGGTAGGAAGCTCACATACCTGGAGCTTGCAATGTCTTGGTTATGATGTCAGTTGGTTGTATCCCACCTGCACTACTATTGGATGTCTGTTGTTGACTCTGCTCCCTATTTGCTTCCATTGCTCGATTCACCTCCAATGCACGATTCACTATTTCCCTCCCTAAATTCACTGGCAATGACTTACGAAAAGAAGCCGATGCAATCGACGATGTTGCATGTGATGTGGATGTGGCCTCATTATGATCAATTTACTGGCTACGAAGCTCCAATATAGACTTATGTTGGCGATACAGATCAAGCTCCTCCTCAGGCACATGGTTTCTTTCAAGGTCCAACCACCACGGGCAGAAACGAGACTCTATGCTTGACATGGCTTGTTCAATGGCAAACATGGGTAAACACAACTCACCCTCAATATGAACATGTTTCTCAATTATGGATTCAAAATGACAAATTCAATCACTTACTCTTCCAAGCTTCAAATCGGCATACATATAAGATTGATTGTCAACACAAAGCCACACACTAGCGAGAGGGGGTAAAATATCCAATTGGTGCTCCTCAATTTCAGAAAGCAACCATCTGCAAGCCAAAGCCCAAATGATAAAACAACACACAGAAAGAAGCATGCATGTTTTTTAACAAGGAATATCTGGGTTATGTTGTAGGAAAACCTATAAACGACTCGTCGTGCAGCACTTTGTAGGCTTGGTTGATGGTCAATATCATGGCTAAATTTTATGCCTCCTTCGTGCACTTTGAAAGCCCTTTTGAAGTACTTTCTTCTGCATAGAACAACAAAAGAGGTTAATCGGCTCTCACCTGGCAACCTGACTCGATCGGCATTTTTATTATCATTTTGGATTCTCAAACCGAGCTCCGTGATCTGAAGCCACTAGGAGTACATGTGCAGCCATTCCCTAACCTTTGTCTTATCATTTGGCATACCCTCAAGTGATCGCACTACTGAAGCCTGAGAGTTGTCCAATAGCTTGACAATGTGAGCCTTATCTGTGTCTTTGATGCATGCAGAACCTATCATATTGAGCTTTTCCTCTGTGGCCACATGATTGGTTGACGCGTGCCATGGGAGGGAGAGCACCGCACACCAAAAGACCTCACCATTGGAGGGATCAGCAATCCATGCATATTTTGATGTTTTTCCTCTGTAGAGAACTTCTACCTTTCGAGTCACATTCTCCCTAGCAGACTCGGCAAGTGGTCCATTTGATGCCTCATCAATTTTTTGCTCCATCTCATCCTTGAACAAGAGCCAAGTCATAATCTGGATTGGCAAATGAAGCCAACTGGGGCTTCCTCTGGCAGATGCACTCTGCATCTCTCTCTCAACCCATAGCTTGTCCTCATTGTCCAAATGTGCCATGAGAGTTGTTAGGTCGGACTCTCCCAAACTTCTTAGTTGAAATAGACGATCACCAAATGTGGTTGGCACAAATGCATAATCATGGGTCCTACAAAACAAAGAAAAAATATGTTAATATTCTTGAGTACAAACAACTTACTTGACATAGAAGGAGACTCTGATAACAAATTAACTTACTTGTTCAACCTGGACAATGAAAACAAAAGCTCACCCACATCCCTCCACTCAAACACATAAAATTTACAGAGAACACAACAATGCATGGACAAATCCCCTTGAAACCCTGTAATAAAACACAAAATTAGGAAGGACAAAGAAGCATAAGAAACTATAACATCCCAATGAGAACTCACCTGTAGAAATGCAGTCCATCCAAGCATTGTGTCGATTATTACAATCAAGAATATGCACCATTTTTTGGCTCAAGTACGGACCCCAATCGGGGTCAAGTGCAAGAGTTTCCTCAAATTGTTGATTCACAGTCCTCCATTGCTCATCCCAAGATTCCTCCCTCTCTTGTGTCAATGGTGTCTCCTCCTCTTCCAAGTCCATAATTGATACTGTGAAAGCTCCCATGCTCTCAATGTACCCACCTAGTTTTTAGAAGCTTCGAGTAAGAGACTTATCTGTTGAGGGAGAAACCTTTCAGATTGCCTGCGTCTGGATCATCCTACAGAGAGGAACACGTGGAGGTGGAGACCTAAATTTGACTCCTATCCTATCTAAAAAGGCTTGTGGAGTAGATGTCTCAAGAATCTTCCCAAAAATATCAACCTTATTTTTTTTCTGCTTGCTTCCTTCAGTTTGGGTTGTGACAACTGTTTCTTCTTGATCCTCGTTTCTTCTTGATCCTCTAGTGGATGTGTGTTCTCTTCCCCCTCTATCTCTCTCCCAGTATCCTCAGTATTCTCACCTTCATCCTCATTATCACCACCTTGAGTATTCTCACCCTCATTTTGATCACCTTTATTTTCCTCAATTGCCCTCACTACATTTTGTCCATCCTCCTCATTTCTTTCATCACTATGGAGATGCTGCCTATCCATATCCACCTCCAGGTTAGTGTCATCTATGATATGTACCACATGCTCCGTAGTAGGGTTTGAGGAGGCGGCTTGCTCCAAAGTGCTGGAAAAATCAGCTTGCCTCCTTGTGTGTCTGGAATGAGCTCTCACTTGGGCCAACCTGCACACTCTTTTTCCGCTTAGCAAGAGGTAACTCATCCATTTTTGCACAACAAGAACCTTTCAAGCAAGATGCTCTAGTGAAATGACTCGAACTCATTTAAAAACTAGATAGCCATGCAAAAATACAATTACAAATCTTCAAATAGTATTCTACTCGTATTGTATAATTAATTGATTATTTTAACAGCAAATTCAATACTACGACACAAACTTTAAAAAAAAGGTGGCACATTCACTAAAGAGATTAAATTTAGTAGTGCAACACAATCATCAAACAAAGGTGGCAAATTCACTATCCAACAAAACGGCCAACTCATTAACGAACAGAATATCTTTGAGATTATCATATGGAGTGCTTTGGCCCAAATTCCAAGGCATTCAATGCCGTATTGAATATTTTAAAAAAATCTTCATTGGAAAATATTTACGGAGCCCTTTTTAGGTGTTCAATTCAAGGCATTCAAATTTATTGGAAAATATATAAAGATTCGGTAGGCCAAATCTGAAGGCATTCAATATTGAGTACTAATAAACTTTAGAAGTGATATTTCACAATCCAGCACTTTTTTAAGGACAAACTTCTTTCTTTTTGTGCTATTGTTCTGTAGATGCACACGTTTGCTGGTCTTCTCTCTCGACTGTGTGAGCCGTTTCTCAACCAAGAAGACATCAAATGTGAGTTTTTTGAGCTTCTTGTATACACAAAGTCTATGCATAATATAGACAGTAGTAAGAGAGACAGTCTATGCAATGTGTTTGAGACAGCACCATATAGATAGCATGTTCTTACACTACTCTCTCTAAATTTCTGCCGTCGGGGGGATCCAAGGGGAGCCGGCGGCAGCTTGAAACGAACTCAAAATTGTGATGATTTTTTCAATGCTCGGCAGCGAAACATCCTATTATTTTGTGCACTGAGTGCACAAATTAATTCAAGAAAAATAGCAAGAAGTAATGCCACACATCTCATACTGTGTCTGGAGTGTGGCGGCAGCAAAACATCCTATTATTTTGTGCGCTGAGCGCACAAATTCATTCAAGAAAAATAGCAAGAAGTAACACCGCCCATCTCATACTACTGTGTGTGGAGTGTGGCGGCAGCAAAACATCCTATTATTTTGTGTGCCGAGTGCACAAATTCATTCAGGCAAAATAGCACAAATTCATGGATGATGATACCTTTCTGTGTCTCTTTGTTGGGGAGAAAGATTGGAGTGGGGAGAGGGCCCTGCGCATGAGATCAGCGTTTCTTTGCTGGGGAGACGTATGATGCTTCATGATCGCTTCTCTGCGTGTGTGTTCGAGGGAAGATGCTTCTGTGCGGAGGACGACTAAAAGCCTTAAGTAATAGCTTCATAAGAAGTAGCCGACTACTAAAAACCTTAAGCTAGGCACTGGACAAATTTTTTTATCCTAACACTAATGAATTTCAACACTAAAATTTAAGGGTTTGGTCAATATTTTTCCTATTTTTTTAAATCTAGCTAGCACAGTTATGCTATGGCATCCAACTGGTAGAGTTCTTGAAATCTAACAGGAGATTATAAAAAAGCGTAAGAACTAACACAAAGCAAATATGTGTGTGTGTGTGTGCGTGTGTGTGTGTATACATACACACACACACACACAAACATATATACATATATACATGTACTCTTTTTGATACCCTTCATTATGATTGTTTTTGCAATAAATATTTTTATTTGCTTCTACCCATAGTCTTAAAATGAGCCTGGTAAAATTGTATTATGGCTAGTATATGCTATTGATTAGAGCAAGAACATCTAGTATTAAAATATTTTTGGCTAATATTCAATGTAAATTCCTAAATTGTTGTTGTGATTACATTATGCAGGGAGGCTCGTGTTTTCCTCCATTCTACAATGGGTGCATGCATCCAAGTCCCCTTTTGGAATGGCAAATGTCTTGTGTCAATCAACATGATCCGGGGGAAGCTTGGAACTATTGGTGGGATAAATGTGGCGGCCTTACTTGAAATTGGAGGAGAGTATGAGCCCATTTGTCCTTTACACTTGTATGCAGGGATTGGAGACGAGGCATATTTTATCCTAGAGCATTCATTGTCCTCTGTATATATTGCCAAATTAGAGAATTATTTTGAGACCCCAGAACAAGGCCCCTCAACTATATTTCCTCCCGGTTCTCGAAAGAGTACTCCAATGTAAGTGGCATTAACTTTGACTTTGACATTTTCTGTTTTGCATTGTGCATTGAATTAGAGAGCATTGTGCTTTGCAGTGACTTGGACACTGAAGAGATAGAAGAAATCAATGTCCAGGCACATGGGTCATTGCAAGAAGAGATAGAAGAAATCAATGTCCAGGCACATGGGTCATTGCAAGAGGAGGTAGAGGTCTCTCCTGTGGAAAAGTGCTTTCAACATTTGGAAGAGGAAGATGTTCAGTTTGATACTGCGGTCTCTTGCTTTCAAATAATCCGCATGTTACCTCCTACTGATGTCTTGCACACTTTAATCCATGATTGTGATTACAAAGGCAAGGTAAAAGAGCTTCCCGAGGTATACCCAGAGTTCAGTACATATGAGCTTGAAGGTGGGAAAGGTATGGAAGGGATGGAGCAAAAATACGAGGGCAACATTTGGACAAAGCCACAAACGCAAACTAGGGCAAATAAAACTTTTGTTCTTAGGAAGAGCTTCTGCGGGGGAACCTTCCAGTGCATGAATGAGCACTGCTCCTTTAGGACACGTATGAATCAACCAAACAAACTCCATTGGAATGGGCAGCTGATAAAATCTCCAAAATATGGGAATTTAGCAATTGGGAGCTTCGGGAACCTTCAGTGTTTTTTCTGCAAGCATGTGCCAATGTGTCTTAAAGAATGTCCTGCTTGTGTCTATTATTTTATGCCAAAAGAATCAATGCACAGCAGACTATTTATTCATTATGGCAAACATACACACATGGTTTCCAAGGGAATGTGCCGAGCATCGATACGAAATATCAAGGCCTTTGTAGCACGTGCAGTGGGCATCAACCACAACGCTGGGCCCAGAAAGGTACAAATGATTGTGGCAAGGGAGGTGGTTCTAAGAGCATTCACTGATGATGACAAGGCACAAGGAGAATTCATGACAGAGAGGGAGCTACAGGAGATGTCGCAAGAGTTGCAAAGTTTGATAAATGTCAAAAAGTACGTAGGAAGTGCAATTCAGCAAAGAATAGTATGCAATTATCATCTTTAATACACTAAGTATGCTTTATGAATGCACGGTGAAGCAGATGGTAATGCAAACACGAAAAACAACACGGCCTCTGGGTGAAGGATATGAAGCCATTCTTAATCTAAAAAAAACATGCCATTTTGAGTTCTTCCATGGTTCTCGATTTCCATTGCAAGCCACACTACTACTGAGCGTTGCTTTATCTTTAAGATGTCTACTACTGGACCTGGTTCTGGGATTGACATTGTTCGGTGAATGGACAAGGATGGTAATGGGGATCTTCATCAAGCATGGGTCTGCTTTGATCATGTGCATCGAGTGGATGGCATACAATGGGAGCATATGTTTATGACCACATGTAAGTTACAAGCGGTAGAGAGCATTGCTTAATTTGTGTCTTTAATATAACTCTGTTTCCATTTGTGGCATGCAGGATTGGTGAGCTATTGACAATAGCAACTTGTGAATTTAGAGAAGAGGATGAGGATGCTCAAGTCATGTTTTGGGAAAACATGAATTTGGTAATGGTGGAGCACACAGGGAAGGTAGCAAATTTTTTTGGATTTATGGCGGATGAGGCTGGCGCTAACTGGAATGCAGTGAGATGTGTCTTCAATGACGCAAAGGAGATGATTGAAAGGGAAAGGTCATGTTTATGGCATTGGGAAGACAACCTTTGTGTCCACACGCAGAGGTACATCTATAGCCCACATCAAGAAAAGCACAGGGAGATGTGTGAGAAGTGGAGGACTGCCCCAAACAAAGAAAGTGCCCTTCAGCAATTTCGCAAGATACGAGCATGGTGGGCAGCTGGCAAGGTAGTTGATAGAAACATCCCTAAGCTTCTTAGCCGGTTGAGTTGGTGGCACTATAGGGTTAGTCGATGGGGTCATTTCATTTTAAAGGTAATGTTTGTAAGAGATTATTCATTGTATTATTGTGTGCCTCCTACTTATGTGCCTCCTACTTATGTGCACTGCATTGTATTATTGTGTGCCTCCTACTTATGTGCACTGCATTGTTTTTAATCAATTTCTACCACTCTCTTGTAGGATGGAGAGCCTATTGTCAATGCTCTTGTCCCAAGGACAAATATGTCGGAGACCAAGCATGCAAGCTGGTTGGCAGGGGAGGGGTATAGGTAAAAGATTAGTCTTTATGATGCTTGTGTGACAGATCTAATCTATGCTTACTTCCAATGTGCCAGACAACTGGCTTTCTTGGAAGGAAAATACACAGGTTGTGGGCTTACATTGGAGCTTTTGGTTGAGAGAGCTCTTTCTCGACAGAAAGCAAGTCCATCCCCAATAGCTACCTCATGACGAGCAGTGGATGATGCAGTGGCGGGGACCCCTATGTTTTCAAATAGGGTAAAATTCAAGGGTGAGAATAAAACTATTCGAGCCAAAAGGCCACTACACGACTCGACAGAAGAAAACTTTGGCAACTCTAGCCATAGGCCTGAGTTTAACTATGTGACAAGAGAGAGGTTAGAGCCTGCAATAGAGGTTGATGAGCAATGCAAAGTTTTAGAGAGCCTTGAAAGTGATGTGCATGATACAAAGTGGGCCTTGCGGAGGATACCAACAGTGAATCGAGTTGAGTGCAACCACTGGGCATCGGGAAAAAAGTGTAGCCCAAGGTTGCGAGGGGGTGATGTCAGTCCTTGTTTTTGGAGTGATTGTCAACTATCCTCATGGAAAAAAGAGAAGTATTGCTATTTTTGTAATACAGATGTTAGGCACACTTGGAAAATTACAAAGACAATATTACATCCACCAGAGGATGTCCCTTGTGTTTGGCCCATTGCTAAAGGTACCAAGTTACAAGTGAAAGAAGCTTGCAAGCTTATTAGAGCAGGATATGACATTGGTATTCCTCTTGAGTTTTTTCTAGAAAAGGAGCTTGCAAAAGGCACCAGCGAGACAAACAAGGAGGTGAAACAATTTCCATATCGACGAGGAATTTCAAAGGCTGCATTTGGTCAAATCACTGCGGCCTTAGATATGCATGCAGAAGTTGTAGGCATCCATATACATATAGAAGGGGTAAAGGAAACATTTAGTATTAATCCATTGACCAATGGGAGCCAAGACACATCTCTGATAGAGGTCACTATTCAGAAGAATCCAATGTGTTCATGTGTGGAGTTCAGAGATAGAGTGGCCAAGAAAAGACCATATCTTGCATGCAAGCACATATACTTTGTGTTCTTAATGATTCTTGGACAGGATGTGAACAACAATATGCATATTCATCAAGTTTGTATTTCAGAGAGAATTGTAAAAGACATGCTAACTAAGTCTATTAGAAGTCATCCTCAACAGCTTTAGGAACCTGCAACCCACTTTAGTTGAAATATGTATGGGGGTCATGTCATACCAGCTGAACCGTAGTACGAGTTTATTAGTTATTGTTTTGGAAATGTTTTGGTTATTTTATAAATTTTCTTGTCTATTGTCTTTTGTTTGCTAATGGCTGTCCAACATTGTGAATACTATAGATTCAACATCTTTTTAGCGAGCCAAGCAATATGGGTTTAATAGTGATTTTTTGTATCTGCACCATTGGTTTGAAAAAAAATTTATTGCAATGGTCATTTTAGAACATTTCATGTCTTCTTTGTTTGATTGCTATAGAATTGCACTGTGGTTCCACTCTTCTCTTTAACATTTCATGGTCATTTTAGAACATTTCATGTCTTCTTTGTTTGATTGCTATAGAATTGCACTGTGGTTCCACTCTTCTCTTTAACATTTCATGCTCGCTTAACATCATACCATGCCCCTACCTGCTCACTTTCACAAGAACATGAGCTCTACTCATTGCTTTGTGCTCGCTGCTCTTGGCTCGCTTTTTGAGCATCCCCAGTTAAAGGTATTTTTTCTCGATCCCATTAAATCTAAGTATCAGAGTGCTGTTAAAGGTTTAGAAAGGAAAAAAAAACCTTATCAAAATTATAAATCTGAAACTGTGACTATTGTAATTTAAAAAAAAAAGAGCCAAAGTAGACAGGGAAGTCCTGTGTACACTCCCCAATCTACCCCAGCTCTTTTTTTGTTATGCGGAGCGTTCACTGCTTAGCAACAAAAATATAAGTCGCTGCTTATAGCAACGAAAATAGTAGCAGAATATCGTTGGCTGAGCAGTGATCTCAGTAGCGATATTTCATTGTTCTGCAACAAAATGTCATTGTTGAGCATCGATATGTTGTTGTTGAGCAGTGAACCCGTTATAACGGAAATAGCAATGTTTCGAGCAACGAAAATGGCCCGACACCTAGCTACCCTTCTAGTTATAAAAACGATGCTATTTTCGATCTTAGACCATCATTCTGTTGTAGTGAATGCATAGACATAGATGAAATTTTCTTCATGGATACTCCTATTGCAAGATACTTCAATCTGTTGTATGGGCACTCCAGGGTCGATGAAGATGAGAATGACAGAAATAAAGATGAGAATGAAAAAAGTGAAGATGCATGTTGTGATGCAGAGTCGAGCAGTCATAGCAATCCTATCATCATTGATGATGATTATGAGAACGATCATGCCTAACAAGCATCATATTTTTCCATATGGGAGAAAACTGAGAACTTCAAAAAAGCCATCGTCAATGGCGATGACTTTGTGCCGCTATCACCCAATGTGTCTGTAAATTTGTTGGGCTTAGGACGCGTGCTTCCTGTAGGGTGGTTATAGTTCTCTGTTTAGAAGAACTGTGTGTTTTTACTTTGATCTTGTTGCTTTTTTCTCTCTACGACACTTGTTTGTCGTTCACCACGTTACCTTTTCGTTTCTAAAAATCCGTTATGATAAACTGCTTCTTGTCTCGTTTATTTTCACGTCACGAATTTCGTGTAACCTCACCCCTTCTGAAATTCCGTCACGAATTCGGTGCCCACTGAAGCACGCAACAAATTAATGCACACAGACAAAAAGGTAAATATATAGACAAAAAGGTTTTACAGTAATTTGAAGAGGCCGGATCATAAAGTAATCGCGTCCGTTCATGTGCTAAAGCCTCCGTAGATCCAGGGCGCGTCGCAGCTCCGCCATGGAGCGGAGGAAGTCCTGCATCTCAGCTGAGATCCTCAGAAGTGACTGGTTGTTCTGGCTTGATCCGGTTATGAGCTCGGCACGTTCTACGTCGGCCGAGACGCAGTTTCCTGTGCTAACCTTGCAGTTCAGTACAGAACGCGGTGGTATCATTTCTGCAACTGCCATGCATGTCTCCTCCTCGATGAAAACCGGAGTAACGTCTTCGAGCGTGAAAGCGCAGAAGCACACTAAGCATGCGCATGCACATCTTTTTCTATCGTCTGTTTCTTTGTCGTCGCTGGGCTGCTCGTGCTCATAATGGAGTGCGTACAGGCACGGCCAGCAATAGAGGTGGCCGCAGCCCGACAGTACGACGGGCTGAGAAGCGTGAAGCCTGAGGCAGCGGCGGCAAGAGAAGGCTATATTGTGGGCGTCCGGCGGGGACGAGCAGGACCCGTTGAGTGAGACGGATATGAAAGGTCGGCTCCTGGGCAGTCTCGCTCGGCAGAACGGACACGAGCTTGTCTTGTGTAGCCACGTCTGAACGCAAGGCTCGCAGAAGAGGTGGCCACATCTAGTGACAGCAGGCGTGAAGGCGCGCTCCATGCAGATGGGACACGTTAAGGCACTAGAAGTAGTGCTGCCGGCGCAACAATCCGTGCCGTCTGCCATTTTATTATTAAGAGAGAGCGAAGATCCCAAGCTATGTTATGCGAATTGCGCATGCACATGACCCATCTATATATATCACTAGCAAGTATCTCCGACAACACGCGACACTTCCTTCTTGCACAAATAAGTTATACGGGTCGCCATATGCAATCACAGTTAATTAAAATCAATAAGATCTCCATGTTGATGAGGCTCAGAATGGAATTACCTTGACACCCATAATTATGCATGAGCATCTCCCCACCATAATCCAACTAAGAACTAAAGAAGCCTTGCCTCTATACACACATCACACCCACCCACATGTTATAAGTAATTATATTTTCATCACAAACATCCATGAGAGGTTTGTAAGGCAAATAAGAGCTCATGCTTAAGGTCATTTGTATATCATGGACCACATATTTCCTACTTATATTGCTTAGAATAGTCAAGACACAAGTAAAATGATCATAAACAAAGGTGGAATGATAATAAATATTAGATCTACTTATAGAAATGTGATAAGTTAATCGCACTACTTTAAATACATGAGAAGATTTATAATTAGAATCGATAATACATAATCAACTTTTAGAAGGATTTGTTTTAGGGTATGGTTAAATTTTCTGTGAATGAAAAATTTAAAATGCAGCATCTTGATGCTCTTGAGTGTTGAATAATGCGACTGTTGTTTGGCTTAAGATTGTGGAGAGACACTAGTCCCACATGCAAGCTTTGCTCTATGGTCTATGCAATAAAAGTTCCTTTTTTTACATCTAAAGGTAGAAAATTAAGAAATTCTTCTTCTTCTTCTTCATAGTTTTAATCCTATTTGTCTCTCCCTAAAGTTAGGTGAAGAAGAATGATAATAAATCCCATCTAAACTCTCTGACCTCTAAGTGGCATCCAATAATATATAATAAACTTAGAATGCATGGATATAAAGAAAAGATTATTGATATTCTACTAAAGTATGAGTGCAGAGGAGAGAACTTGATCATTTGGTTTCTTGCTTTGGCTTAAACTTAGATTTGAAAAGGCCTACAATAATGAATAAAGGAGTATAACCACTTGGGGGGTACACTTCTAAAAAATCATTGTATCACGTGCGTTCAAGGGGCCTTTAAAAAATCCCTTAGCTAAACCACCCCTCTTTACTTATGAACTAACGGATTTTTTTTTGAAATTGAATTAAAATACCCCTCCTGTTATTGTAATCCTGTTAAAATTTTTCTAAATTTTGAATCAAAATACCCTTCTTTTGATTACACGTGGACCTGAGCATAACCACCACTAATATGACGTCGATACACAAAAATACCCCCCAAAAAAAAGAGCACAAGCATAAAAGGCTACCTAGTCTTCTCTTGATTAAATCCACTACAAAAGATAGACATGTTCCTAACATTTAAATTGACATTCTAATGAACAGTGAGAAAACAAAAAGGGTAGCACCTTAAGCATGTATATAAACATCACTATTTTTGCATCCGTGTAGGTGTCGTTGTGGAGTGTTTTGCTGGCATTTGTACCGGTGTATTATATGAGCATTAATATTGATGCATTATTATAGGCACTTATATATGTGAGAATATAGCATAGGAGTTAGCTATGGATTGTAGAAATGGATTAAAGCCATGGTTTTAGAAGTAACTAGATTAGTAGAATACCAAGGCAATTATATGAGATGAACACACAACATCTGAAACTCGGGGGGTTCACTTAAAAATATTTAAGTATACCACGTGAGTTAAAATGAAGGGGTTTTTTAATTCATTTTTAAAAAAGAAAATTTACAGAGATACATTTATAGAAGGGTTTGTTTAAATACACCTTGAGAGTAAGCTATGGATTGTAGAAATGGATTAAAGACACGGTTTTAGAAGTAACTAGATTAGTAGAATATCTAGGCAATGACATGAGATGAACACACAATGTCTGAAACTCAGGGGGTTCACCTAAAAATATGTAAGTATACCACGTGAGTTCAAATGAAGGGATTTTTTAATTTATTATTGTTATTATTTTTACAAAGATACATTTACAGAAGGGTTTTTTAAAATATCCCTTGAACGCACGTGATACATAGGGTTTCTTTAGTAGTGCACTCTCCAAGCTCTTAATTAGGCTGAGAATACATCAGCACTTGCAACCAACATGGCTCCATAATTATCCATATTCAACTAACTAAGAGTCACCTCCCCCCACTTTAAGGTGTACAAAATGTTGATTGTTGAGTATAACTCATCCAGTGGCCCACTTGAAGGAGGCTTTTGAACTAGGTTGGGGTTGATTCTTGTTCACATTGCACTCTTTTTTGTGCTACAAGTTGCTACATCAAATCCATCTCCATTTTGTCCTAAGGTTGCATATCCCCCCTTAATGCAATTCTTTTCCACCCTTCATCACCAATATTTCCAACACACCCCCTCGAGTGGTAAATTCATATCTCATCTCTGTTATGTGCTAGAGTCTACACCCCAAGGTACATGCCATGAACCACTTTGTTTTTTTATAAAATAGGCATAAATGGACCTAAGGTACATGCCATGAATGGCCACAAGGTATCAGATGACGGCATTGGACCCCAAGGTACATGAATGGGTTAATCTAGTTGCCTTTATAAAATAGGCATACCATGTAGCTATGATATGGGATTTTTACATAAGGACCTAGGGATTAGCATTATAATTAACAAGGTGATGGTCATGGACTTTTTTTACATGTAGAAGAGTTGATTGGGATTTCTTCTTTCCTGAGAAGCCTCATTGATGTCTCCTTGTTTGATAGCCATAATGGTAGCCTCCTCAACCTACTTCCTATGCCAACAATCCTTAAGCACATGGCCTATCTTCTTGCAGTAGTGGCAAATGAATTTGCTCCTTGATCCTTTGTACTTTGGTCCTGTGTTCTTGATGTATCCTTGCTTTTGTGACTTCTCTTCCTCCATGAGATCTACTTCTATTCCTCTAAATGTTAGGTCCCCTGAAGGTTCTTGACAGTAGCCACAAATGGCCCATACTCTTCCAAAGTCGTGATTTTTAGAAGGATTAGTTTTGCATCCTCCTCTTCCACCAGTGCACCAATGCTTGTAAGTTAATTAATTATGCCTTTTATCTTGTGAACATGTATGGGAATGAATCCTCGTCTTTCTTGTCAAGGCCAAAGTTCTCAATATGTAATCGTTTATTAGATTTTTTTCCTTTTTTCCAAAAAAACCTTTTCCAATTCATCCTAACATTATTTTGATGTTTTCAAGTCAAAAATGTGATTGCGCCCAATTTAACCCAAGGTAAACCATAGGTCGACTTCCACACTCATGGGCCACATCAACACGAAGTGAAGGGAGAAGAAGAAGCCACCATCATAAAGAGTGAACAAAGCCAAATATACCCAAGTAATCAAGCCCATTTAGGCTATGAAGTAGCTATGGACTCAAGGTGGCATACCCCATGTGTTTATGCTTGCCTAAGCAAGGTATGAGGATTAACTGTATTCTGTTGTAGTTATGGACTCAAGGTAGCATGCCCCATGTACACATGCTTGCCTAGGCACGATATGATTAATTGTATTTGTGTTATAATACTGCATAAATTGCACTTTAAGTTGTAACTTGATGGATGGCCCCCAGGCCTTATGTGAAGCCAACATCCCATACACTTGCGCTCTTCTATCTAAAATAGACTAAGGTCTACTTGGGAACCTAACAATCATTGAAGTATGTGTATGCCTGTGCGCTTTTGCCGCACAGGTTGTAGCTGGGGACTTGCCGGACACCGTATGCGAGCCACGAATGGCTGCAAGCATACAACCAGGAAGGCAAGCTCAAAACAGAATGCAAAAGGTGTGTCACTCACCGCTCAACCGCCGCCTTGAAGGATTCCCGCGTCGCAGCCGTGAAGAAGGAGTCGCCGCCGTCGCCGCTCTACTGCCTCTCTGCCGCCGTGCTGCTACACAGTGCTCGATCGCTCTCTCACTCTCTCACTCTCTCTCTCACACACGCAGGAGAAGGAAACCAAAGAGATAAGGCAAGAGCACTCTTGTATTCACAACACATGAGAATGAGGATTTTAGGGTTACATTTGGCTCTTATAGGTGACTTGGCCGTTCACACTTGGGTGTCCATACATGGCCGGCCGATCCTAACCCTTATCCTACTGATATTCAAGGTGCGCCTCTCATCGGCGATCACCCAATCCCTTCATCCTTAACATATGGTGCCGACAAGCCCGGCCCATGACTCAGAATATTTAAATTAATGACGTAAAACATAGTACATCTGAATGTCCGTCATAGGTTAACATGCCTCCCTTTCTGATGTAGATTCCGTCCTCGGAAGCTATGGTATGGTAAGCTCGAGAGGGTTGTTGTGGTAGACCATCTGCAAAACAGGGAAGTAGAGTGAAGGTATGCTGGAATTCAAAAGATATAAAGTGTATAAATTCAAGCATGTTAGACCACAATGGATGTTGCTGTTTAAGGGTCACATGAATGAGCTAGTGTAGCAAATTAACAGGAGTTTAAACTTATTGAAAATAAATCAAGAGTAAGCAAGGTGTCAAAGGTTAATCAAGGTTTATAACTAGCCTAAGTCAAGGAAAATAACCAAGCTTAATAAATAAACACATGACCACACTGTGTCTACTCTAAGAACAAGTTAATACCACAAGCTTAGGGAAACAAGAAACATCAGAGTTACAGGAGCTTTTTGCCTCTTTTTTTTCTTTTTCTTTTTTTTTTGCACGTGACAATTTTTACACACAATGGCGACCTTCCTAAGGCAAAACTAACATCGATTCTGGTACCATGTTTAACACAAGACATTATCCAGGAATCTATTAGCTCACTTTAGGAAAGGCTACCCCCTACCAACCAAGGCATCGGTCTGGAGTAGAATACTCCTCGCCTACCAAGTATCAATAAGGCGATAGGCCAACATTAAAGCACATCATAGACTTGTATTGCCATTTATTGTAGGCTTTTTTTTTTAAATCTATTTCTTTTGATCTTCGCTCCTGAACTATAATTTGTCTTGCATCCTTTCGACAAAGGGATAATAGCTATGTCCTAGAGGTCAACACACACATGGCCAGGTGTCAAACATTAAGATGGTTTGATCCTAGACCTAAGACAATCGTATTCCAAGGTTAACTAAAGACGTCATGCTGCCTAGGAATATTTCCAACAAAGTTAAGCTCATTAATGATTTACACTAGCATGCAAGCAACTTCAAAAACTAAGTAATACATTGATAATTTCCATGTGGTCATGCATTATAGTTTATGCAATTGATTGAACAGTAAAAACGAAAGAGAGTGGGTATGGAAGAATTACACCTGTATTTTGGAGATCTCCTTGATTTGACGAGACAGCTTGCAATTTGATGTAGATATATTTTGATGAACGTTGCGGCAGTCTCAAGACTTGAAAGCGAACCCACCTCAAACTTTTTAACCTGTACAATCAACGAACAAGCACTATACCTCGAGAGGCACATCAGTGTGAAAATTTCAAGACTTGTTTAAGGAATCTAAACTAGAAAAAACTTGAAAACGCTAACCTACCTACCAGTCACCACACTACTAGTGAGGATACGGTAAGAGGATGTTGTAGAGTCCTGGCTCTAGCCCTAAGGCTAAGCCTCTATCCGCATCATCCAAATAAATAAAGTCAATCTCAGTAGTGCCATGAGTTTCATCCGTCCATTCATCATTGTCGGATATTTCATTTTCATTTTCCCATCCACATAAACTCATCAAGAATGTAACCATGCGAGGATAGTCATCTTGTGGAAAAGGACAGCATTGGGCTATCGGGGATATTTCCTCTACGGCGTAGGGGTCAGTCATGGTCAATAGGCGAATTAGCCATTCTAATTCCTCAACATTTTCCTCTCTGGCTAGTACATCTATATGATCCCATTCAGTTTCAATTACAGGATAGCACATGTGAAATATCTGAGAAAGGTACAGATGATACCTCTCACCAAAGGTAGGACTGGATGAAGTGTATGATGATCGGGCATCTGCCATATGTGCAAACACAGATATAGCATCAGTAGGTTTATGACAGGTCAATCTAGTTCTTGATTGTATACGGATATTTCTCTTGTTTTTGTGCTCTTGCTCTTTTTACTATTTTTTGTTTTTCTTTTCTTTGTTTTTTTTTATAAAAAAAATGTATGAAGCTATATATATACATCCCCTTGAATTTGGCAATTACATGGTCAGGGGAGAAGGTTAAGGAGGAAGCATTAGAATGTCGAGCGTGAGTACATGCTTCCCCTTTCCTTGGGTAGATCATATTATTTGCAATGATGTTGCAGCCTCTTGGAACCAATTTGTCCAGCGGGTCATAGGTTGTGATGTGGGCAGATAGTTTTTTATGACCCTTGTGGCCACATCCAATTGTAGAGATGGTAGTGTACGCTCCCATTGACGAATGGAGGAAATGGTTTTCGACGATACTATTACAAGGGGAGACGTAGACTCATCGGTTTTTTGTTGGGTGTTGACAAGAGTAGGTGTAGAGCATGTAGAAACTTCTATATGGCATGAGGAGCTAGAAGCTTCATGTGGCTCCCCCCTTCCTGAGCTAGGTGGTAATGATCGATATCGTTTGGGAATCCAAACTAACTCTGGAAGAAGTGGTGCGGAGCACTCTATTACCTTTCCCTTACCACGGTCTTGAATTGTCATTCGGGTGGCAACAATTGGTTTGCAAGGTTTTACAGGTGATGTAGAGGGATTCAACTTATGTTTAGGGACCCAAATCTGGTCATTCCCCTCGTAGTACCCTTGGGCTACTAATAATTTTTTAGGGATCCATCGAGATGTTACATTGCCCTTTCTCGGGTGGGTAGCTGCTTTCCTTTTACGAGACTTCTTGGTGGCTGAACGAGATTGAGCAGGGGAAGTAGCTGTTAGCGAAGCTTTGGGGACCCATTTGTATGTACTCTTTGGAATAGTAAGCAAAGCTTTAGGGACCACCTTGCCTGTTTCTATTCTTGGCGTTGAAGCGTTAGAGGGGTGGCCAACAATCAAAGATGGTTTTGCCACTGGACTTTGTGATTTTTCATTATCTAATATTTGAGTGGATGACTTAGGTGCGGGATTTTGAGCGGTCAGACCTAGTGTTGGTTCTTGCGTTGTGACTTGTCTGGTTGCCCAATCGATATTGCACTTGGTGGGCATCATCCATTTGTGCCCTAAGATTACAGTCCCTTCCATGGTACCAGCAGGCATAACCAAAAAGCTTTGAATCATGGTTCCCTTGTCATAGGCAACCGGAGTGTGCAGAATTCCTGAGACAGGGGTTTTCTTCTTGTTGATTCCTTGAACTTGGATAGAACTCTTGGTTAAAGGTGGTTTTCCCAGCTGACACCACACGCCATATGATAGCAAATTATGTTGAGCTCCTGTATCCAATAATGCATTATACAGCACCTCCCCGTAAGGACTCTGTAACTCAATTGGGTATCTTAGAGGTGGGTCAAATTCCAGTGCATCCTCCTCTGCTTCCTCAAAAAATACTTGTGTAATTCCCAAGTTGGCTTCTCGTTGTCGCCTAGCACGCTGTTGACGTTCTTTGGCTTCGACTCTCGCTTGTATCTTTTTAAGCTCAGCTTGTTCTTTAGCTGCCTTCTTTTGATGGATTGCATGTAACTCCTCCTGGCTCAGAGGGTCATAGTATCTTTTGAATTTACTCCCATTAAGGAATCCAATGGTTTCAACTCCGTCGAGAGTCTCCACTCTGATGGTACCTTGCGGGGTAATTTCACATACTCTATACGGTTCCTTACCAGCATATTTGAGCTTCTTCTTTTCGTTTCGCACTCCATACATCAGGACTTTATCCCCAACCTTGATGTCCTTGTCCTTTAGATGGCGATCAAACCATTTTTTTCTTCTATCCTTCTCCACAAGGGCATTGTATACAGCCAATTGTCTTTCTTCGTTTAGCCGCTCAAGGATATATAGACGCTCTACTAAGGGATTACCATCCCAACCCTCTTGAGTAGCAACACGAAGACTAGGAATGACAAATTCCCACGGCATGACTGCTTCTTGGCCATATACCATTTTGAATGGTGTGCAATTAATAGCCACTTTGTACGCAGTACGATAGGCCCATAAAGCTGTCGTAAGCTTTAGATCCCAATCCGTGCGATGAGCTTCCACTGTCTTTGTCAAAATAGAGATTAAAGTCTTGTTGGTACTCGCGGCTTGGCCATTTGCTTGCGGATAGTAAGGAGTAGATTTATGATGGGATATCATGAAATTTGTTGTGAGCTCCTTAATCACTTCATTTATAAAATGCGTACCATTGTCGCTCACAAGTTCAAAAGGACAACCGAATCGTGTGATTATATTTTCGAAGAGGAACTTGGCTGTTGTCCTCGCATCTGTCTTACGTGTCGCTTTCGCTTCAGCCCATTTGGTCATATAGTCAGTGGCCACAATAATATAGCGAGATTGTGTGTTTCGGGCCGCTGGACTAATTGGACCTACAAAGTCTAAACCCCATTTTTCAAATGGTTGGTTTACTTTGATCGGATATAGGGGCATCTGATCTTTCCTCTGGGGTTTCTTATATCGTTGGCATTCATCGCAACCCTTCACAAAGAGTGATGCGTGTTGGAACATAGTGGGCCACCAATACCCTGATTGTAAGATCTTTCGCGCAGTTAAGTCCCCTGAGAAGTGACCACCGGCTACGCCTATATGTGCCTCTTGTAAAATGTATAGATACTCATCCTCTCGGGCACAACGCCTAAGAACATCATCCTTTCCTCTTTTATAAAGAGTCCCGGCTATCAGGCAATAGGGTTCGCATTCTTTGATTAGCTTTCGAGCTAGATCTTTACGGAGCTCCTTGGGTGGAAAGCCATTAACCAAAAAGTTAACAATCTTCTCACTCCATTCAGGCATTGTCTCCACCATGAACAGGGAAGTGTCCGGTAAGTCATCATCAACCCCCGTAGGAGCCTCACCATTAGGTATGGGAGACAAATGATCAGCCATAACATGTTTTTTGCCAGGTCTCACAACAACAGTGAAATCAGACTCAAGAAGAATCAATAGCCATCGTGTGATTCTTCCTGTGGAGCATGGTTTGTTTACCAGATACAACAATGCTTGATGATCTACATAGAAAACAAACGTGGTGGCAAGGAGGTAATAACGAAATTTCCTTACTGCATATATCATTGCCAACCCTTCTCGCTCCGTAGTGGTGTAGTTCATCTCAGCATCGTTCAACTGGCGACTGGCAAAGCTAATGGGGTAGTCTAGCTTATGTTCTCCAGGTTGAGTTGAAACACACCCAATAGCAAAGTTTGATACATCAATATACACATGGAAGAGTAAATCCCAGTTAGGTATTCTCAAGATTGGAGCACTCTCGCCAAGGCCTTCTTTAATAGCTCATAGGCACGGTCACATTCTTCGGTCCAAATAAACTCGATGAGAAGCTTATACAATGGTCGAGCTATCTCGACGAAGAAGAGAATAAACCTTCGATAATAACCAACATGGCCCATAAAGCGTTGGACTCCCTTGTAGTTGGTGGGTGGGGGTAATTCCAAAATGACCTTGATTTTACTCTCGTCAGTGGAAATCCCATTTTTGGACACTATATGCCCTAAGATAACTCCGTGTTTAACCCACAATTGGCATTTGAAAGGATTCAAGGAGATGCGATATAATGTACACCTTTCAAATATTTTTCGTAAACACATCAAGTGCTCATCCCAAGAGGAATGAACACAAAGATCGTCTAAGAAAGCTTCACAGAAGTCCCTTAGATATTACCTTAAAGGCCGTGTTTATCAATCGTTGGAATGTTGCAGGTGCATTGGTCAAGCCAAAGGCCATGACTCGAAAGGCAAACACTCCAAACTCCGTGATAAATGCTGTTTTAGCTTGGTCCTCGACTGCAATTGTGATCTGATTGTAACCCGAGTACCCATCTAAAAAGCTATATGCCTCCTTGCATGCCACTCTTTCAAGCACATGTTCAGAATATGGCAAGGGGTAATGATCCCTTCTGGTGGCTGCATTAACCTTTTTGAGATCAACGCACACTGTGAGTTTCCCATTCTTCTTTGGCACGATGACTATCGGAGAAACCCATTCTGAGTGCTCAATTGGGTATATGAATCCACATTTTACCAGCTTTTCAATTTCCTCTTGTACAATCTTTGCGTACTTAGGATTCATTAGGTAGGGACGTTGCTGGAATGGTTTAGCAATGCTAATCATTGGAATTGTGTGTTGCACCACCGAGGGTGGGACACCCTTCATATCATGATATGTCCAGGCAAATATGTCCTTGAATTACTTAAGAAGCTTCGTAAGTGTAGCTTCTTCCGCCTTGGTGAGGTCTTGAGCAATAAAAACTGGTTTAGACTCCTCGCCCGGATCTGCTAAGTCTATCTCCTTGACTACCGCAGGGCCATCGTAGACACCGCTACTCCCATTGGTAGGCATTCGTTGGGCTTTTGTGTAGACTACTTTACGTTCCCCTGTGGCGAATGATTTGAAATGCTCGGGTGCGGGGTGTAAGTCTACTGGTTCTTGTTGTTCTAGGCTTTTTTCTTTCAATTCCGCTTCCTTTTGTTGTTGAGCCAACTCTTGGTTTTGTCGCCTTCTTGCAGTACGACTTAGTTTCGGATTCTCTTTGATTTCTAATTGGGCGACATCATGAGGTTGTGGAATACACCACATGACACTCAGTCATACCCGGTAGGACATCCATACAAGGAGAATCTTTCCCATCATCAGTCTCTTTTTTGCATGTATAGCAATACCTTAATGGGGCGGAGTGAATAGTGGTATCCGATCGATTATCAATGATAACCTTGCTTCCTAAAGGATGTGCACAACCATTCTCAAGATCAACTCGAATGACAGAGTCCTGGAATTGTAGGTAGACATGGTTTTTCAACCAGTCATGTACCATTTGTGCTTCCCTCATGAAAGGACATCCTAAGATCATTTGATATGACATAGGATGCTTGGAGAAATCCATTACAATGAAGGTATGTTTTACCTTGTATCCCAGGATCTTGATCTTGAGGTCCCTTAACATTCCAATAGGTTTAGCTATGGTTCGGTTTGCCATCTTAACCACTATGTTTGTGACTTCGAGGTGAGGCCTTCCCATAGATTCCCAACAGTTTTTAGTCACAATGCTCACTCCGGCACCACCATCAAGGATTCCCTTTAGAGTTAATCCCTTGGTAGTAATGGGGAGGGTGGCATTAGATTCGTCACCTTCAAAGTACTGTCCCAACTTGTTCACAGGTATTTCCACGACCGAATCTTCATCAGGTTGATGACAAACATCCATGAGAGGTTAGTAAGGGAAATTAGAGCTCATGCTTTAAGGTCATTTGTATATCATGGACCACATATTTCCTACTTATATTGCTTAGAATAGTCAAGACACAAGTAAAATGGTCATAAACAAAGGTGGAATGATAATAAATATTAGATCTACTTATAGAAATGTGGTAAGTTAATCGCACTACTTTAAATACATGAGAAGATTTATGATTAGAATCGATGATACATAATCAACTTTTAGAAGGGTTTGTTTTAGGGTATGGTTAAATTTTATGTGAATGAAAAATTTAAAATGCAGAAACTGATGCTCTTGAGTGTTGAATAATGCGACTGTTGTTTGGCTAAATATTGTGGAGAGACACTAGTCCCACATGCAAGCTTTGCTGTATGGTCTATGCAATAGAAGTTCCTTTTTTTACATCTAAAGGTAGAAAAATAAGAAATTCTTCTTCTTCTTCTTCATAGTTTTAATCCTATTTGTCTCTCCCTAAAGTTAGGTGAAGAAGAATGATAATAAATCCCATCTTAGCTCTCCGACCTCTAAGTGGCATCCAATAATATATAGTAAAATTATAATGCATGGATATAAAGAAAAGATTATTGATATTCTACTAAAGTATGAGTGTAGAGGAAAGAACTTGATTATTTGGTTTCTTGCTTTGATTTAAACTCAGATTTGAAAAGGCCTACAATAATGAATAAAGGAGTATAACCACTTGGGGGGTACACTTCTAAAAAATCATATGTATCACATGCGTTCAAGGGGCATTTAAAAAATCCCTTAGCTAAAATTTTTCCCCCAATCAAACCACCCTCTGTACTTATGAACTAACAGATTTTTTTTTGAAGTTGAATTAAAATACCCCTCCTGTTATTGTAATCCTGTTAAAATTTTTCTAAATTTTGAATTAAAATACCCCTTCTTTTGATTACACGTGGTACACTAATTTTTTTTGAAGTGAACCACCTGAGCATAACCACCACTAATACGACGTTGATACACAAAAATACCCCCCAAAAAAAAGAGCACAAGCATAAAAGGCTACCTAGTCTTCTCTTCATTAAATCCACTACAAGAGATCGACATGTTCCTAACATTTAAACTGACATTCTAATGAACTGAGAAAAGAAAAAGGGTAGCACCTTAAGCATGTATATAAACATCACTATTTTTGCATCCGTGTAGGTGTCGTTGTTGTGGAGTGCTTTGTTGGCATTTGTACCGGTGTATTATATGAGCATTAATATTGATGCATTATTATAGGCACTTATATATGTGAGAATGTAACATAGGAGTTAGCTATGGATTGTAGAAATGGATTAAAGCCACGGTTTTAGAAGTAACTAGATTAGTAGAATACCAAGGCAATGATATGAGATGAACACATAGCGTCTGAAACTCGGGGGGTTCACTTAAAAATATGTAAGTATACCACGTGAGTTAAAATGAAGGGGTTTTTTAATTCATTTTTTAAAAAGAAAATTTACAGAGATACATTTATAGAAGGGTTTGTTTAAATACACCTTGAGAGTAAGCTATGGATTGTAGAAATGGATTAAAGACACGGTTTTAGAGGTAACTAGATTAGTAGAATATCTAGGCAATGACATGAGATGAACACACAATGTCTAAAACTCGGGGGGTTCACCTAAAAATATGTAAGTATACCACGTGAATTCAAATGAAGGGGTTTTTTAATTTATTTCTTGCTCACATTGCACTCTTTTTTGTGCTACAAGCTACATCAAATCCATCTCCATTTTATCCTAAGGTTGCATATCCCCCCTTAGTGCAATTTTTTTCCACCCTTCATCACCAATATTTCGAACACACCCCCTCAAGTGGTAAATTCATATCTCTGTTATGTGCTAGAGTCTACACCCCAAGGTACATGCCATGAACCACTCTGTTTTTTTTAATAAAATAGGCATAATGGACCTAAGGTACATACCATGAATGGCCCCAAGGCATCAGATGGCAATGGACCCCAAGGTACATGAATGGGTTAATCTAGTTGCCTCTATAAAATAGGCCTACCATGTAGCTATGACATGGGATTTTTACATAAGGACATAGGGATTAGCATTATAATTAACAAGGTGATGGTCATGGCCTTTTTTTACATCTAGAAGAGTTGATTGGGATTTCTTCCTTCCTGAGAAGCCTCATTGATGTCTCCTTGTTTGATAGCCACAATGGTAGCCTCCTCAACCTACTTCTTATGCCAACAATCCTTAACCACACGGCCTACCTTCCTGCAGTAGTGGCAAATGAATTTGCTCCTTGATCCTTTGTACTTTGGTCCTCTACTTGAGAGAAATGCTATCTCTGTAGCTGTTCATGATGTGTCCTTGCTTTTGTGCCTTCTCTTCCTCCATAAGATCTACTTCTATTCCTCTAAATGTTAGGTCCCCCAAAGGTTCTTGATAGTAGCCACACAAATGGCCCATACTCTTCCAAGGTCGTGATTTTTAGAAGGATTAGTTTTGCATCCTCCTCTTCCGCCAGTGGACCAATGCTTGTAAGTTAATTAATTATGCCTTTTATCTTGTTAACATGTATGGGAATGAATCCTCGTCTTTCTTGTCAAGGCCAAAGTTCTTAATATGTAATCGTTTATTAGATTTTTTCCCTTTTTTACAAGAAAAGCTTTTCCAATTCATCCTAACATTATTTTGATGTTTTCAAGTCAAAAATGTGATTGCGCCCAATTTAACCCAAGGTAAACCATAGATCGACTTCCACACTCATGGGCCACATCAACACGAAGTGAGGGGAGAAGAAGAAGCCACCATCATAAAGAGTGAAGAAGCCACCATCATAAAGAGTGAACAAAGCCAAATATACCAAAGTAATCAAGCCCACATAGGCTATGAAGTAGCTATGGACTCAAGGTGGCATACCCATGTGTTTATGCTTGCCTATGCTATACCAAAGTAATCAAGCCCACATAGGCTATGAAGTAGCTATGGACTCAAGGTGGCATACCCCATGTGTTTATGCTTGCCTATGCAAGGTATGAGGATTAACTGCATTGTGTTGTAGATATGGACTCAAGGTAACATACCCCATGTATACATGCTTGCCTAGGCAAGATATGATTAATTGTATTTGTGTTATAATACTGCATAAATTGCACTTTAAGTTGTAACTTGATGGATGGCCAGGCCTTATGTGAAGCCAACATCCCATACACTTGCGCTCTTCAAAGCCCTAAAATACTAAAAGGAATGCAAGTGTGTGATCAGTTCCAAAAAAATACAAAAAAGAAAACATTAAAAAAATACAAAAAAGATCATTGTCCAACTAACTCGAATAAAAAATATACTTATCAAGGAAGAAGTAGAGAAAGATATAGTTAAGAAGAAACCAAGGGGAAAAAACTATCAAGAGGTGAATCAAACTTTGTTTTCTACTTGATTTTGAAATGTTTTATAAACTTGATAGATTTAGGATTTCTTTCCATTATACTAAGTCTAATGATAGATTTAGGGTTTTATAAACTTGATAGATGATGAATCCCTTAGTGAGGGAAGAGGGGGATATAGATTAGTGGGAGGACGATGAATCCATCACGAGAAATACAATAGCCATAGGTGGGTGGAAAAAAGGATCTTACCTATTGAGCCTACCCAGAGAGAAAAGTTGGCTCTGCAGATATCGAAGCAATGCAAGTGCACAATCTCATCACAGATGACAAGTGGAACACTTTTGGCCACCTCAACGCCAAAGTTTACAAACCCTATGAAAGAAATATTTAGCAAAACAAGGTCAAGGAAGGGTAAAGCACTGGCACCAAGGAATACAATATGTTACTAAAAATCCTTCTCTTAGCCAAGGACGTAGGCTATATATAATTTGGAGCAATTTTGGGCATACTTGATGGACTGATCAAGGGGATTGTGGACAAATTCTTAGCACTTACTCTCTATGGGACAACAAGTGCACCCCTTGGCATACAAATTTCCATTCTTGTTTCTTCAAAGAGGTGCCTTTGTGAAGCTAAAAAGTTTGCATAGAGTAATATACAAGTTGATCTTTTATTATACTACAAGATGTCAAGTGTAAGCCCACTATGGTAACATCTAATATGTTTTGAAGAGTGTGATGAAGTGTTGTTTTTTGCAAAAAGACTTGATCAACCATAGGCTCAAAGGTTCTAATTTTCCCTAGTTCACCCATTATGGTAACATCTAATATGTTTTCAAGAGTGCTAAAGTGACCTCATGTAAAGACTTGGCAGCAACCATAGGCTCAAAAATTCTAATTTCCCCACCCCCATGCATTAAACCAAGCCTTCTACTAGCTCAAGTTTTGGCACTCGTTGGCATTTTGTTTTCTATTCTTAATTAAAAAAGGGGCCCAATATCGTGATATCGAGCTCAACTAGTGTTCAAAAAGGGGCCTAGTCATTATAAGAGAATAAGGGCCACAACCACGAAAGGTAGTCATAAAATAGTGAAAGAAAGTAGTGAGAGAGTGTTGTAAGTATTACATCAATGGCACCAACCATGATTTAGATATTTTGTGTCTATACACATAGTTATACAAACACCTACCATTGTATGAGTGGTATTTATATCAATGGTGCAAGTAGTTATATCAATGGCACCAACCATGATGTGGATATGTTGTGTCTATACACGTAGTTGTACTTAAAACTACCAGCCTAGCTGTGCGAGCTATGTCATGTGTAAAGCCACATTTATAGCCATGCTAATAGGCATGTGGCTAGGAAAGAAATTGGTTCACCCACCTGAGTTGTGATACATTGCAATACGCTCGTTGTGCATGACTTACCCAACTTCTCTTCAATATTTATCTCATTCATCTTCTTACTTTCTTGCTGTGCCACAAGCAAGAAAGTAAGAAGATGAATGAGATAAATATTGAAGAGAAGTTGGGTAAGTCATGCAATACACTCGTTGTGCATGACTTACCCAACTTCTCTTCAATATTTATCTCATTCATCTTCTTACTTTCTTGCTGTGCCACAAGCATAGTTCTCTCAAACATAATGCTCTCATTCATCTTTTTATTTCCTTGCTCTTCCACACTCATAATTCTCCCAAGCATAGTGCTCTCTTCCACTACCATATTTTATCGCAAGATCAACCAATAGATCCATATAAAAAGAGCCATGGACTCATCTGTTGAGGACCAGCAAGGCCAATCAACCAGATCCATGCCCGAGTTCAGAAAACAACTCCAACTCCTTGTTCCAATTTTTTTCTCAATGCATATGTGGGTATCTTCGGCGACCTAGAGACCGAGCACCGTATGGTCAACACCCTCTAGGCTCCTTCGCAGGTCACTTAGCGCTTCACTCATAGGCTGCTTCCTTGGTCCCTCATCCACCATATCGGAAGTTCACCATTTAAAATCGAACCGAGGCTAGTCAAGACCTCGGTCGACCTTGCTACGCGAGATGTCCTCCATTGACTCTCCATCAGCTGTTGTTGCAACTTTATCACTTAGGTCTCCCTGATCTCATTCACAAGATGGTAAAAATGCTTCCCCCCAGCAATCTTGACATAAAACAATCATTTAAAAACAGGTTTCATATATACAATTTCTATTGAACTCTTATCTTTCCACATGGTTCCACATCATTTCTCGTTATTTATTCACGTTGCTTATTCCACATCCAGTCATATCTATTCCCATCGTCCTTCATCCATTCTCATCCAATCACATCATATTACATCTCATCATATCTATCCTCATTACATCACGTCACATCCATTCACATCTCATCCATTCACATCTATCTAGGTCCACATCACATCTCTCCACATCACATCACATAACATCTGTCCACATCACATAACATCTGTCCACATCACATCTCATCCATTCATATCTACCCAGATCCACATCACATTCATCCACATTACATATCATCCATCTATTCACATCACATCACATCCATTTATATTCATTCAGATCCACATCTTACCACATCACATCCATCCACATCACATCTCATCCATTCACATCTCATCACATCACATTCACATCCATTTACATCTCATCACATCACATTCACATCACATCACATCCATTCACATCTACCCAGATCTATATCACATCCATTCACATCACATTCATCCACATTACATCTCATCCATTGTTAGATATCCGTAACGCCGCTACGGGCGTTACCACAAAAGGGGACGGTCACCACCCAGCCATAGAGGAAGAATAAGGATTGCCCCTCATCCCCCACCAGGCTATATAGTGTGTGGCCTGCCGTCCACACTAGCCTGGCCGCCCATGACTCCGCATGGGCGTCCTCTCCCATTGAACCCCGGACATGGCCATCCGGTCTGCCGTCGGTCATCACAGGTATTACAGCCTACGTGACATTACCCCCCCTTTAAGAAGAGTTTTCGTCCTCGAAAACAAACTGGGAAAACCTTTTGGAAATTGCACTACGGCGTCCCAGGTTGCCACCTCCTCATAGTGTTAGATATCCGTAACGCCGCCTACGGGTGTTACCACAAGAGGGGACGGCCTCTGGCTCACCACCCAGCCATAGAGGAAGAAGAAGGATTGCCCCTTATCCCCCAGGCTATATAGTGTGTCACACTAGCCTGGCCGCCCATGACTCCGCATGGGCGTCCTCTCCCACTGAACCCCAGACATGGCCATCCGCCGGTCTGCCGTCAATCACAGGCATTACAGCCTACGTGACATCCATCCATTCACATCACATCACATTCATTCACATCTTGTCACAACCATTCTCATCTTACCACATCTCGTTCACATCCATCCATATCACATCACAATCATTCACATCCGTCCATTTATTCACACTCACATCTATCACATCACATCTCATCTCACAACCACTCACATATCATCACATCTTATCACATTCACATCCACATCCATTTACATCCCATCACATCTCATCACATCATTCACATCTCATCACACCCATTTAGATATCATCACATCTCGTCACATTCACATCCACATCCATTTACATCCCATCACATCTCAAAACATTCACATCCACATCCATTTACATCCCATCACATCCATTCACATCTCATCACATTCATTCACATCCATCCATTCATTCACATCTCATCACACCCATTCACATATCATCACATCTCATCACATTCACATCCACATCCCTTAACATCCCATCATATCTCACCACATTCACATCCACATCCATTTACATCCCATCACATCTCCTCACATCTCAGATGTCACATTCACATCTAGTACGAATACTCTATTTTCGATATACTGATAGAACTTTTCTAAGTTTCTGCCAATTGCTTGACTTAGTTAAAGGTACTTTTTCTCGATCCCATCAAATCTAAGTATTAGAGTGTTATTGAAGGTCTAAAAAGGAAAAATAAACCTTATCAAAATTATAAATCTAAAACTTTGACTATTATAATTTAAAAAAAAAAGAGCCAGGGCAGACAGGGGAGTCCTGTGTAGACTCCCCAATCTACCCTAGCTCTTTTTTTTGCTGTGCGGAGTGTTCACTGCTTAGCAACGAAAATATAAGTCGCTGCTTATAGCAACGAAAATAGTAGCAAAATATCGTTGGCTGAGCAGTGATCTCAGTAGCGATATTTCGTTGTTCTGCAACAAAATGTCATTGTTGAGCATCGATATGTTGTTGTTGAGCAGTGAACCCGTTACAACGAAAATAACAATGTTTCGAGCAACGAAAATGGTCCGACACCTAGCTACCCTTCTAGTTATAAAAACAATGCTATTTTCGATGTTAGACCATCATTCTGTTGTAGTGAATGCATAGACATAGATGAAATTTTCTTCATGGATACTCCTATTGCAAGATACTTCAATCCGTTGTATGGGCACTCCAGGGTCGATGAAGATGAAAATGACAGAAATAAAGATGAGAATGAAAAAAGTAAAGATGCATGTTGTGATGCACAATCGAGCAGTCATAGCAATCCTATCATCATTGATGATGATGATGAGAACGAGCATGCCTAACAAGCATCATATTTTTCTATATGGGAGAAAACTGAGAACTTCAAAGAAGCCATCGTCAATGGCGATGACTTTGTGCCGCTATCACTAAATTTGTTGGGCTTAAGAAGCGTGCTTTTACTTTGATCTTGTTGCTTTTTTCTCTCTACGACACTTGTTTGTCGTTCACCACGTTACCTTTTCGTTTCTAAAAATCCGTTGTGATAAACTGCTTCTTGTCGCGTTTATTTTCACGTCACGAATTTCGTGTAACCTCACCCCTTCTGAAATTCCGTCACGAACTTAGTGCCCACTGAAGCAAGCAGCAAATTAATGCACACAGAGAAAAAGGTAAATATATAGACAAAAAGGTTCTTCAGCAATTTGAAGAGGCCGGATCATGAAGTAATCGCGTCCGTTCATGTGCTAAAGCCCCCTAGATCCAGGGCGCGTCGCAGCTCCGCCATGGAGCGGAGGAAGTCCTGCATCTCAGCTGAGATCCTCAGAAGTGACTGGTTGTTCTGGCTTGATCCGGTTATGAGCTCGGCACGTTCTACGTCGGCCGAGACGCAGTTTCCTGTGCTAACCTGGCAGTTCAGTACAGATCGCGGGGATATCATTTCTGCAACTGCCATGCATGTCTCCTCCTCGATGAAAACCGGAGTAACGTCTTCGAGCGTGAAAGCGCAGAAGCACACCAAGCATGCGCATGCACATCTTTTTCTATCGTCTGCTTCTTTGTCGTCGCTGGGCTGCTCGTGCTCATTATGGAGTGCGTACAGGCACGGCCAGCAATAGAGGTGGCCGCAGCCCCACAGTACGACGGGCTGAGAAGCGTGAAGCCTGAGGCAGCGGCGGCAAGAGAAGGCTGTATTGTGGGCGTCCGGCGGGGACGAGCAGGGGCCGTTGAGTGAGACGGATATGAAAGGCCGGCTCCTGGGCAGCCACGTCTGAACGCAAGGCTCGCAAACGAGGTGGCCACATCTAGTGACAGCAGGCGTGAAGGCACGTTAAGGCACTGCAGATGGGACACGTTAAGGCACTGCCGCAACAATCCGTGCCGTCTGCCATTTTATTATTAAGAGAGAGCGAAGATCCCAAGCTATGTTATGCGCATTGCGCATGCACATGACCCATCTATATATATATATATCACTAGCATGTATCTCCGACAGCAGTCACCCCAGCACACGCTAGCAGAAATACACTTCCTTCTTGCACAAATAAGTTATACGGGTCGCCATATGCAATCACAATTAATTAAAACCAATAAGATCTCCATGTTGATGAGGCTCAGAATGGAATTACCTTGACACCCATAATCATGCATGAGCATCTCCCCACCATAATCCAACTAAGAACTAAAGAAGCCTTGCCTCTATACACACATCACACCCACCCACATGTTAGAAGTAATTATATTTTCATGACAAACATCCATGAGAGGTTAGTAAGGCAAATAAGAGCTCATGCTTAAGGTCATTTGTATATCATGGACCACTTATTTCCTACTTATATTTCTTAGAATAGTCAAGACACAAGTAAAATGGTCATAAACAAAGGTGGAATGATAATAAATATTAGATCTACTTATAGAAATGTGGTAAGTTAATCGCACTACTTTAAATACATGAGAAGATTTATAATTAGAATCGATGATACATAATCAACTTTTAGAAGGGTTTGTTTTAGGGTATGGTTAAATTTTCTGTGAATGAAAAATTTAAAATGCACAAACTGATGCTCTTGAGTGTTGAATAATGCGACTGTTGTTTGGCTTAAGATTGTGCAGAGACACTAGTCCCACATGCAAGCTTTGCTCTATGGTCTATGCAATAAAAGTTCCTTTTTTTACATCTAAAGGTAGAAAATTAAGAAATTCTTCTTCTTCTTCTTCATAGTTTTAATCCTATTTGTCTCTCCCTAAAGTTAGGTGAAGAAGAATGATAATAAATCCCATCTTAGCTCTCCGACCTCTAAGTGGCATCCAATAATATATAGTAAAATTATAATGCATGGATATAAAGAAAAGATTATTGATATTCTACTAAAGTATGAGTGTAGAGGAAAGAACTTGATTATTTGGTTTCTTGCTTTGATTTAAACTCAGATTTGAAAAGGCCTACAATAATGAATAAAGGAGTATAACCACTTGGGGGGTACACTTCTAAAAAATCATATGTATCACATGCGTTCAAGGGGCATTTAAAAAATCCCTTAGCTAAAATTTTTCCCCCAATCAAACCACCCTCTGTACTTATGAACTAACAGATTTTTTTTTGAAGTTGAATTAAAATACCCCTCCTGTTATTGTAATCCTGTTAAAATTTTTCTAAATTTTGAATTAAAATACCCCTTCTTTTGATTACATGTGGTACACTAATTTTTTTTAAGGTGAACCACCTGAGCATAAGCTCCACTAATATGACGTAGATACACAAAAACACCCCCAAAAAAAAGAGCACAAGCATAAAAGGCTACCTAGTCTTCTCTTCATTAAATCCACTACAAGAGATAGACATGTTCCTAACATTTAAATTGACATTCTAATGAAGTGAGAAAAGAAAAAGGGTAGCACCTTAAGCATGTATATAAACATCACTATTTTTGCATCCATGTAGGTGTCATTGTGGAGTGCTTTGTTGGCATTTGTACCGGTGTATTATATGAGCATTAATATTGATGCATTATCATAGGCACTTATATATGTGAGAATGTAACATAGGAGTTAACTATGCATTGTAGAAATGGATTAAAGCCATGGTTTTAGAAGTAACTAGATTAGTAGAATACCAAGGCAATGATATGAGATGAACACACAATGTCTGAAACTCGAGGGGTTCACTTAAAAATATGTAAGTATACCACATGAGTTAAAATGAAGGGGTTTTTTAATTCATTTTTTTTAAAAGAAAATTTACAGAGATACATTTATAGAAGGGTTTGTTTAAATACACCTTGAGAGTAAGCTATGGATTGTAGAAATGGATTAAAGACAGGGTTTTAGAAGCAACTAGATTAGTAGAATATCTAGGCAATGACATGAGATGAACACACGATGTCTGAAACTCGGGGGGGTTCACCTAAAAATATGTAAGTATACCACGTGAGTTCAAATGAAGGGGTTTTTTAATTTAGTTCTTTTTTTTTACAAAGATACATTTATAGAAGGGTTTTTTAAAATATCCCTTGAACGCACGTGATACATAGGGTTTCTTTAGTAGTTCACTCCCCAAGCTGTTAATTAGGCTGAGAATACATGGCTCCATAATTATCCTTTTTCACCTAACTAAGAGTCACCTCCCCCCACTTTGAGGTGTACAAAATGTTGATTGTTGAGTATAACTCATCCAGTGGCCCACTTGAAGGAGGCTTTTGAACTAGGTTGGGGTTGATTCTTGTTCACATTACACTCTTTTTTTGTGCTACAAGCTGCTACATCAAATCCATCTCCATTTTGTCCTAAGGTTGCATATCCCTCCTTAATGCAAATTTTTTCCACCCTTCATCACTAATATTTCCAACACACCCCCTCAAGTGGTCATATCTCTGTTATGTGCTAGAGTCTACACCCCAAGGTACATGCCATGAACCACTTTGTTTTTTTATAAAATAGGCATAAATGGACCTAAGGTACATGCCATGAATGGCCACAAGGTATTAGATGATGGCATTGGACCCCAAGGTACATGAATTGGTTAATCTAGTTGCCTTTATAAAATAGGCATACCATGTAGCTATGACATGGAATTTTTACATAGGGACCTAGGGATTAGCATTATAATTAACAAGGTGATGGTCATGGCCTTTTTTACCATCTAGAAGAGTTGATTGGGATTTCTTCGTTCCTGAGAAGCCTCATTGATGTCTCCTTGTTTGATAGCCATAATGGTAGCCTCCTCAACCTACTTCTTATGCCAACAATCCTTAAGCACATGGCCTACCTTCCTGCAGTAGTGGCAAATGAATTCGCTCCTTGATCCTTTGTACTTTGGTCCTCTACTTGAGAGAAATGCTATCTTTGTAGCTGTTCTTGATGTATCCTTGCTTTTGTGCCTTCTCTTCCTCCATAAGATCTACTTCTATTCCTCTAAATGTTAGGTCCCCCGAAGGTTCTTGACTATAGCCACAAATGGCCCATACTCTTCCAAAGTCGTGATTTTTAGAAGGATTAGTTTTGCATCCTCCTCTTCCACCAGTGCACCAATGCTTGTAAGTTAATTAATTATGCCTTTTATCTTGTTAACATGTATGGGAATGAATCCTCGTCTTTCTTGTCAAGGCCAAAGTTCTCAATATGTAATCGTTTATTAGATTTTTTCCCTTTTTTCCAAAAAAACCTTTTCCAATTCATCCTAACATTATTTTGATGTTTTCAAGTCAAAAATGTGATTGCGCCCAATTTAACCCAAGGTAAACCATAGGTCGACTTCCACACTCATGGGCCACATCAACACGAAGTGAAAGGAGAAGAAGAAGCCACCATCATAAAGAGTGAACAAAGCCAAATATACCCAAGTAATCAAGCCCATATAGGCTATGAAGTAGCTATGGACTCAAGGTGGCATACCCCATGTGTTTATGCTTGCCTAAGCAAGGTATAAGGATTAACTGTATTGTGTTGTAGCTATGGACTCAAGGTAGCATACCCCATGTATACATGCTTGCCTAGGCAACATATGATTAATTGTATTTGTGTTATAATACTGCATAAATTGCACTTTAAGTTGTAACTTGATGGATGGCCATGCCTTATGTGAAGCCAACATCCCATACACTTGCGCTCTTCTATCTAAAATAGACTAAGGTCTACTTGGGAACCTAACAATCATTGAAGTATGTGTATGACCAAAACTAATAAGTGACCTAGATATAAGTCAGCTTGTCGAATGAGAAAGTGCAATCCCTTGGGTTGGATTAATGACTACACTCTTGCCTCTTATGCTCGTTCTCTCTCTAGCTCTATGCTTTCTTGCCTCAAGGATTAAGAATGAGGCTCTTACCTCTTCTACTCATGCTCTCTCTAGCTCTATGATTTGTTGCCTGCTATTGGTAGTTTTATACTTGTGTGTATGGGTGTGAGAGTGTAAGGGTGTGTGTGAGGAGAGGGCTATTGTTTTGAAGCTACCTTGGAGCTCTTTTCAGGCTGTGGGAGTCTCAAGCTCAATGTACACAAATCCCATGGTGACAATGGGAGGTACCCTTCTCATGTGTTAGCTTACTACAACACATTATTATCAATTGATAGCTTTCTCTCTAATGCATTCTTCTTAAGTTCTATCTTGCTCTACAATGCTTCTTGTCCAAGAAAATGAGAGTGTGCGTCTAAATTTCCCATGACAAGGGAAAGGTAGTAGGTTAGTCTTGTGCTACTGAGTGCACCGTGCATTTGGGCTTTCCATTAGTGCCACTCCCAAGGAGCATAGTTTCTTTTCCTTAGCCTTTTATCAGACTCTTCTCTAGGGCTTGTTTCCCTTATTGCCATTTGGTGAAAGACCTAGCGTTGGTTGCATGTGTTGTTGTATTTGGTGATGAGAGATCTGATGAGAGGTTTGATTTGGTTGAAAGGAGGATAAGAAATGATTTTTTGTTAAATTTGTTGTGGTTGTTATGATTTTTGCTCAACTATTGTTAGTATTAGTTAGTGTGTATGATTTTGGTAGAGATTTTAGACATTCACCTTGTGTGTTTGAGTGTTATAGGATTTAAATTAGTAGTTTTGTAGTTTTATCAAGGTAGTGCATTAGGTTTTGTATTTAGAAATCTATTCTATTAGGTAGTGCATTAAGTTATAGTAACTACATATTTAAATGACTTAATTGGCTTACATTAGTTACTATATTAGGTTTAGTATTCATTAGTTTATTAGGGTTAGCATTAATGTAAAACATTAGCGATAATATTTAATTGAAGCATTACGAATAGTATTAATTACTAATTAGGAGTAGTATGGATGGTAATAGCTTAGGTTAGATAGAGATTAAGATTTTTTGAAAAAACGTGCACACACACACACACACACAAAAGGAAAACAAAAGGGAAGGAGGAAGAGAGAGAATGTTAGTCACTTTTTGACTTTGAGAGAGAGAGAAATGGTTTTTCGATTGAGAGAGAGAGATGCTCGTTTTCAATTCAGAAAGAGAGAGCAATCTTTGAATCAAATTAAAGAGAGAGAAAGAGAGAGAGAGAGAGAGAGTTTGTTAAGGGATTTTGATTATGAAAGCGATGCTCATTTTCAACCAAGAAAGAGAGTGAGATGGTGATTTTTTCAATTAATAGAGAGTAATCCTGTCATATGTATATGTGTACAGCTAATATATCTTTGTCAAGTGAATACTCTTCTTATACTGATTCACAATCTAGAAAGGAGTTTCTAGAAGCAAGCTATGAAGTATATTGGAAGATTCTCAAAGACAAAATTCATGCAAGTCCATTCTTTTCTACAGTGGTGGATGAAAGCACAGATCATCGTTATGAGAAATATCTAATTATTTACATAACATTCTTATCTAATGAAGGATTTGGTGTGTGTAAAACTTTATTTGTTAGGCTTATGCACATGCATGATGCGAGGGACCAATCTATGTATGAAGGAGTGAAACAATTACTTAAAGATATGCAATTAAGAGAGGATAAGATGGTTGGGTTTGCTTTAGCTGGAACTACTGCCTTGGTTGGAATGAATGAAGGACTTGTTTGCAAAGATTAGATGAGATTCCTCCCATCTTGTGGGTTTGCATTACATTGCACCACTACGAGAATATTCTTGTTAAAGATGCATGCGAGAACTTTGTAGACTTCGTGTATCTTGATATAAGCTTGCTAACTAGGTGAGAGAATGGTTAGGTGAATCTTCCCTCTAAGACGAGAAGAGCTAATTGATATATATGATGCATTTGATACAAAGCATTATCAAATTTTGCAAATCCATGGTGTTAGATGGCTCTCAAGAGGAAAGGGTAAAAATAATGCCTACACTTCTTTTATTTTGGAAACAAAAGAATGAGAGATTGTGTGCACAAGGGGAGATATTTCAAGTTAAATTTCTTATTCATTTTTGGTTGATGTATTGATAGAAGTGGATCTTGTGAACTTAAAGTTTTTTTAAAAATATGTAGATATCACAACTATTGCAAGAGACATGAATACTAGGATTGAGGCATTAAAAGATAGGTGTTTTGGAAGTGTATTTGGTCATGACTCAAAACATCTTAAGGATTTTTAAAAAATATCGAGGGGTGGGGTATTAGAATGGGAAGACAAGGAAGACTTCAGAAACACACATGTTCTCAAGTATGAAAGTCTTGAGAAATGCACATGTTCTCAAGTACGAAAGTCTTCCAAATAGTACTCCGCAAGGAGACATGGAAGGGTGTATTTTTTAGCAAAGGAGTTCTTTCAAAAACTTGTGTCAAGTTTTGATGAAAGATTTTATGATTGTAACTTGTTTAATGCAATGATGCTATTTTTACCAGAAAATCCAGACAATAAAGTAGAAGGATAACGTTTTGCAAGGCAATTTTTATATTGATTATGCGATCGATTTGATGGTGATGGCTCATCTTCATTATTTAACAAAGAGCTTTGCAAAGAAGAACTTGCTCATTTTGTGCCTAAATTAGTGGTCTTCTCTAACTAGGGGTATATTTAACTCTTGGGTACAATGTAGTACTGAGATTGAATGGAGGAAAGTGTTTCCTGAAATGTTGAAGCTATGGAAAGTTGTCCTTGTCATACTGCTAGTTCAGTCATGCGTGAAAGAGGGTTCTCCAAAAAAAACAAAATACAAAGTCTCTATTATAGGTCTTGTCTTAGCTTGAAAACCTTAGATGTGCTCATGTTCATACCCTTATGTATTGAAGAGAATCTTGAAAATGTGAATTGGGATCACATATTTGATATCAGGAGTACCTCTTTCTAGAGTAAATTGTAATTGATATTTTGGTATGAATTAAATCTTTTGCCCAATTCATTTGTCTAAATTTGTAAGATTGAGCAGGTATAACAAAATTTTTTAAATTATGTGTATATAGAGCTGTAATATAGCAGAAGGACAAGGGTTAAAAAAACCTACAAAAGAATGGTAATGTGGAAATTTTCCCTTCTTCTTTGAAGGGATGAGCTTAAGGTAACCTTCTAAAAAAAGGGGGCATATTCCTTGTAATTTGACGGCTACTACCACCCCACAACTATTCCATCTCGATTCCCAAGTTGTCACTGATCACATGTATCTCCGATAGTCGAAAGTCAGCCCAGCACACGTGCAAAAATACATTGGCGAGATAAGAGCCATATGCAATCACAATTAATAAAAATCAATAATATTTGCATGTTGATTTTAGCCTAGAATTGAATTACCTTGACACCCATATTCATGCATGAGTATCTCGTCACCATAATCCAATGAAGAACTAAAGAAGGCTTGCCTCTATACACGTCACACACACCCACATGTAATAAGTAATTTTATTTCATGAAAAACATGCACGAGAGGTTAGTGAGGAAAATTAGAGCTCATGCGTAAGGTCATTTGTATATCATGGACCACATATTTCGTACTTATATTTCTTTGAAGGGATGAGCTTAAGGTAACCTTCTAAAAAAAGGGGGCATATTCCTTGTAATTTGAAGGCTACTACCACCCCACAACTGTTCCATCTCGATTCCCAAGTTATCACTGATCACATGTATCTCTGATAGTCGAAAGTCACCCCAGCACACGTGCAAAAATACACTGGCGAGATAAGACCCATACACAATCACAATTAATAAAAATCAATAACATTTGCATGTTGATTTTAGCCTAGAATTGAATTACCTTGACACCCATATTCATGCATGAGTGTCTCGTCACCATAATCCAATGAAGAACTAAAGAAGGCTTGTTGCCTCTATACACGTCACACACACGCACATGTAATAAGTAATTTTATTTCATGAAAAACATCCACGAGAGGTTATTGAGGAAAATTAGAGCTCATGCATAAGGTCATTTGTATATCATGGACCACATATTTCGTACTTATATTTCTTAGAATAGTCGAGGCACAAGTAAAATGGTCATAAACAAAGGTGGAATGATCATAAATATTTCTTATATATATATTTCCTACTCATAAATTTCCTAGAATAGTCAAGGCACAAGTAAAATGGCCATAAACAAAGGTGGAATGATCATAAATATTAGATTTACATATAGGAATCTGGTAATTTAATCGCACTACTTTAAATACATGTGAAGATTTATAATTTGAATCTTCCAAATCGATGATACCTAAGAAACTTCTGAAAGGGTTTGTTTAATGATATGGTAAATTTTTTTGTGAATGAAAAATTTAAAATGCAACATCTTGATGCTCTTGAGTGTTGAATAATGTCAGCGTTGTTTGGCTTAAGATTGTGAAGAGACACTAGTCACACGTGCAAGCTTTTCTCTATGGTCAATAAAAGTTTCGTTTTTTATATCTAAAAGCAGAAAAATATGAAATTCTTCTTCTTCTTCTTCATAGTTTTAATACTATTTGTCTCTCCCTAAAGTTAGGTGAAGAAGAATGAGAGTAAATCCAATCTTAGCTCTTTGACCTCTAAGTGCGACCCAATAATATAAAAAAAAATTAGAATGCATGGATATAAATAAAAGTGTATTAATATTATACTAAAGTATAAGTGTAGAGGAGAGAACTTGATTTTTTGATTTCTTATTTTGGCATAAAGTTAGATTAGAAAGGGTCTACAATAATCAATAAAGAAGCATAACCACCAAAAAACACAATCACAAAAGGCTACCTAGTCTTCTTCTTCTTTGCCTTATATCTCCTAAGGAGAAGAAGAAGATAATCATAAGAAATTCTTCTTTCTCCTCTTCTTATTCTATTGATTGAATTCACTACAAGAGATATTCATCTTCCCAACATTTAAATTGGCACTCTAGTGAAGTGAGAAAAGAAAAACTGCAAGGCTTTAAGCAGGGATATAAACATCACTATTTTTGCATCCGTGTAGGTGCCATTGTGGACTACTTTATTAGCATTTGTACCGGTGTAATATATGAGCATTAATATTGATGCATTATTAAAGGATCTTAGATATGTGAGAATCCAACATGGGAGTAAACTATGGATTGTAGAAATGGATTAAACTCATGGTTTTAGTAGTAACTACATTAATAAAATAACAATGCAATACACACACATTAAATGGGTGCCTCTTAAATAGGCTGAGAATACGTCAACGCTACCAATAACATGGCTCAATAATCATCCCTATTCAAGCTCTCACTAATCAAGGGCAACCTCCCCCCACTTTGAGGTGTCGTAAATGGGTGTTCCATGTTAGAGTGGAGCGTTGCCATAGATTTGATACCACTCTTGCCCAATGCAACAAATTGAAATCAAAATGATCAAATTTTTACTTCAAATAATAATTTATAAGAAAATAAAGCATAGAGACATAAACACTATATTGGGTCCAATTTGGCCCCCCATGTGTGAGACCAAGTCTCACACATGAGTATTTTAACGATTTTTTAAGATATGAAGTAATTTGGTACAATCAATCTCTTTGGAGACATATGATCAGAGAAGAAAAGAGAATATAACAATAGAGGAGACATTCATCCAAGTAACTTGCAAATCTTACAAAACATGTTTAATAGAGCTCTCTCTCTCTCTCTCTCATGAAATAGTTAAACCATATTAAAAAATAGTAAAAGAAACTAATACTTTCAGCATGTCTTGACTCCCTGTATGTAGGTACAAGCCTACAACTTGCATCGATTGTAGCTCTCTTGTCTTTTTTCAGAATATAATCGAATTTATACTTAAAATTAGGAGAACATTGTTGATCTACAATCCAATGTGGACTGTTTTGCTAAATTTGATTGAATGTAAAAAAAGGCTACTTTAGAGAGGTCTATTATAAGAAAAGTTTACTTTTTCTATCAATTAGATTTTTAGTATATATATATTGTTATGATATGATACTAAAGTATATTTATTTTTAATTTTGATCTTTTATATTATTTTGATTTGAATAAAGATAATTATAATAATAATCAATCTTAGATTATTCATAATAGTCATTTTGGGCACACATATCTATTGACACCCAAAGTTGAGTCTCACAAAATATATTCCTGGCCACCATTTACTCACTTCCATTATCACATCCAATGATTTGCACTTTACATCAACTACTACGTTAGTCAATTAATAAAAATTAATTGACTAAAAATACAAGTAACTATACACAACTTCATATCAACAAGATGATGCAACCAATACTCCCACCACAAATGTATGGATTCACCCAGGTACACATAAAGTAAGCTAAAATTTTCGTGATTTAGAAAGGAATCCCAATCTAAACTCGTTTAGGAGAATTTATAACATAAAAACCAGGGAATATATAAAATGTTCCATGAATTCTTTTAAGAATCCATAGATACACAACATGAAAATATACAAAATATTCCATGAATTATTTCTCATAACATACCCCATGGGTGATAAATAATTGTCCTCAGTTGTCACAAAATAAAAAATAATCTTGGGTGAGTATCCTTGTAAGATGCTATCAAGGACGGATAAGCAAGAGGACATTACCAGGAAGCCATTACGAATCTTTGATAGTGTGTCCTTTATACTTGACCATATATCCATAATAAATGTTTCCTCTAATACCTCTCTTTAATTCTATAATTAACAAAGAAAATGTAATTGAGAATAGAAAATAACCATGAATTCACTGACTTTGGCAGTTCCACTTAAAAGATGGGTGAGCAGCAGCTCTTCAACTTTATAGAAGAAGTCCAAATCTGACTTGATCGTTTACTAGGTCAAAACTATGCTCCATGTTAGAGTGGTGCATTGCCATAGCTCTGATACCACTGTTGTGCACTGGATCAAATTGAAATCAAAATAATCAAAGTTTCACTTCAAATAATAATTTGTAAGAAAATAAAGCATAGAGACATAAACACTATATTGGGTCCAATTTCCCCCCCCATGTGTGAGACTTAGTATCACACATGAGTATTTTAATGATTTATTAAGATATGAAGTAATTTGGTACAATAAATCTCTTTGGAGACATCTCATCATAGAAGAAAAGAGAATATAGAAAGAAAGGAGAGCTTCATCCAAGGAACCTGCAAATCTTACAAAACACGTTTAATAGACGTCTCTCTCCCTCTCTCTCTCTTGCTGTGTGAGGTTAATTTTTACAGTTTTAATTTTCTGCATGTTCGTTTTATTTTGTGTTCTTAGCTTAGTTTAGTTTTCCTGCATCTTTAATTTTGTGCATTTTAGTTCTTTGTTAAACCTGCACCTGTAAAGAAACCGAAATCTGTACACACACATGAAGACTGAACATTTCGAATTCGCTGCAAATCTCACCAGCTGCACACGCATTGAATTCGCTGCAAATCTCACAACTGCACATGCATTGAGTTCACTGCACACGCACTTCAAAAAAGGAAAAAAAATAATAATAAAAGAAGGCAGCTGTGCGTGAACAGTGCACCGCGCGGAGAGACCCACACACCGCACCATAAAGACTGCCACCGCACCGGGATAACGGGGTGCCCAAAAAAAAAGTCTGAAAAATTTTTCATTTTCTATCGCGAAAAATTGGGAGGTTATCTAACTTTTCAAGAGGAGTTAGAAAACACCCATCATCAAAATTTCGGTCCCGGAACCATTTTCCCATAGTGAGTCAGTATGGGAAACTGGCAAATTTTAGGCGATTTTCGATCCTTAAAAATATGCTATTTTTTGGCCTAATGTGTTCGATGGGGTTCAAAACGGGTTCTGGCAAAGTTTGAGCCAACTTGAAAATTTTTGGATTTTTTTGAAAAAAAAAACCTTAAAATTTGACCTTATACACTTGCAGTCAGGACGTCATATAGACACTGCCATAGAGTTTAGGGCACCTTCTAGAGTACCTACGCAGGAAAGTGGGACCCAATCGGTAGGAAATTTGGCAGATATTTCTAAAACCCTTTCGGAATCCCAATCTAATACCCTTTCCAGGACAACTAGCTCATTGTCTATGGACAATCTAGGGCCATCAAATAGTCATCCCTTAGCCCCAAATAGGACACCCACAAGATCTTTTAATCCATTCGAAGCTGACACCATGGGGTTACCACTCAATGTGAGACTTCAATATGTCTACAGGAATGCTCAAGGAGCTGAGATATTTAGGGATCCACAACAATAGTATCTCATTAAGATTGCGGACTTTTTCTCAGAGCTTGATAGAGCACCTCTAGTCAATGACCAGGGTAACATGTACATGGGTGGAGATGGTGTTCGCTACGAAGTCACCTATCATCCAGAGAATGTAGACAAATTAGGAGAGCTCTCTAAGAGTAAGTTCCTAGATTTATCAAAGCCTTGCGGAGAAAGGGAGTCTAGAGATGATTGGCTCATTGAGCCGGACATGCCTGGAACATCCAATGCCCAGTCCTCAAAGCCATCCATAGATGATTTACTTTTTGTAGATCTAAATTTGGAAAGGGACAAGAAAGGTAAGAGCAAAATGGATCATGGGGCTGAGAACCAATGGGAGTTTGTACGACAAATTCCAGTGACAAAGGTCTTTCAAAATGACCCACTTCAAGAGGTCTATAAGGACTCTTTAGAAGGATATTATACCACAACTAGATTGCCAGAGCTAGATCTTCCTCTAGCACTTGTGGTGGTAGTTGAGAAGCTTGCAGGATACAAGAACCGAATCATTAATAAATGGGGCAATGAATACCGAACCTTAGATTGGAAGGAGATTCGTGAGCTCACGTGGAGAGGACAACCATTATTCATGGAAGTGTTCTCTACTAATACAGCTATACCAGGAGAGACAGTCTTTCTTGGAGAAACTGTTGCTCCTCCCCTACGAGAGTTCACTAGAGAGGGACCATCAACATCAAAGTGGAACACTGCAAGTAGCCCAACTCTAGCACCAAGATATTATCCTACACCAAAAGTGCAGCCACAAATCACACCACAACAACGTTTCTCTCACTATGACAATCGGAGGGTAGGGGAGCCAACTTGGCCTCCCATAAATGCACTTCCTGAAATGCGGGTAACAGGATCTTTGGAGAGGGATGGTGAGGCAGGTAATAGGGGACCCACACCAATTCGGGATACATATGGACCGCCTTACCAAAGAGAGGAACCACTGAGAGTGAGAGGCCATAGGCCTGATGATGAGTATTCAAGACGAGTAAGGCTATCAACTCTTCAAAAACTGGTACGAAGGGTCGGGAGATCCATATGACCATGTAGCAGCATTTAGGCAAGTAGTTCGAGCTGAGCAAGTGATTGACAAGCATACGAAAATTGAAGGGCTTGGGCTCACTCTTGAGGGAAAGGCCCTTGCTTGGTTTCAGGCACTAGAGGCTTTAGACATTCTTTTACGAGTTTTGGAAGAGAGATTCATTGCTGCTTTTTCCTTGATGGGGATTCAGCATGACACAGTAGCAAACATCTACTCTTTCAACAAGCAAGGCGAGACTGAGTATTAGAGACTGTGTAAACAGGATGAAGCAGTACATTAATCGTTGCCCAGAAGATGAAAGCCCACCCAGAGTCGATTAATTTCTCTCTTCTTAAAAGGACTCAAAAATTCAACACTGCACACACATCTCTATGCAAAGAAGCATACAAATTTCAGTGAGTGTTGCCATGATGCTATGGATTTCACAGATGACTTTAAATTCCAAGATGGTACCGATCCTGAGGTGCAACCTAGAGATCAGTGGGGTGATGACCAAAGTTCAGGGTCTAGCGTACTAGTAAATCCAGACCACATAACTAACCTAGTACTAAGGATATTGGGACAAACCTATCGCGCACCCAACAACAGCAGCAGCGAATGAGGAGAGTACTACCTACAGGTCCTCATCTTTGTGGAGCATGTGGCGGTAACCATAAAACCGAAGAATGTAATTCTTTTTCTCCTCTAGTCACAAACCAACCCACAAAGAAGTGGTGCCAGGCCTGTGCTTGGAATTATACCCACACCACACAGGAATATACTCGCATTGCAAGAATGAGACAAGAACGTGAGCAGCAAAGGGGTGCAGTGGCTCCACAAATGCATCAACAATACACTAATTTTGAACGTAAGCCACCGATGGCACAAGAGCAAGCATGACCTGTACTTGGAGCTCAACCTCCTCCTCCTGGGACTGCTCTTGTGAGGTTTGTTGACTATGACAATTCAAATATGTGTAGAGACTTGGTAAACCCAAGCTATGTGGAGGAGGAATATGCATCATATTCATCCAAGGAAAATTTCTTTGAAAGTCCCGCATATCCAAGCCAAGCACTGGAGCCTCAACCGGGGGAACAAAATTCGTTGATGTTGCTAGGCGGCTACCAACCTAGGACTCCAGGTCCCTCAGGTCAATGGCAGCAAAGGAAAGTAGAAGGCAAACTAATGGGCCCCTGTTATGAGTGCGGAGAACCCCATTGAACTCGTGATTGTCCACATCGCCCAAGGCAAGCAGCTCGATCCAATACAACAACACCACAGTTTCCACCAATTGAAAGATATTGTCTAGGGTGTTGTGTAGAACACTTTCCAAAGGATTGTTTGCTGAAACCACATGAGGAAGGCACCTCTCAACCAAAGGTCTCACTCAACTTTGTAGAGGCAGTTCCATCGCCACCTTCATCACAGAATGAGGATGTCGTGCCACTTAGAGTCATGACTAGATCACAGACACGAAATGCTAAAATGCAGAGACTGATGAGACACCTCGAACTAGGGATGCTAAGGCAAATCTAGTGGACAAGACCCTACATTCTAATAGAAAAAGGACCACTAGGAGGAAAAAGAACCGCAACAAGCAAACTAAGAGTGCATCCACTAGTTCTCAAGAAGTCTCTAAACAAAACATGAAGGATCAAGCTTTTACATCCCAAGAAGTGCATGAGGAGCATCAACCTCAACCTGGGCCTAGTGCTAAACAAGATGAGGTTAGTACAAGCGAGGATAGTTTTGGGGATTCTGTTTTTGTGGATAAGGTGAACAAGACTCTATATGCCATCATTGATGCTCATAGAAGTCGCATTGCAGCTTTATCTGAGCTACCCAAGAAGCTTCAAGAATACCCAAACCCTTGTGATTGAGAAGAAGATCAATCAGCTATACATCAGCAACTCATTAGGGAAGCTCAATCAATACTTGAGGGCCCACCTCCACCTATCCCTCTAGGCCCAACCTCTCTTAAGCCAACATTAGAAACCATTCCAGAAGTGTCATCAAGCTGGGAAATGAAAAGTGAGCTGATCTCACAAGCTCATAGTAGCGAGAAGTCTGCACCAATTGACACCCCATTGAAAGAAGGCATTCTACCACCACCTAGTCTTGCCTTCCCATGCAATGATGAAGTTATTGATGCTAACGAGGACATGGCAAATGAGATGTGGGCAGCAGTTCATGAGAAAGTTAATAAGAATATGTCCTGTATTATTTCACCTCCATTCTCTGAAGTGGATTTTACCACGGGCACAGAAAACAACTTTAGATGCCCAAGTATCCAGGAGGAAGTTCAAATTGTTTCTCCTAGAAGTAAGCATACAATGAAAACCTTACCATCTTATTTGGGAGAATATGAGAACTGTTCTCAAACCTTGAGGATACCCTCCATGCATAGAAGGTTGACAAAGGAGATGGATATGGGTATCGTACAACAGCACCAATGGCTTGTACCTTACCTTTGCTTGATTTGATAAAGCTTCGACCAAAGTTGTGGAATGATATTGCCACATGTTTGTCAGAGCAGGTATTGCTACAAAAGGGTCACCATCAATGTACTATACACCCTGAGACAAAGCATGTTATGCCTGTTCCTATCAACAACGTAGGAAAATTTTGGGAGGACGATCAGGAAAATGCTACTCTCCCATTAGAAGTGTGAAAAGTAGCTTCAACTACAATACTTGATAGTGGTGCAGGAGTGGGCATTGTGACAAGGTCCATTTGGGAAAAGTGGGGCAACCAGCTATTAGGAGTACAAGGATGCGCTTGCAGCTAGCAGATGGAAGCTTAGAACATCCCATTGGGCTGCTAGAGAACATGTTGGTCACCACATGTTGGATTGAATATGAGCACACATTTGCATTAGTGGATTTTGGAAAGCATCCAAACTATGAAGTGATATTGGGTAGATCATTCATGCGACAATTTCAAATGATTCAGGATTGGGGATACAATTATTTGTACCTCCGACATGCTTCTGTCATCACAAGGGTCAACCTAAAGAATCACTCATATCGTGATGTAACACGGTCTCCAATAGATGAGTTTAATTTTGCTTCATCTGAGGGCTCAAGAGTTACATTTTCAAATGGGCGAGAAGATCTGTGGATGTGTGGAGCCTCATGTATCAGATGAGGCATACATTCCACAACCCTTCCCTCACCACTTAATTGATCCCCTAGAATGGAGTCATGTCCTTACAACATTATCGACATGTGCTTTACCTAAGCCAATTCAATTTTGTGACTCAGATGGATATGACATTATTCCTATACGAATGGTACAACCACGTGACCTTCTAGATGATTTGTACTATGGGTTGCATCCACAGCACTACATGTAGAGGAAGTCTCAGTGGAGGATTTAACACTCGAATCGGCTAATGATGCTGATAAGGAAGACGGATGGGACTTTGATGTTGATGATGATGTGATAATCCCCGAGGAAGAGTTAGGAAAGGCACGCCTACTCTTGAGAGGAAGGGAGGTTCAAATAGAGAACCCTCGAAGCCGGCCCAAACGTAATGCTGTAAGAGCCATAAGAGAATCCATAAACAAGATGAGAGGGAAAGACGTGAGAGAATACAAAAAGAAAATGAGGAGTTTAAGAATGAACACTCTCAACCACCACCTCACTTCTCAGGAAAGAATGGATATCTATACTATGTCCAAGTAAAAGATAGTTTCAAAGACCAAGTAAAATGATCAGATGGATTCCAACCGGGAGAAAAGCTAAAAACAACGATCGCAAAAATCGCAAAAAAACAAAGAGACCAAAACAAAAACTCAAGTCTCAAACCGATTCAAAAGAGAGTGTCAGAAGTGCAAAGATAACGGTTGAACAAAAAACTATGATGCAAGATTGCAAAAGAGAGCTCAAAACCGCATGGTCTTCAATTAGTGATGACTCAAGTGGACAAGAACAAGGTCTCAATGTTCCCCCCAACTTCACATAGTACACTCTTCAAGATCGGAAGATTGTTCTTCAATAGCCCATGCGACAAAAGCCAAGCATGCCAGGGGTTTCATATGATGGTCCAGAAGATGCAAAAAAAAAATGATATCGCTAAGCCAGGAGAAGAGCCTCGCTATGTGTGGATTGCCACAGACTTGTCCTTAGATGAGGAGAAGTTATTAATTCAAACAATAAAGGAGTATCGCGATGTTTTTGCTTGGAGTTATAAAGACCTCAAAGGAGTTGATCCAAGCATATGTCAGCATACAATTCCATTGCGAGAGGATGCAAAGCCTTCCAAGCAACGTCCTTATACTTACAATGAGAATTTTACACAAAAGATAAAAGAAGAAATAGACAAGCTCTTAGAGGCAAAATTTATCTATGAGATTGAACACACTGAATGGGTGTCCCCTATTGTAGTGGTAAGAAAAATGGAAAACTTCGAGTATGTGTAAACCTCAAGAAGATAAATGTAGCTACTGTATGTGATCATTACCCACTTCCAATCACGGATCATGTTTTGGAACGTGTTGCAGGGAAAAAGGCATATAGTTTCTTGGATAGATTCTCCGGTTACAATCAAGTGTCAATTGATCCGAAGGATCAACACAAGGCAGCCTTTGCAAACTGAAGATGGCATCTTTGCATATCGTGTTATGCCATTTGGTCTAACAAATGCACCTGCAATCTTTCAGCGGGGTTAATGAGTCATGTATTCAAGGAGTACCTTAGGCTATTTCTTGAGATCTTCATGGATGATTTATGTGTTCACTCACAAGAGCGTGATGATCATATAGAACATCTCAGACTTGTGTTCCAAAGTGTCAAGTTTATCGTATATGCTTGAATCCTGACAAGTGCAAATTCATGGTAAGACAAGGGAAGATTTTGGGCCATATTGTTTCTCCCAATGGTATTTCAATAGATATGGATAAATTTGATGTCATTGTCTCATTACCTTGGCCTATCAACCCTAAAGGGATACAAATATTCATGGGACATTGTGGCTATTATCATCGATTCATCTACATGTCAATGTCCTAGCCAGACCATTATATGCTCTTCGTGTAAAGTTTAATTGGACTTTGAAAAGTTGAAGCAAGCATTAGTGTCTGCACCATCCTTACGGGCACCAGATTGGAACCAAATCTTTCATGTCCATATTGATGCTTCAAACTTTGCAATTGGATGTATTTTGGCTCAATCGGGAGAACATAATAAGGATTTCCCAATCTCATATGCTAGTGGACAGTTGAACAATGCTGAGAAGAATTATACCACAACAGAAAGAGAAGGTTTGTCCATGATATATGCAGTGAAAAAGTTTCACCATTACAAACAAATTTATATTTTTTGTGGACCATCAAGCACTGCTATATTTGGTGAATAAGCCTTATGCAACTGGAAGGATTGTGAGGTGGTTTGTCATCCTTCTTGAGTTTGATTTTGAAGTGGCAATCTGAAAAGGAACAACTCATCTTAGGGCAGATCATTTGTCTCGAATCACCTCTGGCGAAGCTCTTGTGGGTGTGGATGATGATATGTTAGATTTAATACTTTTCTTTGTAGAGACAGCTCCTAAATGGTCTGAACCCATCTTAGAAATTTTGACAAGTGGGCAGATACAACTAGCAAGTCCTAATGTGGACCTATGGCAACCATTCAAGTTAATCTCAGGGAGATTATATCGTCAGGGTAATGATGGAGTGTTTCGGCTTACACCTAACACTGACCAATATGAGGAGATCTTGGAATGGGCACATGAGGGTATTGGTGGAATCCATACATCAGCTACTACTACTTGTGTGCGACGAATAACTCAGGATGGGCAATGGTGGTCTACCATGCATGTGGATGCTGAAAAATTTGTTCGTAATTGTGCTTCATGTCAAATTCAACAACCAATTCATAATGTCACATTATTCCAAATTTCAACTACACCAAGTTGGAGCAAGTATATTGTGGACTATCTTCAGCATGGTCAACTGATCAAACAATTCCTAAATATCGAAAGCATGCTATTGAAGTTGAAGCGACCAACTATATGCTGATAGAGGGCCAACTCTACAAGAGGGGCAAGGATGGAAACTTGCGCATATGTGTATGTGAAGCTGACTACTTGAAAATCTTGACTCATACACATGCAGGTGTTGGGGGTGGACACTTTTCGAGCAATACCATAGCTAAGTTAATTAGGTGGTCTGGGCTTTGGTGGCCAACCTTACAAATGGATGCCGAAGAATATGTGAAACATTGTGACGATTGTCAAAGGACCAAACCTCCCATCACAAAGGACAATATGCCATTGCGGCCTATGTTAAGCACACGTGCGTTTTCCAAATGGGGTATTGATTTTGTCGGTCCCATTAAACCTCCAGCTCATCACACACATGCTGAATATATTATAGTCGCAAACTGACTATTTGACCAAATGGGTAGAAGCAAAGGCTACAGTCAAAAATGATGCCAGAACCACAACCAAGTTCTTGTATGAGTACGTGTTTACACGCTATGGCTTACCTATTGAAATCGTTAGTGATCAAGGTGTGCACTTTGTGAATGAGGTCATAGAGTTTTTACTTCAAGAATTTATGGTAATTCACAAGCATTCTGCACCCTATCATCCCCAGCCAATGGTCAAGCTGAGAACAAGATTCTCTGCACAACACTCACAAAGATTGTTGCGAGGGACATATGACTGATTGGGAGCAAAAGTTGCACTCAATTCTTTGGGCATATAGAACAGCCTATAAAACATCTGTGGACACAACCCCATTTGAGCTTGCTTTTGGGCTAGATGCAATTCTTCCCATTGAATTTCTTGTACCTACTCTACGAGTTGCTAAACAATTGGACTGGACTGGTCATGAGCTTTCTCAGTGCATTGATGAATTGGAAAAGCTTGATGAGACCCGCTTATTGGCAGTAATGGGGATGTATGCCGAGAAGAGAAGACAAAAGCAATCGTATGATCGAAATGTAACAACTGGCCAATTCAAAAAAGGGAACCTTGTGCTCTTGTACACACTTAAGAAGCATAAGAGAAAGCTCAAGAAATGTGGCCTAGGACCGTTTGTGATTAATGAGCTTACTCCAAGTAGTGTAGTGCATTTAGAGACACTAGAAGGTGAGAAAATGCCTAACTTCATTAATGGAAGTGGTCTCAAGAAATACAATGAACCATTAATTGAAGCCATGCTTCAACAAATGCATGCTGCCCACACACGGAAAGAAGCACATGACCTACTTAAATGTCAAGCTCAAGAAGAAGCTAAAACTAGAGTTACAAAAGCCAAGGAGCGTCACAAGGCTTCTGTGTTGAACTTATAGTTGGCTACTGATGAAAGCAATATGTCGATCCTTTTAATATTCACGTGTGTCTTCATCTTCATGAGACTACCTAGTTTGTCTCTCCCTTAATTGACTATGGTGTAGATTATAATGTTCTCTCATTTGACACATGGGTAGCCTTGGGACAACCAACACTTGTGCACATTCGTATTGACTTACGAAGCTTCTCAGGTGAAGATAACCCTATAGAGGGAAAATGTGTCATTATGATATCCATTCAGGATCACAAGATGTCAGTTCCATTTTATGTGGCTAGTAAGTCCAAGGCAGTGGTAGAGGTTGTTCTTGGTCGATCATGGTTAAGTGCTACCAATTGTTCATTAGATTGGAAGAATAGAAAAAACAAATTACAAATTGATTCTGATTGCATCTTGGGATCTGCTGCTCCACGAGTTTTATCATGTCAAAAGGGTGGTAGTTCTACCTTACACAACCCACTTTCAACATCTGCTCTTCAATCTCCAAGACAAATGATGTGGATAATCGATGAGTCCTCAAGTGAGGGCCATGGCTGGCATATTCCAACTACTCTAGTCACTGCACAAAGAAGGCCAGGCAAGAAGGAATCGTCAATTTGGCTACCCAAAGATGCATACAAACTTGTACCATCTATACAGGTGTGCCTTCTCTATAGAATGCTTTGATGTACTAAGCGAGAGTTCTTATTGGAAAAAGTCCTGAGCGAAAAGCTAAAAGGGATCCTATTGGATATGACAAGTTGTACTATATACTCATTTTTGATCAAGTAAAGAAATACAGCAAGGGGCGCCACTGCGTTTTGGGGCCAATCGGTGTCCTTTGTACTATTTGCAAGAGCATTCTAGCTCCCCTGTTTGTTTTCCTTTTCCAGGTTCTCATGGGTGATGAAGTTGTGTGAGTATTTGTTCCACCGCCCGTCGAATTTCTGAAGGCCGGTTTCATGGTTCCATTGCCGAGATATCGTCGACTTTCTCAAGGAGGCGAGCCCGTGGTTGTCACATCAAAAGCTTCTACATGAGGAAAGTGAAAAGGAAGTACAGGAGACAGTGCAGGATTGTGTGCCTTTGCCTGTATAAGGTGAAGAGAAAAAGCTAAAGATGAAGCTCAAGAGGGAACCTAGCCTCAAGATAACATCAAGAGACCATAGCCTAAACCCCCCTTGAGTGTGCCCCATGCCCCTATTATATAGGAGGGCCCTCAAGTGACTCTTGACTCTCCATTTCCCATGTGTGATCCTTGGATGCCAGACCCTAACCTTAACCCTTAAGGTTAGTCCTAACCCATGCTCCACTAGAGCTTGTTCCCATGCTCCCATGCTCACAAGCCTAATGTAGGTTAGCCTTCTATGTACACATAATGTGCATATAACATACTGTTAAAACCCTAAGATCTCTCTAGATATAATTGTTATGCATAAACATGCATAAATCACGCATAAACTCATCCACCCGACCACCCTCGAGCCCAAGGGATGCACACATAAATTATAATGAAGTACATCATACCTTTACCTTGATGTCCCATACCATCAAGAGGTATAAATCCAATCCGGTAGCATGTAGTTATAGTGTGAAATGGTAGGTGAGTAGTTATGATCCTCTACACAAGAGAGCATAATATAACCTAGCCTCAAGATAACATCAAGAGACCATAGCCTAAGCCCCTTTTGAGTGTGCCCCATGCCCCTATTATATAGGAGGGCTCTCAAGTGACTCTTGACTCTCCATTTCCCATGTGTGACCCTTGGATGCCTGACCCTAACCTTAACCCTTAAGGTTAATCCTAACCCATGTTCTACTAGAGCTTGTTCCCATGCACCCATGCTCACAAGCCTAATGTGGGTTAGCCTCCTAGTATATGCACACATAATGTGCATATAACATACTACTGTTAAAACCCTAAGATCTATCCTACTGCTGTTTGGGAAAGGGTTGTGGGATCTATGGTTGAGATGGAGAAAACCGGAAGTAGCACTTCTTGCACGGGGCAGGGTCCCACACTCGGGGCCTCCCCCCACGGATATCCGTACAAGAGAGTAATTTTGCCAATGATGCCATAGGTACACTAATAATGGAATGATTGGAAATTAGAATTCAAGCTAGATATTTTGGAGGATTATGATCAGTGATACTATGGTTTCATTAGAAGATTGTTTTAAAGACAGCTAAATTTGTGAAATAGGCAATTTCATATTGGGTGGTGATACTTCTTAAGTAGGCCGACATAAAATACATTATGTACTTTGAGATGAGGAGGCAGAAGAAGTTCATAGGCTAAGTCACCTACTTTCTTTGTAATCAGATATGGCCCACAGAATCTGGGGGATAACTTCTTATACTTTCCAAGAGATAGATAACTTCTTTTGGGATGTACTCGAATGAAGACTATATCTGCTTCTTCTAATTTTTTGTTTGACCTCTTCTTATCTGCATACTGCTTCTATCTATCCTGGGCAGCTTTTATATCCTTGCGGATTGACTGCATCTACTACTCCATGTCGTCAAGCATATGTTTGGACATCTCGACCCTAATCAATGGGTAAGGAAAAGAGTTCTCTAATTTTGCGAGATGAGGACATCTCGCATTTTTTAAGTGGGGTAGGATGTAAGATTCCTCCCTCCGGCTTTTGAGGTATGCAGGTGTAAGAACCTCTCCTTTTGATCTTATAATTATTCCCCTCTCTGAAATAAAAGAAAGATCTTGTTTTACCCTATTTTGGCCTAGAGAGAGAAAATATCTAGAGGGAGGTAATTCAAAATTGAGATTTTTTTGGATATAAAAATCCTCCTAGTGTCTAAAATGGTTTCCCCTAAAACAGATATTCAAAAAGAAATTTCCAATGTGCATTTAATTGGAATAAATTGAAATCAGGTAAAAAGAACCTTAGCCTAAGGGTCCAGATTTTCTGAAATTTTTGAATTAAGGTTCCTATGGACCAATTAGATTAATCCAAATGTAGTGAGGAGATAAATGGAAGAATAAAAGAAAATCTCCCAAAAATGAGTAAATGCTCATATAAGATGAAGAGTTTACTAAGGACCTAGCTGATAAACCTCCTAAAAAGAATATCTTTTCCAAGCCTAAGCCTCAGATTGTTACTCATTGGGTCCCAAAGCATGTTCTTAAAGCACAAGGCTATTATGAGGGTGCAACAGCACTTTGGCTTCCCAAATGCCATGGGATGCTAGAGACAGAAGAGTGTATCAATAAGATTCCAAAAGCTATCTTGGTTTTTCATATCAGTGGGTGCAAAGGAAATCAACACAACCTCTTCACACAACCTCTTCAAGATAGGATAGGTGGTTGTGATAGCACCTACAAATCTCCTTGTGTTGACCTTCCCAAAACATGTATTGAATCACCAGTTGTCCTAACTTCTCCTTGTTACACACTTCCACCATCAACTTGTGTACCTAAGACAAATCCAACTTTACATGAGTCTCCTTTGAGCATAGATTCTAGCACTTCACTGCCTAAATCCTCTTATCTTGCTCAAATTCCTCAATAATTGCTATCCTTCCCACCTCTTAAGAAGGACATACCCAAAACCAAAGGTAAGGCATTAACACTACAATTGAAGCTCTTTGGTAGATCAGTGTTTGAATAGTCTCACTTTTACTAATGTGGTTCCTTCTGCCATTAGAGGATTGTGTTCTTTTTGAGATGATCTTATCTACTTGTTTTTAATAGGGATTGTAATTATGAGTGTATAAAGATTGAAGTTTCTAAATTTCATTGTTCTATGCCCAGATACCTCCTGATGGATACTTGGTGAGATACATGTCCACCATGCATTGACCCTGATAGTACTCAACCTGAACATCACGGGGGTTATAGTGCTCCTCCTTTTCAAACTCATTCTAGGTACTTTTATGCTCCCTTAGGTGAAATTTGCTGTGGACATCACTTGGTCACTTTATTCTATCAATAGCATCATCCATTTCCACATTGTCAAGAGTGTGCACGACGACTCGTATTAGGGGAAGCTTCACACATTTGCTAGCTATGCCACTCTTACTTTCGATGATATGGCACGGGCTTAATGAAACAAATTGTGGGAATTACACCCCAATGCCATAAACTTTTTGATATGAGAGTACCAGACCGAGGATTAAATCAACGTAGATTGCTTGAGGAGGTTCAAGCACAACAATGGAGAGATACATGCATAAATGACTTGCAACCACCTATCTTGTAAGCCCTTCTTCCCCCAGCCTCAACATGTCAATTTTGGATCACTATGAGCACCTATATTGAGTAATTCCAAAATCAGCATTGTGTGCTTAACCTTCCCATAGAACCAATGCCATATTTTAGCGAGGAAGCACTCCTTCCTCTACCACCTTCTCCAGAGGCCGGCTTTTGTACAGGGTTGTCCTTGCATCCTCAAGTGATTGCTACAATCTTTCCAGCAAAAGTGGACATGGATCCACCGCCAGTGCAAGGATAAGCACATCAACTCCACAATAAGATCAACAAGCCAAGGCACTTTTCTCCCACTGGGTTTTTCCCCTCGGCTATATTCAGTGATTGGCACCAATAACAAATTTTATTCTTTTCTTTTCTTGTTTGTTAATATTAAGACATTTTGCAAAGATCTTAGCAAAACAAGAGCATACAAACACGCTCCAACAGTCCACCTACCGTGCACACAAATTAGGAAGGGGGGATACATGCAATGCCTACAAAGAGCAAAGAGAAGCAATCTGCACATCAGTAATGCATCAAGACAAACGCGCCACATCAACGAGCACTACAACAGGTGTATTGAAATCATAATCTTTTGTTCTTTATGTGATTTTCACTTTTGCATATATTGTTTGCATGTTCACACATAGTTGGCTGGTTGTAGTTTTAAATTAGTTGTAACTATTGTTTGCATGTTCACACATAGTTGGCTGGTTGTAGTTTTAAATTAGTTGTTACTATTGGCGAGTGATTTCTAGATTCTTAGAGGACTTAGTAGAAGGTATTTCTATTTGAAGACGGTGTAAGACATATACCAAGTATGCAAAGTTCTTAAGCTCTAGAAGTATATTAGTTATCCCTAGTGGTATGGGCTAAGTGCTATGATAAACAAAAATTTACGAAACACATGCCCTAAAAAAAATATAGAAGTGACTTGAGACATGACGTGTCTACGGCCATGTGGAATGCTTGGTAGGACCTTGGGTTGTTTTAGCACCTTGGGGCCGATGCCTTGGTTTCCATGGGGTGTACACTGACGTCTAAAAGATTCAGAAGAAGCACTACAAGGACTCTATCGCCTTGATAGATGCTGGAAGGACTTGGGTACATTATGGGCCCTCGAGACCGATGCCCTCATCTTCATGGGGTACTCCTTATGTTAAAAAGAAAGAAAAGGGTCTGTCGCCCGTTAGCAGCCTTTAGATTCTCTTGGCGGAGGTCTCTTGGCCATTGCTTGGGTCTCATTGGGATGAAACCTTCCTCTTTATCAAGTTAAAAATAATAATTCTCTTTAATCTTCTGCTCTTTACACAAAAATAAATAAAAAATAGCAGATAAAGATTAAAATGAGACAAGACAAAAAAGACTTGAGATTTCTATTGATCAAGATAAGTTTTTACATAGCAACACTATTGATTACAAGTCTTGACAATGCAAAAGCCTAGCTGATTTAAGATCCTTTGTCATTATAGTAACCCTCTTGGCATGGATAGCACAGAGGTTTGCATCCTCAAAAAAGGTTACCAAAAAAGGTCCTTCGTCTGCTACTTAGAATTCCTCTCGTGTTGGAAGGGGACGCATATTGGTAGGGAGGGTCTTCCCATAACGTTGTCCTCGTGGAGGTGAAATATTTTGTCCTTCCCATAGTGGAGGACCCTACTCCTGCTTTTGCTCCTGCTCGTTGTTGCCAGTTGATAATTCCCTGCTATCAGGATTGCAAGGATGCTTTACTACCAGTAGCAACATTGGCAGAACGAGGCAAAACTTTACACATAATATTCTTTGTTCAAGCCATGGGTGAGAAAGTGAGGACAGTCAAAGTGAAATGATAAAAATGAGGCGATAGCGTCTTATTATAGGCACTTCAACATTAGGTCAAATTTTCAAAAATGAAAATTTAGTGTGAAACTTAAAAAATTAATGTCCTTTACAATTAAATGTTGTTTCACCCAGAATTTGTCATTTCTAACCATCATAGCATGCCGCATGGCATTTTAGCCCACTACTTTGGTTCAATATCTTTGATAGGGTTTCCTTTATACTTGACCAAATATCCATAATAAATGTTTCCTCTAATACGTCTCTTTGATTCTAATGCAAAGTCAATGTACAATTTGAACAACTTATCAAATATTCTCATCATGGTATGTAATGTGCAGAAGTGAATTTTTTCACATGGGAATGAGATAATGCGATTCCATGTATTATCCTTTGCATCTCTGTCTGGCGGCGGTGCTTCCAAATTGCATGATATGACTCCATCAATTCATCTTCTTTCTTGCACTTTTACTTTGATTTCTTCATGCACCATGAATAAGAAAGTTTTATTCATACTAACCTTCATGAGAGACTTTATAAAATTTGATCATTGCTTGTTGAAGTCTCTTTAAATCCATGGGAATGTTGTTTAAGGCATCGTAATCTACTTTGATATCGCCCTTTGATTTGTCATTCAATACTTTTGTTCCCTACACATGGAAATACAGTGACAAGTGATTTTACATGTGCATTGTTTGTCTTCTTTACCAATGCAACTTTGTACGGAGGTGGAAGTAAGTGGCTTTTGATCTCTTACTTTTGTTGTGAGGAGCCTCCTTTGTGATTGCATGGATGGACTCATAGCCTTTGCGACTTATACCTTCTTCATCAAGCACTTCGAGTATCATCTACACTCAATATCCCTTCAATATCCTTCATAATATCTTTCGTCAAAACATCATGAAATTCCCTGTGATTGGAGTCACAAAGAATAGCCCACATGCCATCCTTCTTCCTAATGCAAGATTTCAAAAGACTCTGGGTATGTGTTTGTGAATTCCCATCGATGCATAAATCAAAAAGTTCCTAAAATATAAACATTGAAGAAAAGTGTTTTGTAGAACTCTTATTAAAATTATTCAACACTCAATTATTTTTAATCACCTTATTGCCATGATTCGCCTTTTCCTAACACCGTAGCTTGTTGTCAGCCTATTAATTTCTAATAGCTCTCTTTGGAATTCCCTTATACCAACTAGGGTTTTCTTCAAATGATCTAATTTGAGTCTAAAATTATTTAATTCTTTTCTTGTTCCTTAATTTATACCTCCCGGTCTTTATTATTATTCTCTAAATTTTACACTTGTTTTATTAAATCTTCAATATTTGATTGAAGATGCATATTTGATGTGTATATATTTTGCTTGAAAGCCCCTCCACAGACTGTTAGATGTTTACAATATCCAAGAAGCCCATTTTTCCCATCACCGATGTGACGTACTAAACTAGTCAGATCAGTGAATGTTGGGTTATCTAAGGTTCATGGGTCACATGGATTGAGTGCACCATCAACCCATAAGTCTAGATGTTTCTTTCCCTAAGCCCTAAGTAAAGAAATGGATGTGTTATCCAATAGTTTTCTTATGTAAGGACATTTCATTGATGCATATTCCTCTTCTACACGAATATGAAGATCTATCTTATGTTTTCTTGTGTTAGTAATATCTTCTAAAGGAGGCATGGTTTAGACAAAGGTCAGCAAAATGAAAGAAGGATTAGAGTAAAATGAAAGGATGAAAGTTATTGACTTAAAGTGACCTTGGAAAGGTACTTTTGGAGGCTACATATGATTGAGGGACCTTTATTTGATTTAAAAATGTTAAAATTTTAAAATTTCAAAAACAAACCATAATTTTAGGGTCCCTTTTATCCGCGTTTTTTAAATTTTTGGAAGAGAGAAGTGTGGGACCACATAAAAAAGGTAAGTTGCTCGAGGAATCTCAAACATAAAAAATTAAAAAATGAGAATGGACTCTAAAAATAGTGGTAACTTTTTGAAAAAGTGAGTGGACCCTAGAGTAACAATAGGAGAGGATCTAGGAGTTACTAGTCTAAAAAGGGACCCAAAAGTAGGGTATTCATTAGCTTGTCCCCTACTATGGAGTCCAGTTTAGCATTCTAAACCCAAAAAAATAGTAACTTAAGCTAATCCATGTTTTCCCTAATGCCTCGCCAATCTTGCATAGTCCACATCAATATACCTTGCATAGTTGTCACTCTTTGCCCATAGGGCTTGGACCTATCATAATGCCATCCTAAAGTGTTTGAATCTCCTCTACCAATGGTGCCAAGTATACATCCATTTTTTTTACTTTGTACTTCCGAGGAACTATCAATGATAGTAAGAGGTGTCCCTTCTTTATTGCCAACCATGGTGGACGGTTATAATTTACAAGGCAAACAAGTCATGTGCTCCATGATGAGCTCCGTAGACCAAATGGATTCATACCATGCATTTATAGCCCTAGATAAATGTCACGAGACTCTTCCTTGAAAATACGACACTTCTTCTCAATGTGTTTGCATGGGAGTGAATCAACTGAGACTCGCATGACATTGTCCGTGAATCTAGTAGACTAATGCCATGTCATTAAACTTGCTATAGATTTGCACTTGAACATATGTTTTATCTGACGTATGATTGGGAAGTGTCTAAGAACTTTTGCACAGGAAACTTTTTCCCTTGAACATCTTGCTTGTATGTGAGTGCCCCACAACTTTGACATTCCATGAGATGTGTGTATTTGTGTCAGTATAGGATATAATCGTTGGGACAAACATGGATACAATTGTAGTCCATGCCATCACACTTAACAATATTTTGGCCTCTACATGAGATCTCAGCATCTCATTTTCCTCTGGCAAGATTTGGTCCTTTAGTAACCTGCCCAAGATGAAATAGGTATGCTTAATCAACACTGTGTACATTATACGCATAAGAAAATTACATCATACTCATGTCATATATAATTGAATAGCTCTATCAAGCTTTAGACCACCCAAACATTGACAATATAGACAGGCACGTGCATAATTTGGATATCCGAGCTTGAGGATAAAGTGGTAGTTGTGAAAGCTTACACAATTCCTCTTCTCTTCATGTGTTGTATCTTAACTTCGTGTTGTGGTATTATTCTTCTCACCATGACTGTTTGTTATATTGCCAAGTGATTCTGTAAATGCATCCAACATCTCGTCCATCGTAGCCTCCTCTAACATGTACTCTCATTGTTGATGTCATTGGTGGATGGGTTCCCCTGGATTACTTTCTTGTATACTTTGGTTTGTTTGGTTTTTTGCCCTGAAAATTATAGCTGGTAGTGTTCTCTCCGGATGGATTTCTAAATGCTCGACATGATCATCGATATTAAAAAGATATTGGTGAGAGTGACAATGTAGATGTTGTAGATGTTCCATTGGATATATACCATACATGCGTACATGCTTATTACAAATTCTCCATTTTTGAGTGACTTGATACCTACGTGTGCACGAGCACATGCATCTCTCTCCAAGATTTCTAGTGTTTGGTGGCTCCACAATACCAGTGTTAGGCAGTACCACATCATTGTTTGGTGTCTCCATGTAGCCAGTGTAGTGGGGTGCCATGTTGTTGTTGTTTGCCATCTCCACCGCATTGGAATGTTTTTTTGATAGATCCCTATCCCCTCAACGCAACGAATTCAGGAGTGCTAGCATCAGAAGTAGCACTTCTTGCACAAGGCTTTCTTGTGCAGGGTAGAGTCTCCAACTCGAGGCCTCGCCCACGGATATCTAGACAAGAGACTAATCCCTCGGTTCTTCCAAAACCAAATATGGAAAAACTTTCCTCGCCCAGCAAACATAGGCAATTCCACCAGGAAAAATCTATTCTAACGTAGTCAAGAGCCTTAACTAACTAAATCCGACCGAACCCATAAGTCTCATGATCAGATCAAGGAAGAGACTTCCTCTTGGATCATAGAGACCAATGCTTTCTTCCTCATCAAGAGACACAACCATTGATTCTTTTCCATAGAACAAGGGTTATCCAAGATTTACTTTGACTATTGTAACTTAACAGAATTAAGTCTCATTTTAGGGGTCCATCGGTCCAGCCTTACCCCATCCAATCCCATGGGTTAGCCAACCTCCGAACCACTATATTGATAGGATCCATTTGGAAATTGGGTTATGTTTTGCCCCGAGTACCATGGAAAAGAGTTCCCAAGCCCCCTAGCCAATGCTTCAAGCAAACTTCAAGATAGTCACACCACTTGCACACCCAATATGAAATTGCTTGTTTCGCAGATTCAGCTGTCTTTAAAACAATCTTTTAATGAAACCATAGTATCACTGATCATAATCCTCCAAAATATCTAGCTTGAATTCTAATTTCCAATCATTCCTTCGTCGATGTACGTATGGCATCATTGGCAACAACCAGAATACTCACACCACCTGTTCACTCATCAGGGGACTTTTCAATAGTTCCTACCTCATAGTACCCAGAAATATAATCACATAAAAAAAATTCAGATGGACTCTCTGTTAAAGCATAGCGCTCTCTTCCATAAGCATAGTGCTATGGTCCACAAGCATAAGGTATGTCTCTCATCCCTTCTACATTTTTCAATCAAAATGTTTACATATTTCTATGTTCTTCTATATTCCTCCTCTAAAATACCTCTTTCTCTATTGATTTAATATTCTTTCTTGTGTGTTTAGTTTTTTGTTAAGGTAAAGGCTCTTTAGGGCATTCTCTCTTTGGCTAACTATTGAGGTAAGCTCCAATCCAAAACCCAATGTTCTTGTTTTATGGTTTTGTGTTTTTTCTATGTTTAGGGTGTAGGTATGAGCTTTCTATTTTTAGGGTTTAGGTATGAGCTTTCTATTTTTCTCCTCTATGCATAGAGTATAATGCATAATTATTTTCATATATAACTCATGTTTTTTTAATGTTTAAGTCTTTCATCTATCTTGTAAGCCTTTATTCCCCCTCTCCATTCCCTTATATTTAGAGATCTCTCTGTATATGCATAGATAAGGCTATTACCTTACGCATATTTGCGCTCCTACTCATATGATAGAGCCCTTATACATAGATCTCTCTTTAATCTCCATGCATAAGGTATAGCCCTCTTGCAAATGCATAGAGGGTTCTACCAAATGCACGAGAGCTCTATGCATAATGTTGAGAGCCCTTATGCATTTGCATAGAGGACTCTACACAATGCATGAGAGCTCTATGCAAAAGGAAACTTACCTTATCCATAGAGCTCTCTTTGAGATCTATGGATAAGGTAGAGCCCTTATGCAAATGTGTAGAGGGCTCTACCAAATGCATGAGAGCTCTATATATATTCATAAAAGGGCTCTATATATATATATTCATAAAAGGGCTCTATATATATTTACATAACCTTCTTTCTTTACACTATATTCATTTTCATAAGGGCTCTTAACTTAAGCATAGAGCCCTCTTTGAGCTCTATATGCATAAGGTAGAGCTGTTATACTTTTGCATAGAGGGTTGGACTAAATGCATGAGAGCTCTCTATGGTTTTACGTAGATGGATCTACCAAATGCATAGAGATCTCTTATGCATATTTGTTTTTAATTAACTCATGATTTTTTATGTGTATTCCTTTCATCTTTCTTGCATGGCCTCTATTCTCTCACTCTATTATGGTAAGCTCTAAACCCATTTCTTTAATATGTGTAGGTCTTTCGTCTATTTTGCACGGCTTCTATTCTCCCTCTCTATTCTCTTATGGATGAAGATCTAAATCCATTGCTGCTTTCTTTAATGTTTCACCCCCGAGTGCTGTGGGAGTACTTTTTTGTTCACATGCATTAGATATCTCCATGATCTCTATATGCATGCATGGAGCTCATAGAGGTAAAGGTCTCTACTACGTGAAAGATATAGCTCTCTATGCATGCATACAATGCTCATAGAGATAGAGATATCTATGAGCACATGATGCGTAGAGGGTCTCACCATATGGATAAACATCTCTATGCATACATAGAGTCCTCTATGATATCTTGCATAGAGGACTGATCTACCAAATTCATTAGATGTCTATGCGTAAGGTAGAGGAATCTACCAAATGCATGAGATCTCTATGCATGCATACGGTAGAGCTCTATGCATAAGGCCTCTTCCAACTCTACCAAATACATGAGATCTCTATTCATAAGAGATCTACCAATGCATAAGGGCTCTACCAACTCTACCAAATACATGAGATCTCTATTCATAAGGGCTCTACCAATGCATAAGGGCTCTACCAAATACATGAGATCTCTATGCATAAGGTAGAGCTTTATGGATAAGGTCTCTCACAAACACATCGGCTCTAGTATACATAAGGTAGAGCCTTTATGCATTTGCATAGAGGACTCTACCTTATGCATAAGAACTATATATTCACATTTAGGGGCTCTCCCTTATGCATTTGCATAGAGAGATCTACCTTATGCATGAAGGGTCTACCTTATGCAAGAGAGCTATATACCTTATTTACATAATGGCTCTACCTTATGCATTTGCATAGAGGGCTCTACCTTATCATGCATGACAGCTATATATCTACATAAGGGCTCTTAACTTATGCATAAACCTCTCATCAATCTTAATGCATAAGGTAGATCCCTTATGCATTTTGCATAGCATGCTCTACCTTATGCATGAGAGCTCTCTATGCATTTGCATAAGGGATCTTACCTTATGCATAAATCTCTCTATAAATTTGTATAAGGGATCTTAATTTATGCATAGAGCTCCCTTTTTGAGCTCTATACATAAGGTGGAACCCTTATGCATAGAGCTCCCTTTTTGAGCTCTATACATAAGGTGGAACCCTTATGCATGTGAAAATATCTTTGTGAGCTCTATGAATCCAGATCTATCCATAAGGTGGAACCCTTATGTGCTGTCTTGGAGCTCGATGAGTAAGGTAAAGCCCTTACGCAAATACAAAGAGGGATCTATGCACAAAAGTAGATCACTTATGCATTTAGCTCTCTTTGTTGAGATCTATGAATAAGGGATAGCCCTTATGAAAATGCAGAGGACTTTACCAAATGTATGAGAGCTCTCTATGAATTTATATAAGGGCTCTTACCTTATGCATAGTTATCTATGAATTTATATAAGGGCTCGTGATTTATGCATAGATCTCTTTTAAGCTCTATGCATTAGGAAAAGCCCTTATTGCAAATGCATAGAGGTCTCTTCAAGCTCTATATGCATTAGGTAGAGCCCTTATGTAAATGCATAGAGGGCTCTACCAGATTCATGAGAGCTCTATGCATAAGGTCTCTTACATTATGCATAGATATCTATGCACATGGTTTTTCCAAATGCATCAAGGCTCTCTATGCATTTGCATAAGGGCTCTAGATGCATTCATAAGGCTCTTTACACTGTCTTGGCTTGAAATTTTAACGTTCTTGAAGCCATTTCTCATCCATGTTTTGTAATTACACCACCACACATTGAGCATGAGCTCCACCATCTTCATTCCTACTTGCAAAAGAGGTGCAAAGACGAGTGATTTGCAATTCTATGGGTATAATCCACTTCATCAACCACCTGAAAGGGCATGAAATCAAGAGAGATATTTTGGGCGGTTCTATAAGCCTATATGTCTATAGGAATTTCAGTAAATGAACATCCCATCTTCCCTTCTTAGCATCAAGAAGATTAGCTAAAGATCCACTAGTCTTTTCTAGACCATTACATTGTAGTTGATATAGCATGATTTATTTTAATCATTCACCACTATTACAGGTAGGTGTAATTTTGACATTCAATATGGCAATGGGATGGCTTGTTCAAGAATCTCTTGTATACATAACATAATTTCTCAGTACGTTAGACCTAGATATGCCACTATTGTTCAAGGAGAAGAGGGTGGCTCATGTATTGAGGTTGTAACCTCAATTAAATGCCACGTCAATCAATTTAATAAAATACAGCAATTTGAGTAATACATACTACAGGAATTTGAAGAAGCCGGACAAGTAAGATAAGGAAGTAATCTTTGACAGCACGTGCCACCCTAAATTAGATGATTAGCCAGAACATTGCAAATAAAAAGATCTTCGATTCCAGCTACGTCGCGTCCAGCGGTACCGTTCATGTGCTAAAGCTTCGGAGCTGCTCCCTCGCTAGATCCAGGTCGCGTCGCAGCTCCGCCATCAAGGGGAGCAAGTCCTGCATCTCAGCTGGGATCCTCAGCAGTGACTCGTTGCTCTCACTTGATCGCAGTTTCCTGTGCTAATCTTGCAGCTCAGTACAGATCGCGGGGGTATCATCTTGGAGCTTGATTGAAGCGCAGAAGCATGCACATCTTTTTATATCGTCTGCTTCTTTGTTGTCGCTGGGCTTCTCGTGCTCATTTTGCAGTGGGTATAGGCATGGCCAGCAGCCTGACAGCACAAGGTGCTGAGAAGCTTCAAGCCGGAGGCAGAGGCAGCAAGAGAAGTCTGTATCGATACGGTGGGCGTCCGGCGAGATGGATATGAAAGGCCGGCTCCTGGGCAGTCGCGCTTGGCAGCACGACGGACACGAGCTTGTCTTGTGTAGCCACGTTTGAACGCAAGGCTCGCAGTAGAGGTGGCCACATTTATAGTGACAGCAGGCATGAAGGCCCGCTAGGTTTAGGGCATACGGACGTTAGAATACCGACGCAAATGTCGAGCGTCGGTATGTACGTCCTAAACTTGGAGGCAAAGAGTATGGGCGGGTAGTTTTCAAAAGAGAGTATATCGATGCTTATACCGTAGCAGATACCGACGCACATATCGATGCAAATACTGACGCAGATACCAACGCCCACAACTTTTCTACAGTCGAGAACCTCTCATTCTCTGTTTTGCAAGGCTTGGAGTGTCAAGACAAGGTATGCGTGTCTTTCCCCTCATCTCCCTCATGCGTTCGCCTTGTTCCATTCGACCCACTCTTGTTGATGTGTGTGTGTGTGTGCATGTGTGTGTGTGTGGAAAGAATTAGTGAAGTGTGTGTGTGTAGATCTCCCTGTCTCTCCTTGGACATTTTGCCTCTCCCCATCTCCTCATCTTCTTATGTGTGTGTGTGTGTGTGTGTGTGTGGAGAGAATTAGGGTAAATGTGTGATGTGTGTGTATATCTCCTTCCCCTCTCTCCATTCTTCTTCTTACCTTCTTAATTATGTTTGGAGAGAGGATTTGTATGTGTGTGTTGTGAGAGATGTAGAGAGTGAGAGAGCTTGTGTATGTGCATCTATTACTAATGTATGCAATGTGTGTGTAGGTTTGTTCCTTCCACGTGTGTCCTAGCTTGCAGATCTTCTTCGAACACGCACTATCCAATCCACATTTGAGAGGTAAGCACATTACCAATTATGTTGTTTTATTACTTCTCTTTTTGTTATGTTTTAATTTGTTCTCAATTTGTAATTATTAATTAAAATTATGAGTATGCAAGCTTGTTGTCTTATGCACATATATGCTAATATTAGCATATATGTGAGTGCATAAGAAATTAATGTATGTGCTTATTTGTCTTTACACACACACACACTTTTTGCAAGAGAGAGAGAGAGAGATTTTCTTTTTGGCGCATACCCATGGCGTTTCGGTCTCTTTTCGGACTTGAAATCTAATGTCTAAGACATGCATATCAACGCTATGTCTATATGTATATACTCTAATGTATATGCCTAAAGCACATATCCATAAGCTAATGTATATGCCTAAACATCGCTAATGTATACTTGATCCTCAACGGCTGGGGAAAAGAAGCCCGTTTGACGCTTTAAATGTTATTTTTAAAATCTCCCTCTCACGGGCTGGGGAAAAGAAGCCCTGTTTTATGGTTTACATAATGCTTAATGATTTGTGTAATGCGTAATGATTTGCATTTAATGAGCTACATATACATGTTATCCTGCTAGATGGAGCCTCTCAATCTTTGAGAGAGAATAGCGTATCGCGAAGTACCAAATATTTCAAAACGAAGGATTTGCAACAACCAGCATATTCATGATGCTGGCATATTTCCAATGGAGCGCTTACAAAATTTACGGTTTCAATCGTACAATCAAGCAAGTGTGCAACCACATCTTGATAACATTGTGCCTATGAATTCTCGTCCCCAACAAAGGATGAGAATATCGGAGGAGGGAGTGACAGATGGAGCTCAATTAACAGCACCCGAGGGAATGGAATAATGTCCAATGGAGGAAATGTTGGATGCCTTTCTCGAGCAACAAGAAGGTGTCTTCGAGAAGCATGAACATGAAGATCATCAACCACGACATTCTCAACGGTCAAATTATGAACCAGAGGAAGAGGTCATGCGTAAACTTGCACGCCTTCCACTATACAATGGTGCCAAGATATCTATATTGCGTGCATCTCTTACGATGCTAAATTTACATGGATGGTCTAATATGAAAAGATGCAGGGGGGAAGAGAGCTTGAGCTCTTGCAAGCACACACACACTTACAAAACCCTAATAGAGAACACACAAGGTGAGAGGCTGAAATCTTCTTCTTCTTCACACAACACTCAACACACCATATACAAGATAAGAGTACACACAATATGAAAGGTACTCAACCAATACATACACGGGTTCTCTATAGTGTGAACCCAACTAAAATGAGCTAGCGCTATAACTATGCCAGTCTCTAGAATGGCTGTCACACTGATCTCACTGATCACCCAAGATCTCACCAACCATGCCAGTGGTGTAAGTGTGGGGCCTATCTCCCAGGCGGGTCATCAGTGTCCACCGCCTCACTAGACGAGATCGATATCTCAACACTCCCCCTTGAGCTCAACTCCATCTCATGTACACCAAGCAAAGCTCTAAATCTGCGAAGCTTCTCTGTACCCAATGCTTTGGTGAAGATGTCAGCTAACTGATCCTCTGTGCTGACATAAATAAGGTCAAGGTCTCCTGCCAAGACCCTCTCTGACAAAATGGTAGTGAACCTCTATGTGCTTCGTATGAGCATGAAAGACTGGGTTTCTGGCCAACTGTATACTGCTAATGTTGTCACAGAAAATGACAACTTGTCTATCCACTGCTGATAGACCCAAATCTGCAAGTAGCTTCCTCAACCAAGCTACCTCACATGCTGCCATAGCAGCTCCTCTATACCTATCAGGGTTAAACCAAACCTGCAAACCTTGCTCAATTATCTGGCCAACTGAAACTAGATTTTTTGTTATGTTCGGTACATGAAGTACATCTACAAGGTACTTCACTTTGCAATCCTGCATAGACAATGGCACATCTCCCCAACATGGGCAATTGGATGAGCAGTGTCATCCCCTATTTCCACAAAACCTGGTCTTTTCGGGTTTTTCATCTCCTTGAACCACTCCCCATGACTTGTCATGTGGTTCGAAGCACCTGAATCCACATACCATACATCATCTTTTTGTGCTACATCAACATTTTTAGACATGGCATTCACGACATGCTGCATAACAAACAACCTTTCATTGTCCTCATTATTTCTGCTTGAGGATGCATAGTTGTTTTGCTGCACTTTCCCATTTTGCATGTCAGCCTGCTTCTTATAGCATTTTGCCTGCACATGTCCAGGTTTACCACTAATTTCCACGGCCTCTTTGACTCCCCCTGCCTCTAAATTTGCCTCTTCCACCTGTGTGTTGTTGTTGTTGATTCTGGGACTGTTGTTGTTGTTGCTGCTGCTGCTGGCCATAATTTTGATTACCTGTTCGGCCACCTCCTTGACCGCATCCACGGCCTCTTCTACCTCGTCCTCTTCCTAAACTCGTGTAAAAGGCCTGTTGCTCTGAACTGTTTTTGCTTTGTGAAGACTGTTGGTCTTCACCCAAGCTCTTCTCTTCGATAATCAGACACCAAATCTGTAAAGTTGGGAATGTTTTCCCGGGTCTGAATAGACGTCTTGAACGCCTTGTATTGTGACGCGAGACCACGTAGACAGACCTCCACCTTATCATCATCATCTACTGACACACCAATAGATGCAAGGGATTCCACAATACCCTTTATCTTCAATGCATAGTCATTCACAGACATGCTCTTTTTCTCCACAGTATGAAGTTCATTCTTCAATTGTATCTTGTGTGCCTTGGTATTTGTTTCATAAAGCTTTACCAAGGTGTCCCACGCCTCCTTGGGTGACTTGGCATCCAGAATATGCCCAATCATGGTGTCCTGTATACTAATGGAGAGCCAATACATAACTTTCTTGGCTCCCTGGTTCCAGTCTTTAAACTCTTTCACATCTGCAAGCAGTCGGTGCCTCTTCATGCTCACCTTCTATGTAGTCCCAATAGCCCTTTCCCATCAGGAAATTCGTCAACCTGAACCTCCAAGCATGGAAGTTATTCTTATCAAGCTTCTCAGTCACAATCTGAGTTATCCCATCATTTGATATCTTGGTAAACACACAATTTTACCAGAAACAGCACTCTGATTGTTTCTGCACAAACTACTATATTTTCTGCAACAGTACTGTAAATGTCACAACCCAGTGACCTCAATGTGCATACCAATGGCAACTATTGACCTCTTTGCAGCACCCACAGTGTTTGCACAGTCAATCTGTCTTCTTGCAGTTCTTAAAACAGAGTTCTGCAGAGAATCGATGACTTACCCGCAGTGCTCGAAATCGCCCGCTTTCTGAAAAACGGAGGTCCAGACGCGCCCGAAACGCGTTTTCAGCCCAGAAAATGTTGTTCGATAGGATGGTATATATGCCCTATAGCTTTACTCCTACGAAGAAAGCTTCTTAATCCGAGATCGTTGCCGGTGCCTCCCGTAGAGCTCCCGACAAGGGTGTAGTCACCAACACAAATAGGGAAGAGTAGTTGAAGCTCTTACCCTCGTACCGCTTCTTGTGGTTCTCTTGCTTGCAGCTCAGCCCTTAGCACGAACCAGCAGGCTCTGATACCATGAAAAAATGCAGGGGGGAAGAGAGCTTGAGCTCTTGCAAGCACACACACACTTACAAAACCCTAATAGAGAACACACAAGGTGAGAGGCTGAAATCTTCTTCTTCTTCACACAACACTCAACACACTATATACAAGATAAGAGTACACACAATATGAAAGGTACTCAACCAATACATACACAGGTTCTCTATAGTGTGAACCCAACTAAAATGAGCTAGCGCTATACCTATGCGAGTCTCTAGAATGGCTGTCACACAGCCTGTCATCCCATTGACCGCATATCACCCAAGATCTCACCAACCATGCCAATGGTGTAAGTGTGGGGCCTATCCCCCAGGCGGGTCATCCTCAGTGTCCACCGCCTCACTAGACGAGCTCGATATCTCAACATAATACAAGTGTCACTGAACTCTTCAAGTAAGTCTAATACAATTTTTGGATGGTCTAATACAAGTTATTTATGGAGATTACACCTAATGTTGGAATGATAAATTTTCAATTGAACTCTTTAAGTAAGTGATTTATGGAGATTACACCTAATGTTGGAATGATAAATTTTCAACTTGTATTTGACTAAATCTTAATAGTAATGATCAGATATTGCCATACTTGCAGGCTTTTGAAAGACGAGATATTGCCATACGGCAACGAGATACCTCCATCTCATGCAGATGCTAAGAAGTTATTGAAATCTGTAGGCATGGATTACAATAATATTCATGCTTGTCGCTATGATTGTATTCTCTTCCGCCATGAATACGAGCATTTGCAAGAATGTCCCCATTGTGGCTCTAACAGATATAGAGAAGATGTTCAGGGGGAACGTGTCCCAGTAAAGGTTCTTAGGCACTTTCCAATCATCCCAAGAATAAAAAGCTATCCCAATAAAGGTTCTTAGGCACTTTCCAATCATCCCAAGAATAAAAAGCATGTTCACGTGCAAATCTACAGCAAGCTTGATGACATGGCATGCCACAACTCGATCCACAGATGAAGTGATGCGTGTGTCTGCTGATTCACCCGCATGGAGACACATTGAAGAGAAATGGCCGGCTTTTAGGGAAAATCCTCGTAACCTCCATCTTGGCCTAGCAATGGATGGTGTAAACTCTTTTGGTTTACGGATCTCATCACTGAATATTTAAGTTCATCAGATCCAGAGATACCTCGACTATGGTCTCAAGAGTCTAACAGGCGAGTCATTGGTGAGGAACCTCAAGGCCAAGGCATTAAGAGAGATGGATAACAATTTGCGGGAAAAAATCAACAAATTTTGCATCCTGAACTCGCATGTAATGAAGAAGTGGATTGAGACATATGAAGCTCTCAAGCGACAGCGGAGTATAAGATCGTTTAAGTTTCAGAAGGAATTGCACTACAAGAAATCTCCCATATCCAGAAGGTCTGCAAGCTCTTTCGGACTTTCCCACAGGTAGATGGCTAGAAGCTACAATTTTAGAAGCCAAACATGCTGGTTTAACTATAACAGAGGAAGAGGAGGAGCTTACAACAGGATGCGATTGGCATGTAAGTGTTTAAGTTCTACATGTCTCTCTTTTTTTTCTCTACATGTCTCAGTTATTATTTGTCCATCAACAATCTTTATGTGCTATTTGTAGTATCACAAATATGGGGCGTTTTGGGCACATGGACGTCATTTTTGAGTAGAACGAATAGACCAAAGAAGAGCAACCTTTGATTGTGGTGTCACAGCACAATTTGTTCAAGAAAGTCGAGCAAGTGCAAGTGATGATAACATAATTTGTGGAATGCTTGATTACTTTGGAACCATTCAAGACATATTAAAGGTTAGCTTTAGAAGTTTTGAGTTTTTTATCTTTGATGTGAAGTGGTTCAAGGTAATTACAAATGGGCCACATGCAACTATACGTAGAGACAAGAGTGACCTCATCCAAGTGGACTCCACAAAGGTATGGACTGATCAGCGAGATACTTTTGTGTGCCCAGAGCATTGTGAGCAGGTTGTCTTTAAAGCAGATCCAAAAGATCCACGCTGGCTATTTGTGGTTCAAGTCGCCCACGTAGTAGGTCTTCATGGGGAGGTTGTTGTGGTGGTAGTGCCACAGATGCTATGACACCACCACGTGAGTATCCTTCGCTCTCATCTATGGATAGCACACCCATGGGTTCACCTTCCACTCCTTGGGGTGCACATGACCATGACAACAACAAGATATACACAATTAGGGATGGGGTACCTATAATGAATAGTGCAAGGAAGGCAATGAAGACACGAATTCGATAATTGTGCAGTATACAGTTTCACAACTCTATTATGACTTTATGGGATCGGCAAGGTAAGGAGAAGAAAAATTACATAAATACAAAGATAAAGCAAGAGTTTTAGCCATCTGACCCTAGCAATCCCGTCCCTAATGAGTGTATACAATATAAAGCTCGCATTTTGACGGGGCATCGTAGGTCAGAGAGACAAGGGATGCATTTAGAGAGGGTAAAGAGAAACCTGTTTGATTAGATGATAGGGAGTGGGAAGGCATAGCTCAAGAGCTCACAGAGACACCAGAGAGGTTTCAACAACAAAGAGAGGTGGCAAGGAACGAGACTCCAAACAGTAGGGGCTTCTCATCTTGGGAGTGGTGGTTACGAACCCATGCGCCATGAATTCGTAAAAGTATTTGTAGCAATTTTGTTTATCTAAATGTATATATGTGGGCTAAATGTTGATTTCTAAAAGTTATAATTGTTAATCGTTTATGTAGGAGTTGAATCATTGCCTACCAAGTAGGCGAGAAGAGAAGTACGCTCACAAATATCGCCTTGTGGTCTTATTTGAGATGCTTGAAGCAGAAGGAGAGACCATCAATTGGGAGGCATTACCATAATGTAAGTCCTCTAAACTATTAGTATATTATCAAAAAAAACATGAGTAATGTTTCTTTATCTAAAAAATACAAAAATGAGCACAGTTGTCTTTTGTGCTCTATTTTGGACAAAATGGTGCTGTCTGATTACTGCTGCTTATGGTCCTCGGTATGTGCGTCGGTATGTGTCTTAGTATGGCCTTTGGAGAGAGTGTCGGTATATATATCGGGTATTACCGACGTAAATACCAGGGTTGTGGTTCTGATGCAGATACCAGGGTTTATACCGATGACGGGGCTTTTTTAGACCCCGTTTAATGACATCGGTATAAGCACCGATATTAGGCTATCATGTAGTAGTGCTAGCTCTATACATAGAGCTTAATGTATGCATTACTCTAGATGCATTAAGATCTATGCATCTAGCTTAATGCAAGAAGTATGCATAGAGATTAATGTAAGAAGCATGCATGCATTAAGCTCTATGCATAGAGCTAGATGCATCGAGCTCTATGCATCTAGCTCTATGTATCTAGCTTATTGCAAGAAGCATATATAGAGATAGATGCATTAAGCTCTATGCATATAGCTTAATGTAAGAACCATGCATAGAGCTTAATGCAAGAAGCAGCTCTATGCATAGAGCTTAATGCATGAATTAAGCTAGATGCATCTAGCTTAATATGCATAGAGGTAAACCTAAGCTTGCATCATAGAGGTAAACATAAGCTTGCATAGAAGACTTGCATAGAGGTAAACCTAAGCAAGAGCATGTAGGAAGGTTGTGCATAGAGCTTGCAAGAAGCCTATGCAAGTACTATGCATAAGCTTAATGCAAGCTTGCAAGAAGCCTATGTATAGAGTTTGCAATAAGCCTATGCAATCTCTATGAATGAGCTTTATGCATAAAATCTATACAAGGAAAAAAGCATATACACAAGGTTTATCTACCCACCTCCCCATCTTGGGGCCTCTTTTATGCAAAGAAAAAAAGAGAAACAATAACATAAGCAAGAAGGGTTTATGTTTCATACCTCAAAGTGAAGATATTGTGTAGAGAACTTGATCTCAAAATACACACAACACAAGCAAACCAAAAAGTGTAAGTTAGACCATATTAGAGTTGGGAAATGCAAAGGAAACAAAGATCCATTACTTTTCACACCATTACCTTGAGTAGTAAGAGAAGGAGAAGAAGAAATAAACTTGCAAAACAAAATAAACACACATACTAGAATACAAATAAACACACACACACACAAACACAAATTAGTAAATTCATGGCCATAAGAGGGAAACATGAAAAAAAAGGAGAGGGTAAGGAGTCTTCACCCGTGGATCCTCGGGGGGGTCACTCGTATAAATATGTAAGTATCACGTGGGTTCAACAGAAGGTCATTTTAAATATTTAAAACTTACAGAAATATATTTACAGAGGGGATTTATTTATTGTATTTTAAAAAAAATTTACAGATTTGAATAGGAAAGAATACATTATATTCACTAAAAAATTCACAGATAAGGGACTTTTTAAATAGGCCTTGAACGCACGTGATATAGAGGATTTACATATAGTGACCCCCCCGAGCGTGGATCCAACCCAAAACATCAAGAAAGAGGAATAACATGTGTACAATAGAGTTCTGTAATTCTTATGGACCCCGGTATCAACATTGGTATAATAATTAAAATCATTTTTAAAATCGGTGTTTATACCAGTGATATCGGTGTAATTACCAATGACCCCATAAGTTTTCACAATTTTTGAATTTGAATCTTTACCTTTTGGTTTGCACGGCATCTGAAATTTCATATTACATTGACCCTAACAAATTTGGTCTTCCCTATATAAGAGATCCCTAGTAGCCCAAATTAAAAATGTAAGATTCCTCCCTCTAGCTTTTTAGATGTAAAGGTGTAAGAACCTCCCCTTCTGTTCTTGTAATTATTCTCCTCTCTGAAATAGAAGAAAGATCTTGTTTTACCCTATTTTGGCCTAGAGAGTGAAAATGTCTAGAGATAGGTAATTTAAAATTGAGATATATTTGGATACAAAAAACCTCCTAATTTCTAAAATGGATTTCCCTGAAACAAAAGTTCAAAATGAACTTTCCAATGTGAATTAGGAATTAATTGAAAATGGTATAAGGGATCTTAGTCTAAGGGTGTTTTTGGATTATGGTCCAATTAAGGTTAATCCAAGTGTTGGGATGAGATAAATCCAAAGAACAAAAGAAAATACCCAAAAATGAGTAAATGCTCACATAAGATGAAGAATTGACTGAGTGCAAGGTTTATTAGTTAAAAATTAAGAGATATTAGTAAAAAAATGAGATATTTAGGAAAAATGATGCATTTTTGCCACGTTACTAAGGAAAGGGGGACCTTTGAGGTAGACTCCTTTTTCACATGTGTGGAAAGGTTCTTTTAATTCAAAAAAAATGTGATATTTTTTCTCTCCTCTCTCTTGGATCTAACTAAATCCAAAAGGGAACCAAACTGGTTCAAATTGAGTCAAACTGAACCTGGAAAATTCTAGAACCTAGTTCGACTTGGTTAGTGGCCTCCCTCACCTATAAATAGACCCTCATTCCTTTTTATTTTAATATTGGAGCTATACCATGCTAGTATTATATTAAAATAATCATATTTCTATTTTCCCTTAAATTTTTCTCTCTCTTGGGATCTTGGAGCTTCTCTCTCTTTCTCTCCAACAATTCTTGAAGTTGCTCTTCTCCTCTTGGTGGACCAATTGATTGGTTTGATAAATAAAGAATCAAGCCAAACTTGGAGGTAAAAATTAATTTATATGGTTTTTTTAAATTATCTCAATTACTTTCTTCTTCTCAACCCCTCTCAAGCTTGAGAAGCTTTCAAAATGCTAGTTTTTATTCATATCAAGCTTTTCCTAAGTCTCTTAATGTTTAACTAGCATTAAGTTAATCTTTATGCTTATTCGTAATGCCTTCTTTAAGTAATCTGTCTCTTTATGGCTAATTCTTTAACAAAAAATGTTTCTCAAAGATAATCTCTTATTTCAATACTAAACTCTAGGCGTGATGAGCTAGCGATTAAGAAAATGATATTTTCATGATTTTGTGCTATTAAAATAATGGCTATTTCTTTTAGATTATTAATGAGTAGTTAAATACTACTTTAATTCATTCTAAATGAGAAATGGATTATGCTAACAAAGTGGGAAAAGAGGAATGTTGCAATTAGCTTAATCTAGTGGGATAATCATAGTTATGTTTATAATTATGGTTAAAATTATGATTTGAATACATAGTTTGATTTTAAGCATAAAAGAAGAACTACTATCATATTTTCATTACAAGCTTTTATTCTTTTAGAAAAAATTGAGAATTATCAGTAATAGCAACGAAGCTATGGTAAATTTTTTAAAAAATAATACATATCTTATTTTTATGCATAATGCTTAAAGAGGACTTCCTACCATATTCTAAGATTAGACATCCTATGCAAAAAGAATGATTTTCATCATATTGATGGATTTTTTTTGTATTTATGCATAATTAATTGTTTATGAGAAAAGAGTAATTTTTGGTAAATTTATTTTTGTGCAAAACGAGGAATTTCCATGATATTTGAGATCCAAACAATTAAATGTTAAAAGAGAAATTTTTGGCATAATTCAAATTATGAGTATTTATCAAAAGTAAAATTTTGAGTATTATTATTGGGCTGTTGCAAGATCAGGGTATCCAGTTTTGTCCAGTTTATGCAGAACTGGGACATAGCTTGGAGAGCAAATTTTGGGGGGCAAGGTACTTAACATTGAATCAAGCAAATAATTAAAAATACACTTGCCCTTAAATTAACCTAATATAACTTAAATTAATATAAATTAGTCTAATTAATCAAAATTAATCAAAAATATGATGAAATAATAAACAAATGATCTTTCCATACTTAGAGTGATCCAATTTATTTTTCCATAGATGCACCATTACAAGTACACTAGTCCCTATAGGTTTTAGATGATTCACATCAAAAATGTAATTTTACTAATTAGATTATTAATATTTGCAGGCCTTCTGATAGTCTGGAAGAATTTTGAAAAAGAGATCATTAAAAATCCAACCATTGGATTTGCAATTTTTACTAACCACCACATTCTACTAATGTCTTAGTATCTACCCACTCTTTTGATCTACAAGATTGAGGATTTTAAGTGGTAGCTATTGTGGGTACAAAAACAGGCGTATATTATAACACTTTAGAGACCTTGAAATATTTAAAGAAAATAGACAAATATCTTAAAATTTTCTTGAAAAATCAAGTTAAGCTCCATATTATGTGAAGATCTAAGGTACAAAGTGGGAATCTCATATGAGTTTATATGTAAAAGATATTAGCATTTTATGGAATCAGTTCAAATTTGGGACAGGGTGTATACATTGACCTTGTACCTAAGAAAATGAGGACTTTTGACCATCTAATGCTTAATCAAATTATGCAACTATATTTCCAACTTTGAATATGATGTTCCAACAAAAGAACTTGAAACGAAATTCCTTCATTTACTAGGAGAGATTAGCCACTAAAGGTAAACAAATGCCTGTTTTTTTACTGTTTACAGGGTGCCTGAGTGGACAAAACTGGGCACCCTGATCTTGCAACCACCCTATTTTTATTGAGAAATATGGGTGGAATTGATTTTTGTAAATCCCATGAATATATCTTAATTGAGAAAATTGAGAAAGAATATCAAAATATCCATCAAGAAAACTTGGATAACTCTTATTGAGAAGAAAAGGGAATCTGGGATCCCTGGGAGGATCGAGGATCCAATGAGTAAATGGAAGTTTAGATCAATTAGTTCGCATTAATGAAGCTTAAGGAATGAAAATACAATACGTAAATTCTCTTTCTAAGTTTTTACTATAAAATTTTGATAAGGTTTATTTTTCCTTTTTAAACCTTCAACAACACTCTTATACTTAGATTTAATGGGATCAAGAAAAAGTACCTTTAACTAAGTCAAGCAATTGTTGGCAGAAACTTATAAAAGTTCTATCAGTATTGAAAATAGAGTATCCGTACTAGATATGAATGTGACATCTGAGATGTGAGGAGATGTGATGGGATGTAAATGGATGTGGATATGAATGTGGGAGATATGATGGAATGTTAATGGATGTGGATGTGAATGTGACGAGATGTGATGATATGTGAATGGGTGTGATGAGATGTGAATGAATGGATGGATGTGAATGAATGTGATGAGATGTGAATGAATGGATGGATGTGAATGAATGTGATGAGATGTGAATGGATGTGATGGGATGTAAATGGATGTGGATGTGAATGTTGTGAGATGTGATGGGATGTAAATGGATGTGGATGTGAATGTGACAAGATGTGATGATATCTAAATGGGTGTGATGAGATGTGAATGAATGGATGGATGTGAATGAATGTGGAGATGTGATGGAATGTAAGTGAATGTGACGAGATGTGATGATATGTGAGTGGCTGTGAGATGAGATGTGATGTGATAGATGTGAGTGTGATTAAATGGATGGATGTGAATGATTGTGATGTGACATGGATGGATGTGAACGAGATGTGGTAAGATGAGAATGGCTGTGATGACAAGATGTGATGTGAATGGATGGATGAGATGTGATGTGAATGGATGTGATGTAGATCTAGGTAGATGTGAATGGATGTGATGTGATGTGAATGTGATGTGATGAGATGTAAATGGATGTGAATGTGATGTGATGAGATGTGAATGGATGAGATGTGATGTGGATGGATGTGATGTGGTAGATGTGGATCTGAATGAATATAAATGGATGTGATGTGATGTGAATGGATGGATGATATGTAATGTGGATGAATGTGATGTGGATCTGGGTAGATATGAATGGATGAGATGTGATGTGGACAGATGTTATGTGATGTGATGTGGAGAGATGTGATGTGGACCTGGATAGATGTGAATGGATGTGACGTGATGTAATGAGGATAGATATGGATAGATGTGAATGGATGTGACGTGATGTAATGAGGATAGATATGGATAAATGTGATGAGATGTAATATGATGTGATTGGATGAGAATGGATGAAGGACGATGGGAATAGATATGACTAGATGTGACGTGATGTAATGAGGATAGATATGGATAAATGTGATGAGATGTAATATGATGTGATTGGATGAGAATGGATGAAGGACGATGGGAATAGATATGACTAGATGTGGAATAAGCAACGTGAATTAGTAACAAAAAATGATGTGGAACCATGTGGAAAGATAAGAGTTCAATAGAAATGTATTTACGAAACCTGTTTTTAAATGCTTGTTTTATGTCAAGAATGTTGGGGGAAAGCATTTTGACCATATTGTGAATGAGGTCGAGGAGACCTAAGTGATAAAGTTACAACAGCAACTGACAGAGTCAATAGAGGACATCTCGCGTGGTCAGGTCGACTGAGGTCTTGACTAGCCTCGGTTCAATTTAAATGGTGAGCTTCCGGTACGGTGGATGAGGGACCAAGGAAGCAGCCTATGAGTGAAGCGCTAAGTGACCTACGAAGGAGCCTAGAGGGTGCTGACCATACGATGCTCGGTCTCTAGGTCGGCAAAGATACCCACCTGTGCATTGGGAAAAAAAATGGAACAAGGAATTGGAGTTGTTTTCTGAACCCGGGCATGGATCTGGTTGATTGGCCTTGCTGATCCTCAACAAATGAGTCCATGGCTCTTTTTATATGGATCTATTGGTTGATCTTACGATCTTCAACGGAGAGTCCATCTGAATTTTTTTTATGTGATTATATTTCCGGGTACTATGAGAGGTAGGAACTATTGAAAAGTCCCCTGAGTGAACAGGTGGTGAGTGTTCAGGTTGCCAATGATGGCATAGGTACATCGATAAATGAATGATTAGAAATTAGAATTCAAGCTAGATATTTTGTAGGATTATGATCAGTGATACTATGGTTTCATTAAAAGATTGTTTTAAAGACAACTGAATCTGCGAAACAAGCAATTTCATATTGGGTGTGCAAGTGGTGTGACTATCTTGAAGTTTGCTTGAAGCACCGGCTAGGGGGCTTGGGAACTCTTTTTCGTGGTACTCACGGCAAAACATAACCAAATTTCCAAATGGATCCTATCAATATAGTGGTTCGGAGGTTGGCTAACCCATGGGATTGATGGGGTTAGGCTGAACTCATGGACCCCCAAAAAGAGACTTAATTCTGTTAAGTTACGATAGTCAAATTAAATCCCGAATAACTCTTGTTCTATGGAAAAGAATCAACGGTTGTGCCTCTTGATGAGGAAAAAAGCGTTGGTCTCTATGATCCAAGTGGAAGTCTCTTCCTTGATCTGACCATGAGACTTATGGGTTCGGTCGGATTTAGTTAGTTAAGGCTCTTCACTGCGTTAGAATAGATTTTTCCCAGTGGAATCACCTATGTTTGCTGGGCGAGGGACGTTTTTCCATATTTGGTTTTAGAAGAACCGAGGGATTAGTCTCTTGTCTGGATATCCATGGGCGAGGCCTCGAGTTCGAGACTCTACCCTGCACAAGTGCAAGAAGTGCTACTTTTGATGCTAGCACTCCTAAATTCGTTGCATTGAGGGGATAGGGATCTTTCAAAAAACATCCCAATGTGGTGGAGATGGTAAACAACAACAACGTGGCACCCCAATACACTGGCTACCTCGGGGAGGTCACTCGTATAAATATGTAAGTATCACGTGGGTTCAATAGAAGGACATTTTAAATATTTAAAACTTACAGAAATATATTTACAGAGGGGATTTATTTATTATATTTTAAAATTTTTTTACAGATTTGAATAGGAAAGGATACATTATATTCACTAAAAAATTCACGGATAAGGGACTTTTTAAATAGGCCTTGAACGCACGTGATATAGAGGATTTACATATAGTGACCCCCCCGAGCTGGCTACATGGAGATAGCAGACAATGATGTGGTACTGTGCCTAACACTGGTATTGTGGAGCCACCAAACACTAGCAATCTTGGAGAGAGATGCATGTTCTCGTGCACACGTTGTTAGTATCAAGTCACTCGAAAATGGAGAATTTGTAATAAGCATGTACGCATGTATGGTATATATCCAATGGAACATCTACAACATCTACATTTTCACTCTCACCAATATCTTTTTAATATCGATGATCATGTCGAGCATTTAGAAATCCATCCCGAGAGAACACTATCAGCTATAATTTTCAGGGCAGAAAACCAAACAAACCAAAGTATACAAGAAAGTAATCTAGGGGAACCCATCCACTAACGACATCAACAATGAGAGTACATGTTAGAGGAGGCTACGATTGACGAGATGTTGGATGCATTTACAGAATCACTTGGCAATATAACAAACAGTCGTGGTGAGAAGAATAATACCACAACACAAAGTTAAGATACAACACATGAAGAAGAGGAATTGTGTAAGCTTTCACAACTACCACTTTATCCTCAAGCTCGGATATCCAAATTATGCACGTGCCTATCTATATTGAACTTACAATCAATGTTTGGGTGGTCTAAAGCTTGATAGAGCTATTCAATTATCTATGACATGAGTATGATGTAATTTTCTTATGCGTATAATGTACACAGTGTTGATTATGCATACCTATTTCATCTTGGGCAAGTTACTAAAGGACCAAATCTTGCCAGAGGAAAATGAGATGCTGAGATCTCACAGCCAAAATATTGTTAAGTGTGATGGCATGGACTACAATTGTATCCATGTTTGTCCCAACGATTATATCCTATACTGACACAAATACACACATCTCAGGGAATGTCTAAGTTGTAGGGCACTCAGATACAAGCAAGATGTTCAAGGGAAAAAGTTTCCTGTGCAAGACACTTCCCTATCATACCTCAGATAAAACATATGTTCAAGTGTAAATCTATAGCAAGTTTAATGACATGGCCTTAGTCTACTAGATCCAGGGACAGTGTCATGTGAGTCTCAGTTGACTCACTCCCATGCAAACACATTGAGGAGAAGTGCCGTATTTTCAAGGAAGAGTCTCGTGACATTTATCTAGGGCTGTAAATGCATGGTATGAATCCATTTGGTCTACGGAGTTCATCATGGAGCACATGACCTGTTTGCCTTGTAAATTATAACCGTCAACCATGGTTGGCAATAAAGAAGGGACACCTCTTACTATCATTGATAGTTCCTCAGAAGTACAAAGTAAAAAAATGGATGTATACTTGGCACCATTGGTAGAGGAAATTCAAACACCTTAGGATGGCATTCAAGTTCACGATATGTCCAGGCCCTATGGGCAAAGAGTGACAACTATGCAAGGTATACTAATGTGGACTATGCAAGATTGGCCAAGCATTAGGGAAAATATGGATAAGCTTAAGTTGCTATTTTTTTGGGTTCAGAATGCTAAATTGGGCTCCATAGTAGGGGACAAGCCAATGAATATGCTACTTTTGGGTCCCTTTTAAGACTAGTAACTCCTAGATCCTCTCCTATTGTTACTCTAGGGTCCACTCACTTTCTCAAAAAGTTACCACTATTTCTAGAGTCCATTTTCATTTTTTAAATTTTTATGTTTGAGATTACTCGGACACCTTACCTTTTTTATGTGGTCCCACACTTCTCTCTTCCAAAAATTAAAAAAACATGGATAAAAGGGACCCTAAAACTATGGTTTGTTTTTGAAATTTTGAAATTTTAACATTTTTAAATCAAGTAAAGGTCCCTCAATCATATGTAACCTCCAAAAGTACCTTTCCAAGGTCACTTTAAGTCAATAACTTTCATCCTTTCATTTTACTCTAATCCTTCTTTCATTTTGCTGAAATCATTTTCTTTATCAAATAAAGGTAGACATAATGCTTAAACTTAGATTTAAGGTCTTGACTATATGATGCTTAGTTTGATTCAAAAGGATGTATTCCTAATTGGTTGTAGAAAGAATGATTTATGCAATTATGTGGAAAGTGATTACAAGCATGACCTAGAATATGGATGTTACATTACAGTCCCAGTGTTTATGATAATGAAGATCTAGTGCACTAATGAATATTTCCATATGGTTTTCACCCAAGTGGTGCCTCAAATGGATCCATCTGTCGAGGTAGTGATCCTCCTCAATATGTCACTAAGGGTGTGCTCACAAATAGTTGGATGAAGAGAAATGAATCATCCTTTGTGAGTGATCAATACTGGTGGAGGTCTAACCATGGGGTCTTACAATTTATAGCCAATTTAGGGAAAAAAGACCATTGGTGTGGTCTTTGCATGGTTGTGGGATTGGTGATGATAAAGTCAGTTGAGGGGAAAAAGGCCATTAATGCAATCAACGAGTTGTGGGATTGGTGATGATAAAGTCAACTGTGGATAGTTGTGGATAGTTGAGGGGAAAAAGGCCATTAATGCAATCAACGAGAGTGGTCATAATTTGTGGATCAAGCCATTCATAGAGTGACTCATTAGTGGACATGTTCCCACAAAATCCTATGAACCCAGGCAAGTTTTGGAGAGGGAGATGTATGGTGATGTTTCCTCTACAATGTGCATGTTATAATTCCAAAACTAGACAAGGCTATCATTTGAGAGACCTAAAGTAATTGGTCACTTATGATTGTGGGGCCTAATGGGATTCGTCTCATCCCAAACAAATTGGCCATGAGTAAATTGTCTTTTGCATATGAAAGTGATGGTTTTATGTTGACATGTTGATTAATGGTTAAGGAAAAAGGATGGCTATAATAATGAGTAACACAAAGATAAAAGAGTGTTATTTTCAATATAAAGTTTTAATTTTATAAATCGGTATGCCTCTATTTGATGAGTGCATGAACCCTTAATACCAATGCTAAGGCTTAGAGAAGAACTCCCTTACACATGGGAACTTCCCTAATAACCCAAATTAGAATGCCAAATCCATAGTGTGATTGGTTGGGAAAACGGCTAGACCCATGACAATTGGATGAGGCTAGGATGAATTAGTGGATTCGGGAAGAAGTAAGATAAGAAAAACTCAAGTAATGTAATTAGATTACAAAATCTTAGCACAACAAAAAGCCAAAGGAATCATCTACATTTCACCAAAAAGGAATTTTAGAATCATTTTTGGTTTAATCCTTAGAAAACCTTGGAGGATCCTCTACATTTCTCTACAAGATATTTTTGTTGTTGCACCTCAAAGGGAGCCACTACGATAGATAATTGTAGGAGAGCCCCCAAGTAATATGCTCTTTCCCCTTAGAATAGAACTCCATTCTATTGACCATTTAGAATTAAAATTATAAGGCACGAGCCTTACGACTAGTATTAGAGTGTTGTTTGATTTCTAACCAAGAAATGTATTTCTTTTGTTTAGAGTGTTGTTTGATTTCTAACCAAGAAATGTATTTCTTTTGTTTAGATGGCCCAAATTGTGATACCCAACCTTTTTCTAGAGGATGAGATGATAGCCTTTTCTTTTACTTATGTTGCTTCCAAGGGCCTGCAAAGGGAGGACCATAAGATATAGTAATTGATAATTTTAAAGACATTTTCTTTCTAACCTAGGCTAACTAATGGCTCATGTGTCATTTTGGCAAGAGGATCCATGCTTATGTTGGGATGACCTGCTAATGCTCCTAGGAGAACATTTATCTTACTATGATTTTGAGGCTATAGTTGAAGAGGTGGTCCTTAGGGTACAATAGTGTGTAATAGGAGGTGTATTTGGACTATACATAGTCCTTTTCCTCTATGTACTGCATCATGAAACTATATCTGTATATCATGATAATACCACTAAGCTAGTCTACCATGGTATACCTCTATGAAACTATTATTATTCCATGAGTCTGATGATAATATCTTATATGTAAAAGAAGAAATGAAAACTTTCTTTTTGTCTGTAAAATTGGATATGAGACTCTTTTAAGAAACACTCGTACAATAAATTACAAGGACCATGTCATCTAATAATGATGATACCCTTCTCAAAATTCTCCAAAATGAGATAAGAGTTTATGAGCAAGAAGGAGATCACCCAAGAAGCTCTCTTTCACATTTGTCATCATGAGAAGAATTATTATAAGGCCATAAGAATTGGCAAGATCTTAATGATTTATTATATCCAACTTCCCATCGGGAATCTAGATATAATAAATCATAATGTAATAATATGCCATGAATTAGAGGCAACACCCTAGTTGAATATTACTAGGTCATTGATCTAGACAATGCCTCTGATAACAAAGAGTTTTGCCAAGAAATCTAAGTGCTCAAGCAACTGCTACCCATTAATAAAAAAAATATCTTCGAAGAAATAAGAAATTCGAGGGACCTTGAAGACAAACTCAAGCCATGATCAGAACTTGTAATGACATGGGAAAACTTTTTTGGGAGAATGTATATTAATATAATATGTCCAATGATAGTTCTAAAAAATGAAATCATTTTTATTTAAATAATTTATTTTCTCTACTAAATATATGTGATTTTCACTTTAGAACATAGCTCAAGCTTAAGCCCTTGTCCTATCATGATGCTCCACTGCCGATGTCCATGAATCATCTAGCACTGAGCAATGTTCTAGATTTACATAAATTTCTTCTATTGACACAAACAACTATAATTCCTCTTTAGCATTGCTCCCAAACTCCTTCTTTCTAAGGCTTCAAAACATAGCTCAAGCTTAAGCCCTTGTCCTATTAGGATGCTCCTCTATTGATGATCCATGATCATCCAGTGTTGATGAATGCTCTAGCTTTACATAGATTTATTCAATTGCCACAAACAAATCCAATTCCTCTTTACACTATTCCCATACTCCTTATTTCTAAGGCTTGAAATTGCCATATTTATCATCTTCTTCCTTTAGTCTACATGCTTTGAACATGTGAGTGGGCTTATTATAGTAGAAACACTTTGCCTTTACAAGCTTAGCCATACTTGTGTGCAATGTCCAACATCTTTGTATCAGTCTCTCTTGTCTTTTCCTACCCTCTGGGAGGCAGCTCAGGAACACAGGAAGGCCACTATAGCTCGCCGACTCACCACCTTTGGAACACTCACAAGCACAAGGGGTGTTGGAATTAGGGTTGCAGGAATGCACACACAACTTCAAGAAGATGAGGAAGCTTGAGCACAACACAGTAGTGTATTATGAGTGCCAAAAATGAAAGATAACAAGCCCTAGAAGATAATGGGCGTATATACAATGCACGGGGGAAAAAACCTCCTAGTGAGGGAAAAAGTGCCCCGGCGGTCCTAAGTGTGTTCACACACATCACTACTATAATATGGTAACAAATCCCCCCTGGAGTGATGCGGTGAACAAGAGCTAGCACTCATGTATAGGGAAGTGTCTAGCTATGTGGACGAATCCACAAAAGGGAGTAAGCCCAAAGCTTTGCGAAAAGCTTCGAACTTCTCACGAGGCAGAGCCTTTGTGAAAAGGTCTGCAAGGTTATCCTGTGTTGGCACATAAGCCAAACTGATCTCTCCTGTAGAGAGTCTCTCCCTGACATAATGGTAGTGCACCTCAATGTGCTTCGTACGAGCATGGAACACTGGGTTCCGCGCAACTGCCAATGCGCTCTGACTGTCAGTGAAGATGGTGGTGGCAGATGGCTGCCCAACACCCAAATCAGCCATAAGGCGTCTGAGCCACACACACTCAACCGTAGCTGTGAAAGCTGCCCTGTACTCAGCTTCACAACTAGAAGTGGCCACAGTAGGCTGCTTCTTGCTCAACCATGATATGCATGAGCTTCCAAGCATGAAGCAAAAACCACTCGTGGACACGCGTGTGTCATAACAACCAGCCCAGTCAGAATCTGAAAAAACATGTAAATCTGGCGGCAATGATCCCCCCTTGGGATAAAACAACCCAAGATGCCGAGTACCACTCAAATAGCGAAAGATACGCTTCACTGCCTGCCAATGCTTAATGCCTGGGCTATGCATAAATCTGCTCACCTGTGAGACTGCAAACTGAATGTCTGGCCTCGTAATGCATACATAAATGAGGCAACCAACAGCTGTCTGATAGAGTGTGACATCAAAGTGATCTCCAGCATCATGAAGACTCAACTTCAAACCTGTCTCCATTGGAGTAGCAATAGGCTTGCAGTCTTCAAGGCCAAATCTCCGCAACAATGTTTCAATATACTTTGTCTGACACAAAGCAATACCTCCATCACACTGCTTAAATTGTATCCCCAAATAATGATGCAAATGCCCCAAATCTGACATCTCAAAAGAGGCATTCAAATCAGCCTTAAAATCAGCAATATGACTCTCATTTGGTCCTGTGAGCAGCATGTCATCGACATAGAGAGCAATGATTAGATGTACACCATCCACACGTTTAACATACAAAGTGCTTTCTGTTGGACTATTCTGAAACCCATGTGCAGTCAAATATGCATGTATTTTTTCATACCAAGCTCGTGGAGCTTGCTTTAAACCATATAAAGCCTTTTTTAACCTGCACACTTTGTTTTCCTGCCCTCTTTGAACAAAACCACGAGGCTGCGATACATACACCTCCTCATGCAAATCTCCATTTAAGAACGCAGTCTTTATGTCCAGCTGATGTACATTCCAACCATTATGAGCTTCTAATGCACAGATGCTACGAACAGTGGTCATACGACATGTGGGAGCAAAAGTCTCATCAAAATCAATGCCCTTCTCTTGAGCATAACCTTTTGCAACAAGCCTAGCCTTATGGCGATCCACTGTGCCATCAGGCTTACGCTTCAATTTGTATACCCACTTAGTGCCAATGGCCTTCTTGCCAGGGGGCAAGTCACATAAAGACCATGTACCATTCTTCATAATAGCATCGTATTCTGCTTGCATAGCAGCCATCCAATTTTCTGAACTTTGTGCTTCATCAAATGAAACAGGCTCACTTTCATCGCACATACTAGAAACAGCCAATGCATAACAATCTGACGCATAAGAGACACCATGAGAGCCAGAACGAGTGCGACTAGACAAAGGGGCATCCAACTTGCTGTCACGCAAAGTCTGCACCAGCCATCTAGGCATATTCCTAGAGCCCTCAATCTCTTGTCTCTCATCCTCAAGTGCATCATGCACATCTGCATCAGATATAAGCTGATCTGTGCCATCATTTAAAACCTGCATAGGCTGAAAAACTGCCTCATGAGGTATTGCACTTGACTGTGCACCACTGAAAAGAGGCAACAATGTATCATAGACATCACGTGAGCTGATATCTGTCTCCTTAGTACATGAAACCAAGGGCTGAACTGCATCTTCCACAAATACAACATCACGGCTAACCAAAATGCGCTTTGTCTGTGGATGATACAAACGATAGCCTTTGCTCTCAGCACTATATCCAACACAACTTCAAGAAGATGAGGAAGCTTGAGCACAACACAGTAGTGTATTATGAGTGCCAAAAATGAAAGATAACAAGCCCTAGAAGATAATGGGCGTATATACAATGCACGGGGGAAAAAACCTCCTAGTGAGGGAAAAAGTGCCCCGGCGGTCCTAAGTGTGTTCACACACATCACTACTATAATATGGTAACAAGGGGCACCACCAGCTTCTCTAGCTGGAAAGAAAATCAATATAGCAGACCACACCTTTCCTCATATCCCTACTCCTATACCCTAATCCATCCACCACCATCACACACCACACGCTCAAATAAGAAAAGCAAGACACTTCTATTGCTTAATCTGCAACTCAATCGGCAGAGTACAGAGGGAAACTTACAATTGTCGAAACACAAACACAGAAAATAACGACAGAAGCTTGTCGAGCTCCAGCGTGATCACATCAGCAGGCGAGCAATCACACAAAGACAAGTTCACAACTACCAGCACTTCCGTTATTAACACATTACACACTCCCTCTCATAGCTCACACAGCATCACCCACCTTGAAATCTTGCAATAGATTTGAGGTTTCAAGAACCCCTACATTGATTTCTCAACACAGTCTTCCTTCCCCTTGCTACGAACAGCATTTCACACAACATACAAGTCTACAAGAACTCTGAAACTCTATACGAGGCTCCAACAGCCTGTACCTTTGTATCTCATCATGATCTTCATTCCCCTTTCTGCAGAGAGCAGCACTTAGAACACATGAGGGAGAGAGAGGAAAAGAACAGCGTGGAGTGATATGCTTCCTGTATGGTAGCCAATTAAGCACTTGTGCACCTATGGAAGAGGTACCACATGGCACACCTATCCACCAAGAAGCAGCGCCTACAGCAGCTGCGCCAACCTGTCAGTGCCCTCACCAACTTCTCCAGCCAGGCTCTGCTCATGCACAAGGCGGCTCATCCACTCTCCTTTTTCTACAACGTGGTCTCTCTCTCTCTTTTCCCGTCGGCTCACTGTCAGCTCCAACCCCCTTTGCACACACCAGCAGCAGCTGCCACGTTTGCTCTTCTCTCCCTAGTTTCCTTGATGACCTGGGCGCCTTCTCTAGTGCTAACATGAGCCCATAACCCTTGACGCCAGCTTCAGTGCTTCTGGAAGGTGGTCTCCGCTTTATCACTGGCCAGCGACCCCATGCACCTCGACGTCCAGCACTTGCGCCAGTCACCAGCTTGTCCCACTGGTTCCCACACGCGGCCCTCTTGACTTTCAGATAGCCCTCGCTTCCACATAAATTCTTCTCGCATTGCGCTGTCAGCCCGTCGACCTTCGACGCCAACACCTGTCAACTTTCACTTCTGGCACTTCACAAGGGAGCCCCACCACCTCTGCAGCCCCTTGTTGCGCCTAAGAATCACCCCCACAACCTCTCTCTACACACGATCACTCGCCAGGCATCCTCTTGACCACAAGGCGGCTCCACTACCTTCTCTGCGCCTGCAGGGCACCCCGACTCTTTTCCACACACACCAGGCGGCTCCACTTTTCTTTTTCTGTACCTTCACGACCCTCGCCAACTGCTTTTCCTCAGTCTCTTCTCACTAGCATCGTGGTCTGCAGAATCCCTCCTCCAGGCGGTTTTCTTTCCTACTTTTCACCCCCGTGCTCTCAGCTCCAAGCGGCCACCTTCTCCATTCTTCACCCCTTCGCTCCTTCTAGACATCAAGCTGGCGGCCCAAAAAAACTTCCAAGTGGACGTTTGTTTTATTGGCCACGTGTATCATGTTTTTTTTTTATTTTTTTTAAAGCTTCATAATAACCACACCCCTCTAAATCACCTTGCTTTCCTCAATTTCACGTGTAGTACTCATGACCTTCCGAAACTGATAAGATCTGCCCTCCACCACTGCTTTGAATCATCGGCATCATCATTACCAAGACGGCCATTCCAAACCTGAAAGACTCTCCAAACTCAAGCATAAGAGCAATTCATATTCAGCTGGCATCCCTTGTAAATTTCAATATTTACAGTCTAAATTGGGCTCTTTCCACATAATCAGCTTATCTACATCCATTTCCACCAGAGGTTCATCAAAACCCCATCATTGATATCCTGATGCTCTTCCACCTCTTATTTACATACATCCCAGACACCTTCTTAACAACTAAAAAGCTCATACAAATAAAAACTTCAAGTCTCCAGCTGCTACTCCAAAGAAAATTGCATTCACTAAATCACTCCAAAGCCATTGCGTCTATACACTTGCCAGGGCATTCAGGGCAAAGTTTTATTGCACAACATGCATCCCATATGTACACAGACTCAAAACACCTTTACAGAAAAATGTCTGACATACTTTGCCCAACCCCAGCCTGCTGAATCATTCATGATCAGCAGTAAAAAGCATTTCAAGACCTAAATCCATATCCAAAAACTGCCCTTCATCTGAAATAACATCTTCAGACACTACATCCTGCACAATCACCATCAAACGTGCATAATACTTCTTCAATCTGTATCCATTTACCCTGGAAGCATGTAAAGTCCCATCTACATGTGCCAATTGATAGGTACCATTTGCCAATTGATAGGTACCATTTGCAAATCCTTGCATCACCAAGAAAGGTCCTTCCCACTTAATTTGAAACTTCTTATGAAAGGAATTATCCAGCCTACTATTATAACGTAATACCAAATCATCCTTCATAATTCCTTTGCTTTTAATTTTCTTGTTTAACTTCTTGAGCGTCCTTGCCTGCATATCTTCATAATGCTTCAAAGCATTATCCCTGTTTAGTTGTGCTTCTTGTAAATATAACAGCCGCTCTTTAAGGGCATCTTTAGGTTCTTCCAAAAGCTTTTCCAACATTTTAACAGCTGGTATCTCCACCTCAATAGGTAATAAGGCTTCTTTTCTATAAACAAGATGAAATGGAGTGAAACCCGTACCAGTCTTAATTGCTGTCCTGTATGCCCCAAGCAATTCTAGATCCCAATTCTTGCGATAGCAAGGTGTGGTAAAACTGTGACTGATCTTCATCTTTGTACACAAATAATCCATAAGCTCTGCTCTAAAACCTAGACCCTGATCAGAAAGCAACTCCAATGGCACACCAAACTTACAACAAATATCCTGATATACAAACTTTGCCACCTCCTTAGCAGTAATTTGTTTCACTGCCTTTGCGTCTGCCCATTTAGAAAGGTAATCAACTGCAGTCAAGATGTAGCACTTCCCTCGGCTAGTAATAGGCAATGGTCCCACAGCATCAATTTCCCATTTTTCAAAAACATCATAAGCAAGAATTGTCTTCCTCATTTCAGGCTTTAATATCCGTCTACTGTGAGCTTCGCATTGTTTGCATGACCTGCACTAATGATTAACATCCTTATGTACACTTGGCCATACATAACCTTCCTGCAATACCTTATGCAAGGTAATCTTTGAGGCAAAATGTCCACCGCATGCTCCTTCATGGTTTTCCTTAAGAATTTTGTAGATTTCTTCCTTCCAAGGTACCCGTCGCATTATCAAGTCAATTCCTTTCAAATACAAAGCATCACCAACCATCACATACCTTGCAGCTTTCCTGATGAAACCATATTTTTTTGATTTGTCAATACCATTAGGAATCATCCGTGTTAACAAAAACTATTCAATATCCTGTAAATTCTCCCTGCCACCACAATAAAATGATGCATGAGCTTTAAGAACAAAAACTTCACCAATCATTCCTTGGGCTACTTCATGAGCCTCCTCATTATGGCCTGGATCCACATGTTTAAGACTCCAAACTTCAAATTCCTTCAACAAACCTTTAATCTTGAAACACATTTCTTTGAGTAACATATTCTTTGACTTCCAAATGCGAATCCTGTGTACACCATGCTTCAAACATATTTGCAATCCAACTTCCAAAGTCAGATACTCTGCTTCATTATTGCTATGTGCATCCACCTTAACACCCTTCTTAAAAACAAGGCAACCCTATGGATCATAAAGCACTAAACCTCCTGAGGCTGCATCATGGCTTTTCCTGTAAGAACCATCAAAATATAATAAGTGTGCATTCACCAACTCAGCCGCATCCTCAACTAGCTTCTTGATGGTTTCCTCCTTTATAAGAAGAGGACTCTCCTTATATGTTAGTAGATCAGCTAAGGTAGCCTTGGTACTCTCCTCCACCAAGAATGAGAAAGTAAACTCCTGCAACTCAATCACCCACTTCATCATAGCCTTAGATAAATTTGTGCCATTTATCAACTGAGGCAAAAAAGTGTAGCTCGTCAAAAACACAAAGGGGCAAGGCAACAAGTAATGGCGGAACCGCCTACATGCATATAGTACACTAACCATAACAAGTTCCACCTCTGATAACAACCTTTCTCTGGCAAGTTTTACTCTACTAGCACAGTAGACTAGTTGCATATAATGTGATTCTTTCCCCTTCTGTAACAACATAGCTCCAATAGCATCTTCACCTACTGAAGGATTGACATAAAATACCTGTTCCCAGTTAGGCGCCTGCATTGTAGGAATAGCTCCCAACACCTCTTTCACTTTTTGGAAAACTACCTCACACTCCTCCGTCCAATACAAAGGATCATGCTTTGCTGCTTGCTGCAAAGGATATAATAACTGTGAAGATAGAGAGATCAATCGAGCCATATACTTCACCTTTTGCACAAAAGTAGCCAGTTGCCTTGTATTCTTTGGTGTAGGAAGAAGAAGAAGAGACTTGACTTTATCAGGATCCGGATCAATACCATTCTCTGAAACAACATGGCCCAAGAGCTTCACCCTCGGTTGAGCTAAAAAACATTTTTTTGGATTTAATTGACCACCACACTCATCATCATAACGCTAAAAAACTGTAGCCAGCCTATCACAATGCTCTTGCCTGGAGCTATATATACAAAAATCATCAATAAAATCCTTCACAAACTTGTTCAAAAAAGGAGAGAATACCCAATTTGCCCTTTTTTGATAGTAGGCTGGTCCATTCATCAATCCAAAAGGAAGAACTTTGTAGCAGAAACATCCCCACCGTGTAATGAAAGTCGTCTTGCGCTGATCTTCTTCTGCAATCTTTAACTGGAAATAACCTGAATACCCATCACAAACACTATATCTTTCATATCCAGCTACAGTATCCAAGATCTCATCCAAAAAAGGTAGGGGGTAAGAATCCTTCTTTGTAGCAGCATTCAAAGGCTTGAAATCCACACATATACTCACCACTGTAGGACTTACCCACTCAGCTATATCCACTGGTGTAATGAAACCTGCACTCAACAGCTTATCAACTTCCTCTCTCAGGGCCTGCATTTGTTCTCGTCCCATCCTGCGAAGCTTCTGCCTAACTGTTTTTACACCTTCTTTCAATTCAATCCTTAAATCTGGCCCTTTAAATCCTTGAATCTCCCTATAAGAGGTGATGAACAATTCTAGAAAATGAGACAGCATATTAACATATCTAACCTTTTCTCCACTCGAGAGATTCCGACTCAGCATTCCTTCAATGAGCTCCTGCTTCTTCTTCACTTCTATCTTTGGGTGCAGTAATTCCTCGATCACTTCATATGACCCCATAGTATCTTCTCCCTCAGCACCCATTTCATGCACTTCTTTATCTTCATTGCCTTGTTGCTCTGATATTAGGAAAGCCACATCTGCCTCTTCTCCACTAGAAGAAGTAGTCGATGAATCCATCTCTGATTCAAAAGTACTGGTGGTAATTTCCTCTTCACTCAAATCCTGTGGCCTCTCCCACACATCATTCAAAGATCTCCTACTATGCATCTCAAAAGATTTTTTATTACCCTGCTTATTATGCAAAGAAATGGTCCTATACCTCCAATCCTGTACTGCACCCACCACTCGCAACCAGGGTCGTCCAAGAATAATTGGAAAAGCACCAAGACCCGCAGGCATCACATGAAAATCTACAGTAGCTTTGACATTAAAAGCTTCAATTTCCAACTCCTTTATCATACCAAGACATTTTACCTTTTGATGATTAGCCATCCTGATTCGAAAACCAGAAACCCCAGACACCCTCAAGCTTGACTGCTCCACACATGATTGGGTAATCACACAGATTTGAGCTCCTCCATCTATATAGGCCTGACCAAGGTTCCTGCCTTTACTCCACACCTCCACAATAGGGCAAATATTTGGAAGCTCTTCTAAAGATAGTACTTTGACTGACCTGTTCTCTGACTCCTTTTCCATTGGATTCACAAGTCTCTTCCATTGCCTTCTCAATTTTGGCACCATCTCCACTAATTGCCAAAGGTGATGTTTGCCTTCCTATTCACCAAATCAGATTTCAAGTCATAGCTGGTTTCCAGTGGGAAGTCTGACACCTGGAACCTTCTATGAGGCTTCCTTTTCCTTTTAGCTTTCACATCTTCTCCTTCCTGCCGCTTCCCCTTCTTACGGCTGGGTCCAGCCACCCCTTTTCCTTCTCTTTCATCCGTTGTGCGCTTGCGAACAGGCATCACATCCCCTTCTTCTCTCACCTGAACATTTTCCAGAGTAATAACATTCATGACCTTTGCCTTCCCCTTCTCCTCAGCTGTGATTCCACTAGGGCCTGCTTGATCCCTGATATCAATACCATAGTAATTTGACCTGTCAGGTAGCTGTGAAGGTAGTGGGTACATATCACCACCCATACGCTGAGGCTTATCACAATCTGTACTCAGATGACCAAGCTCACCAGAGTTCCAGCATGTAGGGATGAAACGACGGCCCGTACCGCGACCACGTCCATACCCTGCTTGTCCATCTCCCCCTTCATGATTATTGCCTCTGCCTCTACCACGTCCACCACCTGTACTTCCCATTAAATTTATGCTCAAATTCTTCATAAGATCAACCATCTGTTTCATATCCTGTCGCAATCCCTCATCAGAACCTGCAGGAACCATAGGTACTCCTTGACTAGCTTGTGGCACCATCTGCATAGCTTGGGCTTCAGTGGGCTTCATCCTCTCAATCACTGCATTCATGGGTGTAGCCTCCACTCTACCAATCTCCGGCTGTGCTACAACTGGAATCATCCCCAGCTGATTCATTCGCTGCAGCTTCCAATCTTTTGATTTAGCAATTTCCACCGCATCCTCATAAGACCTGGGCTTCTTCAATTCCACATTCCAGCGAATACTCCTCTTAAGCCCGGCTACAAACTTGTTTTTCTTCATCATGTCAGGGGGTACCTGATCTTCCCCTAAAGCCCTGCATAAAGTCTCCCACAACAAAGAAAATTTCTTGATATAATCATCAATTGATTCCAACTCACCTTGTGTGAGAGCTTGCACCTCATGCCAAACCTTGTCAGGGTCTTCTACTTTCTTGAACCTGTTGCTAAGTGCTGTCTTTAATCCATTTTGAGTCATATCAAGATGTGGAACAACAACCCTCAATGACTCCTCATAAGCTCTATAGCCGTCCTTGCATCCCCTTTCAAGCAAATGCTCAGTAGCCGCAACACCTGTACCGACCCATTGATGTGGTTGCTTATGCATGCAACCTCCATCCTTTCCAAGAAATCTGCCACATCCTCATTAGGGCCACCATAAAACTCTAGATAAGACATCATTTTAACCCCCAAACTTCACCTCAAAACCCAAGGAAAACCTTCCCTGAAACTCTCAACTCCTAGGGCACACACCCTGGTAGACTGAAGAAAGTAGCAGAGTAATCCTCAGTCAAACAATGCCTGAGCAACTCCTCAGTGGGGGCACCAGAAAGATGGGAGGCAGCTCAGGAACATAGGAAGGCCACTATAGCTCGCCGACTCACCACATTCGGAACACTCAAAAGCACAAGGGGCACCACCAGCTGCTCTAGCCGGAAAGAAAATCAGTAGCAAACCACACCTTTCCTCATATCCCTACTCCTATACCCTAATCCATCCACCACCATCACACACCATAGGCTCAAATCGGAAAAGCAAGACACTTCTATTGCTTAATCTGCAACTCAATCGGCGGAGTACAGAGGGAAACTTACAATTGTCGAAACACAAACACAGAAAATAGTGACACAAGCTTGTCGAGCTCCAGCGTGATCACATCAGCAGGCGAGCAATCACACAAAGACAAGTTCACAACTGCCACCACTTCCGTTATTAACACATTACACACTCCCTCTCATAGCTCACACAGCATCACCCACCTTGCAATCTTGCAATAGATTTGAGGTTTCAAGAACCCCTACATTGATTTCTCAACACAGTCTTCCTTCCCCTTGCTACGAACAGCATTTCACGCAGCATACAAGTCTATAAGAACTTTGAAACTCTATACGAGGCTCCAACAGCCTGTACCTTTGTATCTCATCATGATCTTCATTCCCCTTTCTGTAGAGAGTAGCACTTAAAACACATGAGGGAGAGAGAGGAAAAGAACAGCGTGGAGTGATATGCTTCCTGTATGGTAGCCAATTAAGCACTTGTGCACCTATGGAAGAGGTACCACACGGCACACCTATCCACCAAGAAACAGCGCCTACAACAGCTACGCCAACCTGTCAGTGCCCTCACCAACTTCTCTAGCCAGGCTCTGCTCATGCACAAGGCGGCTCATCCACTCTCCTTTTTCTACAACGTGGTCTCTCTCTCTCTTTTCCCGTCAGCTCACTATCAGCTCCAAGGGCGGCTCCCCTTTGCACACACTAGCAGCTGCCACGTTTGCTCTTCTCTCCCTAGTTTCCTCGATGACCTGGGCACCTTCTCTAGTGCTAACACCAGCCCATAACCCTTGACGCCAGCTTCAGTGCTTCTAGAAGGTGGTCTCCGCTTTATCACCGGCCAGCGACCCCACGCACCTCAACGTCCAGCACTTGCGCCAGTCTCAGCAGCTCGTCCCACTGGTTCCCACACGTGGCCCTCTCACCTTTCACAAAGCCCTCACTTCCACATAGTTTCTTCTCGCCTTGCGCTCTCAGCCCGTCGACCTTCGACGCCAGCACCTGTCAACTTTCACTTCTGGCTCTTCACCAGGGAGCCCCACCACCTCTGTAGCCCGTTGTTGCGCCTAAGAATCACCCCCACAACCTCTCTCTACACACGATCACTCACCAGGCATCCTCTTGACCACAAGGCGGCTCCACTACCTTCTCTGCGCCTGCAGGGCACCCCGACTCTTTTCCACACACACCAGGCGGCTCCACTTTTCTTTTTATGTACCTTCACGACCCTCGCCAACTGCTTTTCCTCAGTCTCTTCTCACCAGCATCGTGGTCTGCAGAATCCCTCCTCTAGGTGGTTTTCTTTCCTACTTTTCACCCCCGTGCTCTCGGCTCCAAGCGGCCACCTTCTCCATTCTTTACCCCTTCGCTCCTTCTAGACATCAAGCTGGCGGCCCAAAAAAACTTCCAAGTGGCCGTTTGTTTTATTGGCCATGTGTATCATGTTTTTTTATTTTATTTTTTTTTAAGCTTCATAATAACCACACCCCTCTACATCACCTTGCTTTCCTCAATTTCACGTGCAGTACTCATGACCTTCCAAGACTGATAAGAGCTGCCCACCACTGCTTTGAATCATCGGCATCATCATCACCAAGACGGCCATTCCAAACCTGAAAGACTCTCCCAACTCAAGCATAAGAGCAATTCATATTTAGCTGGCATCCCTTGTAAGTTTCAATATTTACAGTCTAAATTGGGCTCTTTCCACATAATCAGCTTATCTACATCCATTTCCACCAGAGGTTCATCAAAACCCCATCATTGATATCCTCATGCTCTTCCACCTCTTATTTACATACATCCGAGACACCTTCGCTCATACAAATAAAAACTTCAAGTCTCCAGCTGCTGCTCCAAAGAAAAATGCATTCACTAAATCACTCCAAAGCCATTCCATCTATAAACTTGCCAGGGCATTCAGGGCAAAGTTTTATTGCACACCATGCATCCCATATGTACACGGACTCAAAACACCTTTACAGAAAAATGCCTGACACCCTCTTTTCGTGATTCCCTCTGAATCTCCTTCCTTTTATTATCCCTCTCTTGGGGCTCATGTATTCCCATGAGTAACTTGAGTTAAGGGCCCATAGTAATAGTGAAGCTTGCTACCATTAAATGAAAGTCTACATTTGGATGTCCTCTAGAATTTCTAGTCTCCATTTAATGGCAAAGCTTGCTACCATTAATGAAAGTTCCCATTTGGACACCTCAACACTTTCTAGAGTTTTTAAGTACACTGCAACACTCTTTGTAGGATCCCAGTCCACAAAGTTTTAGTTTCTTTTTTTCTTTCATACTGTTATACACCAATATTAGGTCACCCACATGAAACTTGTATATCTTTTCATTGATATTAAACCCATGCTTCCTTTGGAACTTGTCTGTCCAAATTCCCACCACTACTACATATATTCTTGCCTCGTCTAGATTTTACAACTCTATTAATCATTCAGACAAACCATGCCCATCAAGATTTGCGTCCTTTAGTGTAGGGATAAATATGTCAATAGGGGTGATATCATCTAGGCCATAAACAAGCTGAAAGATATTATGCCAATTATAGCTTTATAAGTTTTTCAATAAGGTAGAGCTTATATGCATTTGCATAGAGGGCTCTACCTGATACATGATGGCTATATATTCACATAAGGGCTCTACCTTATGCATGAGAGCTATATATTTACATAAGAGATCTATCTTATGCATTTCCATAGAGATCTCTACCTTATGCATGAGAGCGATATATTTACATAAGAGATCTACCTTATGCATCTCCAATAGATATCTCTACCTTATACATGAGAGATATACCTTATTCATTTGCATAGAGGTCTCACCTTATGCATGAGGTCTCTACCTTAGGCATGAGAGCTATATCCTTATTTACATAATGGCTCTACCTTCTGTATTTGCATAGAGGGCTCTATCTTACGCATGAGAGCTATATATTTACATTTTCTTAGAGGGCTCTATCTTACGCATGAAAGCTGTATATTTACATAAGGGCTCTTACCTTATGCATGAAAGCTATATATTTACATAAGGGCTCTTACCTTATGCATAGACATGTCTTTGATCTCTATTCATCATAAGGTAGATCCCTTATGTAGTTTGCATAGCAGGCTCTACCTTTGCATGAGAGCTCTCTATGAATTCGCATAAGGGATCTTACCTTATGCATAGATCTCTCTATAAATTTGTATAAGGGCTCTTACCTTATACATAGTGTTCCCTTTGAGCTTTATATATAAAGTGGAATCCTTATGTATGTTAAAATCTCTCTTTGAACTCTATCCATAAGGTGGAACCCTTATGTTAAAATCTCTCTTTGAGATTGACGAATAAGGTAAAGCCCTTATAATGCAAGTACAAATATGGATATATGCATAAGGTAGATTATTTATGCATATGGCTCTCTTTGAGATCTATGAACAAGGGAGAGCCCTTATGCAAATGCATAGAGGGATTTACCAAATGTATGAGAGATCTCTATGATTTTTTTTAAAAAGTATCTTACCTTATGCATAGATCTTTTTCAGCTCTATGAACTAGGTAAAGCCCTTATGTAAATGCATGGAGGGCTCTACCAAATGCATGATAGCTCTACTAAATGCATCAAGGCTCTCTATGCATTTGCACAAGGGCTCTATATGCATGCATAGAGCTCTCAATGTTGTGTTGCCTTAAATTTTTGAAGTTCTTAAAGCCATTTCTCATCCAAGATTTGTAATTGCACCAACACACATTAACCATAAGCCTCATCATCATCATTCCTACATGCGAAGAGGTGCAAAGGAATTCTATTGATATAATCCACTTCATAAATCACCTCAAAGGGCATGAAATTGAGAGAGAGAGATTTTGGGTGGTTCTATAAGCCTATAAGCCTATAGGACTTTTGGTAAATGAACATCCTATCTTCTCTTCTTAGCATCCACAAGAAAAAGCAAAGATTCACAACTCTTTTCCACTCCATTATATTGCAATGGCGACAGTAGGAAGTTGACATAGCATGATTTGTTTAAACTTATGCAACAATGATACAATTAATTCATTCCTAAAAATCCTTCCTTCATCTTTATGTATTTCCAATAGACATCCAAAACAAGTACATATGCACTCCATGATAAATGATGTCATAGTGTCATCTCACTACCTTTGACGAGTTAGGAATCCTCTCTATCTATTTCACTTTATCCTTCAATAAATCCTCTTTTCCATAAATAATTACATTATATTCAACCACATTATTTGACCTAGGATAAGGAAATTCCTTACCCTTTACCCAAATTACCTCTATCTATTTCACTTTATCCTTTAATAAATCTTGTTTTTCATAAATTATTACATTATACTCAGCCGCATTATTTTTAGAGTAGAGGGAGAAGTAAGAGGAGGAGGAGGGGAGGAGGGGGGATCATGTACTGAAGTTATATAATTAAATGCCACATCACTGGCATTTAATTAATACAAGTATAATAATTTGAGTAATAAGGGCCCAAAACAATTTCTAAGGTTTTATTAATTTCTTGCCATGCATTAGTGTACAACGTGTCTTGTTCTTCCAAATCAGATCTTTCGCATGAGTGGACACATGTCCTTTGTCCATGTCTTCACGTGTTCTGTAGCACCTTCTGGACTTCTTTTGTGTATGCCATCCATCTCGACGATTTTTGATGGTCATGGTTGTCGTTGCGTCGGTGTTATTTGTTTGGTTCTTTAACATTCATATCCTTCCTTCACATGGCAGCTTCTACATCGGCATGCATGTTGTTGTGTGATTGGTATATATCTGTTCATGTTGTCCATACTATAGTGTGTCTTTGGTTTTTGGTTCGTATTCTTCCTTCACATGGCACGTTCTAAATCCATGCCCTACATGTCTCTATATAATTGGTATCTGTTTGTGTTGCCATATTATGGTGCGTCATTCTTTTTTTGGACTCTCTGTTACTTATTTAATGAGCTTTGCTACTTCTTTGTTGCTTATTTAATGATGTTTACTCCTCCTCTATTGTCCTCGTCATGCCTCCTAGAAGGAAACCACTTAGAAATTCAAACATCAATGTGTTGTGTTGCGAACCACTGGAAGAGTTCATCAGAATGGAGTGCTTGAAGGGTTTGTTTGCACTGGAGAAAGGAGTCACTCTGAATCATTTACACTTTTAGATGGTGGTCACTCTCATAGCTTCATCACTTATTAGAATTGGCAAGGTCATTAGCCAATACATGGGTTGGACTTCTTCAAACTAGAGGGTGATATAGTCATGTATAGAGGTTTACCAAAAATAAGAATGCATACATTAGAAGACATGCTTGGCTATTGCACATGAAAGACTTGCACACATGACATTTTAAGTTCTTCTTGATAATAACATCTCCACATAAGAGATAACAAGAGGGTGGCAACTTTACGCTCAGCATGGACAGACTAACTTAAAGAACAAGGTTTTCTTATTGCCCGTTAATCTTTTTGAATGGCGTTATGTTTTCATGGATAATTACATTGCTAACAAGCTTGGTGCCTCACTCCAAAAAGCACTCTCCTAAGAATGGTCTGCACACGGGTAAATATTATCTAGCTGTATCTTGAATAATACCAAAGATGGGAAATGAGATGAGTAGTAGAAGGTCTTTTGAAATTTGGGAACTAATGAAGCTCCCTTATCTTACACAATCATTACAACACATTGGGGCCATAGCAGTGTTTTTTACCAATGGTTTAGCAATATTTTTTTTGCCGAGATGTCGGGGATTTTGTTTGCTTTGAGCAGCGCTCCTAATAGCAAAATTTTCCTGCTCCACAATGTTTATAGCAGTGAAATTTTGCTGCTAGGCAGTGCCTTTAGCAACTAAATTTCACTAGAATACTCTGATTTCGCTGCTGCTGCTGAACAACAAAGATAATAGCAAAACTACGTTGCCATTTTTGCTGCATGAAATCCTAGAGAGTTGTTGGATGCCAAATTCTGCAAATACATGTCACATACACACATAAAATTATATATAGTTGTAAAAAAACATCCATTAAATCCCTTGGAGCTATGTTTTGAGTTTTTAAAAAAATAGTTAAAAACTTTTGAGAAGCAAAACAATGTCAACATCATGAATCTATCCCATCTGGTAATAAATCCATATGTGTTTCTTCACTAATGTCTATATTTAATGGAAGCTCAATGAAAAGATGGGGTTCTATATCAATATCAATATCACTATAATGATCCAATGAAGCATTGTCATGATTGATAGGTGACTCATCATCTTCTTCCGATTGATATTCCTCATGCTCTTTATCGGCCCCATCCAAAATGTTTTTTTTATTATCTTCTTCCAATGAGCCTATTTGAGGTAGTACTTGAATCTCATATAAAGATTCGGCCTCCACATCTTGATCTTTAAAGATATGTTTTGAATGAGGGAAAACTTGTATAACATACCACCACTTTGGATCAATTCAATCGGCGTAAAACACAACCTAATATCACAAAGCAAAGGGGTTACACTTTTATTATACTACATCAAGATTTAATTTGGGATTGATTGGGTTACTAACTTGTCGATAGTGTTGAGGTAGTATGAAGGTATCTTTTGCATCATTCCAAAACTTGGTGGAATCAATTTGTAAGAACCCATTTGGGTTTCTTGGCGGTTTCTTGAGTACCTCTCTGTATCACCTTGAACCATTTGATATCAAAGATGAATAGACTAAATGCTCTAAATCCAACCTCAAGAATATCCTCTTGACATTAAACAAAAGCTTGACATTTAGTATATACGTGCATTAAACAAGTTATATACGTGTTTTGATTTATTATGATAATATTTTGTAGGTCTATTCAAGTGAACAACCACTAAGGGCATAGGCCAGACATATGGTTTATACAGATTCGGGTAGTAGAGGTAAGTCCTATTTGTTTATGCTTCTTCTCTTTGTGTTTTTCCACCCTTGGGTGGTGCTAGGAATTAGGTATAGGTTGAGAGCGTATAGGCCTTATGCATAGCGTATGTATAGGCCATATGCATGGGCCATATGTCTTATGCATAAGGCCTGTGCATACGGCATATGACCTATGCAAAAGGCCTATGCATAGGGTATGCATAGGTCGTATGCATAGGGCTTATGCATAGGCCTTATATATACCAAATGCATAGGTCATATGCATAGGGCTTATGCATAGGCCTTATATATACCATATGCATAGGTCATATGTCATATGCATAAGCCTTATGCATAAGGCTTATGCATACCATATGCATATAGCATAGGGTCTATGGCCTATGCATATTATCTACGCATAGGCTGTATGCATAGGCCTTATGCATAGGTCGTATGTATATGGCCCATGCATATGCTATGGTTTATGCACTGCAAGTAGGTGGTTATAGTGTATATCATCTACGCATAGGCTGTATGCATAGGCCTTATGCATAGGTTGTATGTATATGGCCTATGCATATGCTATGGTTTATGCATTGCAAGTAGGTGGTTATAGTGGAGGGGGAGCCCTCAATCTTCTCACTATCCTTCTCTTTTAAAAGAGGAGTTGACTTTGGCTTAAATAGTGGGGAGCGTGTGGTAAGTCCTTAGAAGCTATCATCCAAAAGGAGCACTTTCCAGCCTAATTGTCTAAGCAGTATCGTAGGAGGTCTTAACAATGTTCTAATATCACATGTTGTATTCTTTGTCGACACCGTGGGGGGGCAATCTACCCCACTTACTCAATCCATGCAGACCATGCCTTTGATAGGCACGGGGCCAAGTGGTGCATGCCCATCACGATATGGTTGTGATGAGCCTACACCACCTTCCTCTACTAGAGCCACCCCCTCCCTCACGTCCGTCTTCACCCCCATGACGACGATGTAGTAGGAAGTGTGGGGGGGTAGTAGATGTGCCAAAGGAGGGAGCAGGCTACTTATGCTTTGGCAACAGCAACACTAGGTCTCCCGATGCGTCTCTCCAAAGGGAGGCTCTTCATCTACACATTATGAGCCAGCCCCCCCAAGAGACCCATTCCAATGTTCGATCCATGGCTCCTACCATACACTGTGGATGCAGATGGTGCCCTTGTGATGGATGCATGAGGAAAGCAAGTCATGAATTGTATGCATGTACTTGCAAACCTGGAGTTTGTGAACTCCTTCAAAAAGTGGAAAGCACAAGATGAACTTTCTAAGCAATATGTTATCAATGTGCTTAAGTTAGAGTTCCCCATGCCACATGTGGGTCTTTGCTTCTCGAAGGAGTGGATGAAGTAGCACATCAAGCTTTTTCTCTCTAATAGGAGAGCAAATATCAAGAGAGTAGTAAAGAATAATTTGGAGAAGCCTAGCGTGTGTACGGATGAGGAGTGGAGGCACCCACGAAGCTTTGTGAGAAAGTAGCAAGGTGCTTTTCAACAACAAGCGGCAGTGAATGCTTCCTGACTACAGAAGTAAGGGGCTTCACACTTCGGCTCCGGTGGGAAGTCCTCTTTTATTGCTCATTTCGTAAGTATCATTTCTTCTCTCCTTTCATTTCGTTTTATACTATATTGTTTTCTTGAAATAATTAAATATTTTCTTAATTAATTTTTAGAGGGAGGTTGTTGGGTGTGACCCAACAAAGGAGAAATATGACTATGGGTATAGAGCCCCCCATCCGCAATTGTGGGTGTGGATGCATACGCGAGGTGTACGCTTGGATGAGTTCGTTTTGGGGACTCAAGCTGATGAGGTAATGTGTTGCCTAAACCATTCTCTTTTCTACCTCTAACTGTATTTTACTTGTTCTTCTTGCTTACTAATGTGTTAATGAGGAGTATTTTTTCTATTTATTATGTTGCTTTTTTGTAGGATTATTCAAGTGAGTAAGGTTTTGGGCATAGCCTCTCATATGGTAAGCCCTCTTTCTTCATTTGTGATTCTTGACTTTGTGTTTTTGCACCCTTGGGTGCTGGGGACTAGGGTTAGGTCAATAGGAAATAGGCTTCTTTATGCATAGCCCTATTTTGCAAAGCCCTCTTTATGCATAGCCCTCTTATGCAATAGGTATAGGCTATGCATAGGGCTTATGCATAGCCCCCTTATGCATAGCCCTCTTATGCAATAGGGCTTACGCGTAGCCTTATGCATAGGGCTATGCATAAGCCCTATGCATAGTCCTCTTATGCAATAAGGCTTATGCATAGCTCTCTTCTACAAAATAGGGCTTATGCATAGGCCTTATGCATTGGGCTTATGTATACGTTTATGCATAGGGCTAATGCATACCCTTATGCATAGCCCTCTTATGCAATAGGCCCTATGCACTATGCATAGCCTTGTTATGCATAGGCCTTATGGACTAATGAAATAATGTTTTGATTTATTATGATAATCTTTTGCAGGTCTATTCAAGTGAACAACCACCAAGGGCATAGGCCACGCATACGGTTTATATAGATTCTGCTCGTAGAGGTAAGGCCTATTTATTTATGCTTCTTTTGTTTGTGTTTTTGCACCCTTGGGTGCCGGGAATTAGGTTTTGGTCTCAGAAGCCTTAAGGCCTTATGCATAGCGTATGTATAGGCCATATGTCATATGCATACAGCATACGGCCTATGCATAAGGCCTATGCATAGGGATTATGCATAGGCATTATACATATTGTATATGCGTAGGCCGTATGCATAGGCCTTATGCATACCATATGCATACAACATATGCATATGGCATAAGGAATATGGCCTAGTTATACCATCTACGCATAGGCTGTGGTTTATGCAGCACTGCGAGTAGTAGGTGGTTATAGTGCAGGGGGAGCCCTCGATCTTCTCACTATCCTTCTCTTTCAAAAGAGAAGTTGCCTTTGGCTTTAATAGCGGGGAGCGTGTGGAAAGTCCTTAGGAGCTATCATCCAAAAGGAGGACTTTCCAGCCTAATTGTCTAGGCAATATTGTAGAAGGTCTTAACAATGTTCTAATATCACATGTTGTATTCTTTATTGCGACACCGTGGCGGGGGGAAATCTACCCCACTTGCTTAGTCCAGGCAGACCATGCCTCTGATAGGTGCAGAGCCGAGTGGTGCAGGCCCATCACGATATGGTTGTGATGAGCCTACACCACCTTCCTCTACTAGAGCCACCCCCGCTCCCTCAGGTCCATCTTCACCACGAGGACGATGTAGTAGGGAGTGTGGGGGGGTAGTAGATGTGCTAGAGAGGGGGGCACGCTACTTTTGCTTTGACAAAAGTAGCACTAGGTCTCCCGATGCGTCTCTCCAAAGGGAGGTTCTTCATCTACACATTATGAGCCAACCCCCAGGAGACCCATTCCACTGTTCAATCCACGCCTCCTACCATACACTGTGGATGCGGATGGTGCCCTTGTGATGGATGCACGAGGAAAGCGAGTCATGAATCGTATGCATGTACTTGCAAACCTGGAGTTTGTAAACTCCTTCAAAAAGTAGAAAGCACAAAATGAATTTTCTAAGCAATATGTTATTGATGTGCTTAAGTCGGAGTTCCATGTGCCACATATGGGTCTTTGCTTCTTCGAGGAGTGGATGAAGTAGCGCATCAAGATTTTTGTCTCTAATAGGAGAGCAAATATTAAGAGAGTAGTAGAGAATAATTTGGAGAAGCCTAGCATGTGTACGGACAAGGAGTGGAGGTATGCACGGAGCTTTGTGAGAAAGCAACCAAGTGCTTTTCAACAACAAGCAGCGGCGCCAAGGCTTCCTGACTATGGAAGCAAGGGGCTTCGCACTTTGGCTCTAGTGGAAAATCCTCCTTTCTTGCTTATTTTGTAATAAGTATCATTTCTTCTCTCCTTTGATTTCGTTTTATACTATATTGTTTTCTTGAAATAATTGTATATTTTCTTAATTATTTTTTATAGAGGGAGGTTGTTGGGTGTGACTCAACAAAGGATGAATATGACTATGGGTATAGAGCCTCCCTGTCCACAATTGTGGGTGTGGATGCATACGTGAGGTGTACGCTTGGATGCGTCCATTTTTTGGAGACTCAAGCTGATGAGGTAATGATGTCTAATTGTATTTTAATGCTCTTGCTTACCTTACACTTGATGGCATGTATGTAGGATGAAGGGGAAGAAGAAGAGGAAGATCTAGATTATTAGGGGGAAGCAAGTGAAGAGGACGAGGAATCCGATGATGAAGATCACTCGGAATCCGATGAGGATTGCAGTTAGACACCTCTTTATACCTCTTCATTGTGAAAACTTTATCTATATAAGGTTAAAGGCCCAACAATTTCTGAAATATAATAACTTTTTGGGCTCAATTGCATTCTCCTTAATGTATGTGTTTCTTATATTTGTGTTTGTGTTAGTAAAAACTTAGAAAGAGCATTTACATATTGTATTTTCATTCCTTAAGCTTTATTTGTAAGATCCCTGTTCCCACCGAGCAACGGATTCGGGGTACTGGCAGCGGAAGTAGCGCTTCTCGCGCGGGACAGGGGTCCCACACTCGGGGCCTCGCCCACGGATATCCGGATAAGAGACTTATCCGTCGGTTGTTCCAAAACCGAACCCGGAAAAACTTCCTTTACCGGAAAGCACGGGCGATTCCACCAGGATAACTTTTTGCTCTAACGTAGTCAAGATCATTTCTGATCGAGATGATCCGATTACATCTATAAGATACTTAGTCAGTTCAAGGAAGAAACTTGCACTTGGATCATTGGGATCAGCGCTTTTTTCCTCATTCAAGAGGCACAGCCGTTGATTCCTATCCATAGAACAGTTTCTGTCCGGGATTTATTTTTATTTTTTTTTCTATCGTAAAAACAAAAGTTTGAGTCTCGATTTACGGATCCATCAGTCCAGCCTAACCCCATCCAATCCCATGGGTTAGCCAACCGCCCAACCACTATAGTGATGGGATCCAATTAAGAATTTGGTTAGGTTTTGTCCCGGGTACCAAGGAAAAGAGTTCCAAGGCCCCCTAGCCGGATGTTCATGCAAAATAAAACTAGTCACACCACTCACACACCCAATATGAAATTGCCTTTTTTCAACCAGATTCAACCAGTTTAAAACAATCCTTTAATAAAACCATAGTATCATTGATCACCATCTTCCAATTTATCCAATTGATTCTTAATTTCCCATCATTCCTTCATCAGAGTATCTATGACATCATTGGCAACTAGAACGCTCAGGAGCCGTTTCGATAGTTCCTAGCCCATAATACTCGGTAATATAATCACTTATCAAGATGGACTCTCGTTGAAGATCAGCAAGATCAACCAACGGATCCATATAAGGAGCCATGGACTCATCCATTGAAGACCAGCAAGGTCAATCAACCAGATCCATGCTCGATTTCAGAAAACAACTCCAACTCTGTTCCAATATCTTCCTCGACGCACGCGTGGGTATCCTAGGCAACCCAGAGCCCGAGCACCGTATGGTCAGCACCCTCTAGGATCCTTCGCAGGTAACCTAGCGCTTCACGCATAGGCCGCTTCCTTGGCCCCTCATCCACCGTACCGGAAGCTCACCATTTTAATCGCACCGAGGCTGGTCAAGACCTCGGCCGACCTTGCTACGCGAGACGTCCTTCATTGACTCCCCGTCAGCAATTGCAACTTTACCATCACGACTTTAATCACAAGACGGTCAAAATGCTCCCCCCAGCATTCTTGACATAAAACAATCATTTACAAACAGCATTTACAAACAGTATTTACAAACAGTTTACAACACAATTTCTATTTTAACTTTCATTTTTCCACATTATCCTTCATCAATCTACATTACTTATTCCATATTCCATTTATATGTATACTCATCCCATCACATCATTTCTATCTCATCACTTCAGATTCCCTCACATCGCATATCGTATATTCACATCCATACATCCACATCTATATGCGTACATTCACATCTATATGCATACATCTACATCTCTATGCATACATCCACATCCACATTCACATCCACCTCCATACATCTACATCTACATACATACATCCACATCTCCATTCACATCTACATCTATACATCTACATCTACATGCATCCATCCACCTCCACATCCACATCTACATCTATACATCTACATCTACATGCATACATCCATATCTCCATTCCCATCTACATCTATACATCTACATCTACATGCATCCATCTACCTCCACATCCACATCTACATCTATACATCTACATCTACATGTATACATCCACCTCCACATCCACATCCGTATCTATACATCTACATCTACATGTATACATCCACATCCACATCTATACATCTACATCTACATGCATACATCCACATCTCCATTCACATCTACATCTATACATCTACATCTACATGCATCCATCCACCTCCACATCCACATCTACATCTATAGATCTACATCTACATGTATACATCCACCTCCACATCCACATCCGTATCTATACATCTACATCTACATGTATACATCCACATCCACATCTACATGCATACATCCACATCTCCATTCACATCTACATCTATACATCTACATCTACATGCATCCATCCACCTCCACATCCACATCTACATCGATACATCTACATCTACATGCAAACATCCACATCTCCATGCATAATAAAATTCTTTTAATTAATCTAGGATGATAGTTCCTAGAATATGGTAAGAAGTCCTCTTTTTATGCTTTGAATGAATTTATTTTATGCGTAATTTCTATAAAAATTTTGCCATAGCTCCGCTACTATGACTGATAAATCTCAATTTTTTTTTCTAAGGGATAAAGCTCATTATTAAAGAAATAATTAGAATGGTCTCTAATTGGATCATCAATCCATAATGGTCTCTAATTGGATCATTAAGAAAACAATTAGAATGGTCTCTAATTGGATCATCAATCCATAATGGTCTCTAATTGGATCATTAAGAAAACAATTAGAATGGTCTCTAATTGGATCATCAATCCATAATGGTCTCTAATTGGATCATTAAGAAAACAATTAGAATGGTCTCTAATTGGGTCATCAATCCATAATGGATTGCAATAATCATCAATGTGCATAAACTAAAAGCATAGCAAAAAGCCATTAATTTGGCCTCAAGCATAGCTTAATCTTGGATTAAGGAAAAGCTTTATGAAAAGCTTCATTTGGATTGAGAATGGGTCATGAGTATGACCATTTCTTGAGTGAGAGAGAGAAATTATAAAAACCATTAGAATTTAAATATAAGTGGAAATTAACTTCTATAGCATTTATTAAATTATGTAACTCTTCACTACTATTCACCAATTAACTTCAATAGCATTTAAAAAAACCATACCAATTAAACTTCTCAAGCTTGAGAGGGGTTGAGAAGAGAGAATCATTGAGAAATCATAGAAAAGATCAAAATTCAATATACTTACCTTATGATTTGCTTGATTCTTTATTCACGGTAGAGGCCCCCAACCAATCAATTGGTTTAGTATGTTGATGGAGCCACCAATGGGGATTGAAGAAAGAGAGAAGTATCAAAAACTAGTGAATTATTAAAGAATTCACAGTTCTTGGCTTAGGTAGAGTAGAGTAACAAGGCATAAGACACTATATATTTTAGCTTAGGTGGAGTAGAGTAACAAGGCATAAGACACTATCTAATTTGGCTTAGGTGGAGTAGAGTAACAAAGCATAAGACTCTATCTAATTTGGCTTAGGTGGAGTAGAGTAACAAAGCATAAGAGACTATATTTTTTTCAACAAGGGGAGGCTTCTATTTATAGGAAAATTTGAGCTCCTAACCAAACAAACTGATTCTAGAATTTTCCAAGTCAGTTTGGTCACTTTTTGACCATTTTTAGGTCACTTAAGCTAACTTTTTGGAACTAGACTTGAATTAGGAGAGAGGAGAGATAAAATATCTCAATTTTTATGAGTTTAAAACTCATTCAAGCATGCGAAATATGCACCTCCTTTAAAGAATTCCCCTTCCTTACATATGTGTCAAAATTGTATTGCTCATAGTTTTTTACTAATAAACCTTGTACATTTTCAACTCTTCATCTTATGTGAAATATGCACCTCCTTTAAAGAACTCCTCTTCCTTACACATGTGTCATAGTTTTTTTTTACTAATAAGCCTTGTACATTTTCAACTCTTCATCTTATGTGAAATATGCACCTCCTTTAAAGAACTCCCCTTCCTTACATATGTGTTTATTTACTAATAAACCTTGTACATTTTCAACTCTTCATCTTATGTGAAATATGCACCTTCTTTAAAGAACTCCCCTTCCTTACATATGTGTTTATTTACTAATAAACCTTGTACATTTTCAACTCTTCATCTTATGTGAAATATGCACCTCCTTTAAAGAACTCCCCTTCCTTACATATGTGTTTATTTACTAATAAACCTTGTACATTTTCAACTCTTCATCTTATGTGAAATATGCACCTCCTTTAAAGAACTCCCCTTCCTTACATATGTGTTTATTTACTAATAAACCTTGTACATTTTCAACTCTTCATCTTATGTGAAATATGCACCTCCTTTAAAGAACTCCCCTTCCTTACATATGTGTTTATTTACTAATAAACCTTGTACATTTTCAACTCTTCATCTTATGTGAGCATTTACTCATTTTTGGGTATCTTCTTTTACAATTTGGATTTATCTCCTCCCTACACATGGATTGATGCTATTGGCCCATAGGAACCTTAATTGGACCATAATCCAAAAATTTCTGAAAATCTAAACCCTAAGACTAAGGTTCTTTATACCTATTTCCAATTAACTCCCATTGCACATTGGAAATTTCTTTTTTTGAATTTCTGTTTCAGGGGAACTTATTTTAATAAGATGAGTTTATTTTCTATCCAAAAATATTCATAATCTGAATATTCTCTCTCTAGAAATTTTCTCTCTCTAGGCTAAAACAGTTAGAAACAAGGTCTTTATATTTCTGAAGAGGGATTGATTACAGGGGAAGATACTAGACATCAAAAAGGGGTTGGGGGAGGAATCTTACATTCTACCCCACTTAAAAAACGCGAGATGTCCTCATCTCGCAACTTGGAATAATTTCGCAAGATGCACGAATATGAGACTTAGAGAAAAATTTTAATCACGATTAACCACCAAGAAAAGTCTTAAAGAGAGCAAGATTCAAAATAAGAACAAGATTTAAACTTTATTCATTCTCGGAACTTATACAGTAAAGATAGAGAAACTCTTTACACTTCCATAAGCCCGTCCATCATATGGTCACAAAAGCAGTCCTCACAAGCTGCACAAGTATAGGGTAACTCATCTATGGGAATGATCCTACTGGTTATTGCTGCACCTATCTCAGTGGTACGAGGTGATCTGAAAAAAGGACCTCTGAGAGGCAAGCCAAAAACGGGATAAAGGCATATCTTCTCATGAGGAAGAAAACACGCCAGTAAGAAGACCCGCTCAGAAAACCCAAGATGCCTTGATCTCATGACGCAGTAGTATCGGGGACCCAAACCCAAAGCTTCAATAACCATGGCCAAGCGGACATTGTTACGAAAGTGCTGCTGACCCCAGGGTGTTACCCTAGTTATGTTTTGATAGGTCCGCCATTTGGTCTGCGCTACAGAAGTTCCTAGGTGAGGAAAAAGTGAGCGCTCATACTGTTCTATAAAGTCTTTCTTCACAGACTCTCTTGCGTCATGAAGGTGAGAAATCATCAGGGATAAAACTAAGTCCTGTTGCCAAGCCGCCATGAAGGAGATTAAGAAAGAAAGGAGATTGATGGGAGTAAGATTACTGTGAGCGGCAAGTAAAAGTTACGACTTATATAAAGGAAGGAGCTAGCGTAACCTAGAAGCCAACGGTAACTTGCCACTGAAGTTTTACCGTCTTTCCATGATTTGGGTTTGACACATTTTTCTATAGAAGGCATTAAGAATTTTGAGATGAGGAGATAAAAGAACTTGTAGGCTAAGTCACCTACTTTCATTGAATTCAGATATAAGGCTCACAATATCTGGGGGATAACTTCTTATACTTCCCAAGAGATAAAGAACTTCTTTTGGGCCGTACTCGAATGAAAACCAAAACCTTGGTATCCAAAACACCGATTCTCACTTCTAAACTCATTGTTCTAAATCCTTAAAACAGGCGTGACTCCTGAGAAGTATTCTAGGAAAAGGGTCTTCCTTTTTATTAAACAGAAACTTTCTTTTATTTTAGAGAGGGAATAATTATAAGATCAGAAAGGAAGAATCTTACTCCTATATACCTCGAAGGCTGGGGAGGAATCTTACATCCTACCCCACTTAAAAAGTGCGAGATGTCCTCATCTCGCAAGGTAGAGGACAGCTCTTTTTCTTAAGATCCAATTTTATTCTGGGGTTCCTTATATTTTTGTCAACCCAACAGAACACTGGGATAAATATCCCTTATATAGAACTCATCATTAAATAACAATTCATTCAGGTCATATCATTCATATCTTTAACATGATAATGGTCCATTGGACCGAAAAGTTTCCTTCGGAACATTCCTCCACGGAAATTTTAGTCAAGCAAGTTCTCAATTTGACATCCCTTAACTTGATCTACCGGTCAAGTATTAATAGTAGCAATCTGACAGCACAACCCACTAATCTCATAGTGATTTGCTGAATTCGTTATCATCATTCTAGTTATGAATATCATCACAGGGACTCGTCCCATTCCCCCTCATTGTGGTTTCATTATATTTCAACTAATTTTTTAAAAATCAACATTGTTCAATCAGCATTTTCAATCAGCATTTTCAATCAGAATCCAAATCAATTCATCAATTCTCAAACAGAATTAAAAATCATATCAATCACATTCAAAATCATCATCTAGATAGCATTAACGCTTATAATTTCAAGTCTTAGGTTTACTCGTATATACTGTCAGTAAAGAGCTGCAGTATACTCTCGGTATATACGGGTAGTCACGGCCCTTGGAATTATAAGGTAAATACTATCATGTCTAGGCCTCAAGCAAGTCAGGGATTCTATATAATTGCGGTACTTCCATCTGAGACCCAATTACCAAATTACGAGTTTCAGTTTGAATATCAAATTGTATGAATTATCTCACACAATTATAACCTTTTTGTGTTTCTTGATAAATTTTTGATATATTTGTCTTCTGAGTTGATCTTTATTAACCAAATGCTCTGATACCAACTGTAAGATCCCTGTTCCCACCGAGCAACGGATTCGGGGTACTGGCAGCGGAAGTAGCGCTTCTCGCGCGGGACAGGGGTCCCACACTCGGGGCCTCGCCCACGGATATCCGGATAAGAGACTTATCCGTCGGTTGTTCCAAAACCGAACCCGGAAAAACTTCCTTTACCGGAAAGCACGGGCGATTCCACCAGGATAACTTTTTGCTCTAACGTAGTCAAGATCATTTCTGATCGAGATGATCCGATTACATCTATAAGATACTTAGTCAGTTCAAGGAAGAAACTTGCACTTGGATCATTGGGATCAGCGCTTTTTTCCTCATTCAAGAGGCACAGCCGTTGATTCCTATCCATAGAACAGTTTCTGTCCGGGATTTATTTTTATTTTTTTTTCTATCGTAAAAACAAAAGTTTGAGTCTCGATTTACGGATCCATCAGTCCAGCCTAACCCCATCCAATCCCATGGGTTAGCCAACCGCCCAACCACTATAGTGATGGGATCCAATTAAGAATTTGGTTAGGTTTTGTCCCGGGTACCAAGGAAAAGAGTTCCAAGGCCCCCTAGCCGGATGTTCATGCAAAATAAAACTAGTCACACCACTCACACACCCAATATGAAATTGCCTTTTTTCAACCAGATTCAACCAGTTTAAAACAATCCTTTAATAAAACCATAGTATCATTGATCACCATCTTCCAATTTATCCAATTGATTCTTAATTTCCCATCATTCCTTCATCAGAGTATCTATGACATCATTGGCAACTAGAACGCTCAGGAGCCGTTTCGATAGTTCCTAGCCCATAATACTCGGTAATATAATCACTTATCAAGATGGACTCTCGTTGAAGATCAGCAAGATCAACCAACGGATCCATATAAGGAGCCATGGACTCATCCATTGAAGACCAGCAAGGTCAATCAACCAGATCCATGCTCGATTTCAGAAAACAACTCCAACTCTGTTCCAATATCTTCCTCGACGCACGCGTGGGTATCCTAGGCAACCCAGAGCCCGAGCACCGTATGGTCAGCACCCTCTAGGATCCTTCGCAGGTAACCTAGCGCTTCACGCATAGGCCGCTTCCTTGGCCCCTCATCCACCGTACCGGAAGCTCACCATTTTAATCGCACCGAGGCTGGTCAAGACCTCGGCCGACCTTGCTACGCGAGACGTCCTTCATTGACTCCCCGTCAGCAATTGCAACTTTACCATCACGACTTTAATCACAAGACGGTCAAAATGCTCCCCCCAGCATTCTTGACATAAAACAATCATTTACAAACAGCATTTACAAACAGTATTTACAAACAGTTTACAACACAATTTCTATTTTAACTTTCATTTTTCCACATTATCCTTCATCAATCTACATTACTTATTCCATATTCCATTTATATGTATACTCATCCCATCACATCATTTCTATCTCATCACTTCAGATTCCCTCACATCGCATATCGTATATTCACATCCATACATCCACATCTATATGCGTACATTCACATCTATATGCATACATCTACATCTCTATGCATACATCCACATCCACATTCACATCCACCTCCATACATCTACATCTACATACATACATCCACATCTCCATTCACATCTACATCTATACATCTACATCTACATGCATCCATCCACCTCCACATCCACATCTACATCTATACATCTACATCTACATGCATACATCCATATCTCCATTCCCATCTACATCTATACATCTACATCTACATGCATCCATCTACCTCCACATCCACATCTACATCTATACATCTACATCTACATGTATACATCCACCTCCACATCCACATCCGTATCTATACATCTACATCTACATGTATACATCCACATCCACATCTATACATCTACATCTACATGCATACATCCACATCTCCATTCACATCTACATCTATACATCTACATCTACATGCATCCATCCACCTCCACATCCACATCTACATCTATAGATCTACATCTACATGTATACATCCACCTCCACATCCACATCCGTATCTATACATCTACATCTACATGTATACATCCACATCCACATCTACATGCATACATCCACATCTCCATTCACATCTACATCTATACATCTACATCTACATGCATCCATCCACCTCCACATCCACATCTACATCGATACATCTACATCTACATGCAAACATCCACATCTCCATGCATAATAAAATTCTTTTAATTAATCTAGGATGATAGTTCCTAGAATATGGTAGGAAGTCCTCTTTTTATGCTTTGAATGAATTTATTTTATGCGTAATTTCTATAAAAATTTTGCCATAGCTCCGCTACTATGACTGATAAATCTCAATTTTTTTTTTCTAAGGGATAAAGCTCATTATTAAAGAAATAATTAGAATGGTCTCTAATTGGATCATCAATCCATAATGGTCTCTAATTGGATCATTAAGAAAACAATTAGAATGGTCTCTAATTGGATCATCAATCCATAATGGTCTCTAATTGGATCATTAAGAAAACAATTAGAATGGTCTCTAATTGGATCATCAATCCATAATGGTCTCTAATTGGATCATTAAGAAAACAATTAGAATGGTCTCTAATTGGGTCATCAATCCATAATGGATTGCAATAATCATCAATGTGCATAAACTAAAAGCATAGCAAAAAGCCATTAATTTGGCCTCAAGCATAGCTTAATCTTGGATTAAGGAAAAGCTTTATGAAAAGCTTCATTTGGATTGAGAATGGGTCATGAGTATGACCATTTCTTGAGTGAGAGAGAGAAATTATAAAAACCATTAGAATTTAAATATAAGTGGAAATTAACTTCTATAGCATTTATTAAATTATATAACTCTTCACTACTATTCACCAATTAACTTCAATAGCATTTAAAAAAACCATACCAATTAAACTTCTCAAGCTTGAGAGGGGTTGAGAAGAGAGAATCATTGAGAAATCATAGAAAAGATCAAAATTCAATATACTTACCTTATGATTTGCTTGATTCTTTATTCACGGTAGAGGCCCCCAACCAATCAATTGGTTTAGTATGTTGATGGAGCCACCAATGGGGATTGAAGAAAGAGAGAAGTATCAAAAACTAGTGAATTATTAAAGAATTCACAGTTCTTGGCTTAGGTAGAGTAGAGTAACAAGGCATAAGACACTATATATTTTAGCTTAGGTGGAGTAGAGTAACAAGGCATAAGACACTATCTAATTTGGCTTAGGTGGAGTAGAGTAACAAAGCATAAGACTCTATCTAATTTGGCTTAGGTGGAGTAGAGTAACAAAGCATAAGAGACTATATTTTTTTCAACAAGGGGAGGCTTCTATTTATAGGAAAATTTGAGCTCCTAACCAAACAAACTGATTCTAGAATTTTCCAAGTCAGTTTGGTCACTTTTTGACCATTTTTAGGTCACTTAAGCTAACTTTTTGGAACTAGACTTGAATTAGGAGAGAGGAGAGATAAAATATCTCAATTTTTATGAGTTTAAAACTCATTCAAGCATGCGAAATATGCACCTCCTTTAAAGAATTCCCCTTCCTTACATATGTGTCAAAATTGTATTGCTCATAGTTTTTTACTAATAAACCTTGTACATTTTCAACTCTTCATCTTATGTGAAATATGCACCTCCTTTAAAGAACTCCTCTTCCTTACACATGTGTCATAGTTTTTTTTTACTAATAAGCCTTGTACATTTTCAACTCTTCATCTTATGTGAAATATGCACCTCCTTTAAAGAACTCCCCTTCCTTACATATGTGTTTATTTACTAATAAACCTTGTACATTTTCAACTCTTCATCTTATGTGAAATATGCACCTTCTTTAAAGAACTCCCCTTCCTTACATATGTGTTTATTTACTAATAAACCTTGTACATTTTCAACTCTTCATCTTATGTGAAATATGCACCTCCTTTAAAGAACTCCCCTTCCTTACATATGTGTTTATTTACTAATAAACCTTGTACATTTTCAACTCTTCATCTTATGTGAAATATGCACCTCCTTTAAAGAACTCCCCTTCCTTACATATGTGTTTATTTACTAATAAACCTTGTACATTTTCAACTCTTCATCTTATGTGAAATATGCACCTCCTTTAAAGAACTCCCCTTCCTTACATATGTGTTTATTTACTAATAAACCTTGTACATTTTCAACTCTTCATCTTATGTGAGCATTTACTCATTTTTGGGTATCTTCTTTTACAATTTGGATTTATCTCCTCCCTACACATGGATTGATGCTATTGGCCCATAGGAACCTTAATTGGACCATAATCCAAAAATTTCTGAAAATCTAAACCCTAAGACTAAGGTTCTTTATACCTATTTCCAATTAACTCCCATTGCACATTGGAAATTTCTTTTTTTGAATTTCTGTTTCAGGGGAACTTATTTTAATAAGATGAGTTTATTTTCTATCCAAAAATATTCATAATCTGAATATTCTCTCTCTAGAAATTTTCTCTCTCTAGGCTAAAACAGTTAGAAACAAGGTCTTTATATTTCTGAAGAGGGATTGATTACAGGGGAAGATACTAGACATCAAAAAGGGGTTGGGGGAGGAATCTTACATTCTACCCCACTTAAAAAACGCGAGATGTCCTCATCTCGCAACTTGGAATAATTTCGCAAGATGCACGAATATGAGACTTAGAGAAAAATTTTAATCACGATTAACCACCAAGAAAAGTCTTAAAGAGAGCAAGATTCAAAATAAGAACAAGATTTAAACTTTATTCATTCTCGGAACTTATACAGTAAAGATAGAGAAACTCTTTACACTTCCATAAGCCCGTCCATCATATGGTCACAAAAGCAGTCCTCACAAGCTGCACAAGTATAGGGTAACTCATCTATGGGAATGATCCTACTGGTTATTGCTGCACCTATCTCAGTGGTACGAGGTGATCTGAAAAAAGGACCTCTGAGAGGCAAGCCAAAAACGGGATAAAGGCATATCTTCTCATGAGGAAGAAAACACGCCAGTAAGAAGACCCGCTCAGAAAACCCAAGATGCCTTGATCTCATGACGCAGTAGTATCGGGGACCCAAACCCAAAGCTTCAATAACCATGGCCAAGCGGACATTGTTACGAAAGTGCTGCTGACCCCAGGGTGTTACCCTAGTTATGTTTTGATAGGTCCGCCATTTGGTCTGCGCTACAGAAGTTCCTAGGTGAGGAAAAAGTGAGCGCTCATACTGTTCTATAAAGTCTTTCTTCACAGACTCTCTTGCTTCATGAAGGTGAGAAATCATCAGGGATAAAACTAAGTCCTGTTGCCAAGCCGCCATGAAGGAGATTAAGAAAGAAAGGAGATTGATGGGAGTAAGATTACTGTGAGCGGCAAGTAAAAGTTACGACTTATATAAAGGAAGGAGCTAGCGTAACCTAGAAGCCAACGGTAACTTGCCACTGAAGTTTTACCGTCTTTCCATGATTTGGGTTTGACACATTTTTCTATAGAAGGCATTAAGAATTTTGAGATGAGGAGATAAAAGAACTTGTAGGCTAAGTCACCTACTTTCATTGAATTCAGATATAAGGCTCACAATATCTGGGGGATAACTTCTTATACTTCCCAAGAGATAAAGAACTTCTTTTGGGCCGTACTCGAATGAAAACCAAAACCTTGGTATCCAAAACACCGATTCTCACTTCTAAACTCATTGTTCTAAATCCTTAAAACAGGCGTGACTCCTGAGAAGTATTCTAGGAAAAGGGTCTTCCTTTTTATTAAACAGAAACTTTCTTTTATTTTAGAGAGGGAATAATTATAAGATCAGAAAGGAAGAATCTTACTCCTATATACCTCGAAGGCTGGGGAGGAATCTTACATTATTAATGTGAACTAATTCTAAACTTCCATTTACTCATTAGATCCTTGATCCTCCCAGGGATCCCAGATTCCCTTTTCTGAATAAGAGTTATCCAAGTTTTCTTGATGGATATTTTCACATTCCTGTAGGCTGGTTATAGTTCCGTTTAGAAGAACTGTGTGTTTTTACTTTGATCTTGTTGCTTTTTTCTCTCTACGACACTTGTTTGTCGTTCACCACGTTACCTTTTCGTTTCTAAAAATTCGTTGTAATAAACTGCTTCTTGTCTCGTTTATTTTCACGTCACGAATTTCGTGTAACCTCACCCCTTCTGAAATTCTGTCACGAATTTGGTGCCCACTGAAGCACGCAACAAATTAATGCACACAGACAAAAGGGTAAATATATAGACAAAAAGGTTCTTCAGTAATTTGAAGAGGCCGGATCATGAAGTAATCGCGTCCGTTCATGTGCTAAAGGCTCCGTAGATCCAAGGCGCATCGCAGCTCCGCCATGGAGCGGAGGAAGTCCTGCATCTCAGCTGAGATCCTCAGAAGTGACTGGTTGTTCTGGCTTGATCCAGTTATGAGCTCGGCACGTTCTACGTCGGCCGAGACGCCTCTTTACTTTTGAACTAACGGATTTTTTTTTGAAGTTGAATTAAAATACCCCTCTTGTTATTGTAATCATGTTAAAATTTTTCTAGATTTTGAATTTAAATACCCCTTCCTTTGATTACACGTGGTACACTAATTTTTTTTGAGGTGAACCACCTGAGCATAACCACCATTCTAATGAAGTGAGAAAAGAAAAAGGGTAGCACCTTAAGCATGTATATAAACATCACTATTTTTGCATCCGTGTAGGTGTCATTGTGGGGTGCTTTGTTGGCATTTGTACGGATGCATTATATAAGTATTAATATTGATGCATTATTATAGGCACTTATATATGTGAGAATGTAACATAGGAGTTAGCTATGGATTGTAGAAATGGATTAAAGCCACGGTTTTAGAAGTAACTAGATTAGTAGAATACCAAGGCAATGATATGAGATGAACACACAACGTCTGAAACTCGCGGGGGGTTCACTTAAAAATATGTAAGTATACCACGTGAGTTAAAATGAAGGGGTTATTTAATTCATTTTTTAAAAAGAAAATTTACAGAGATATTTGTTTAAATACACCTTGAGAGTAAGTTATGGGTTTTAGAAGTAATTGGATTAGTAGAATATGTAGGTAATGACATGAGATGAACATACAATGTCTGAAACTTGGGGGGTTCACCTAAAAATATGTAAGTATACCACGTGAGTTCAAATGAAGGGGTTTTTTTAAATAACCCTTGAACGCACGTGATACATAGGGTTTCTTAGTAGTGCACTCCCCAAGCTCTTAAATAGGCTGAGAATACATCAAGACTAGCAACTAACATGGCTCCATAATTATCCTTATTCAACTAACTAGGAGTCACCTCCCCCCACTTTGAGGTGTACAAAATGTTGATTGTTGAGTAACTCATGCAATGGCCCACTTGAATGAGGCTTTTGAACTAGGTTGGGGTTGATTCTTGTTCACATTGCACTCTTTTTTGTGCTACAAGCTACATCCAATCCATCTCCATTTTATCCTAAGGTTGCATATCCCCCCTTAATGCAATTTTTTTCCACCCTTTATCACCAATATTTCGAACACACCCCCTCACGTAGTAAATTCATATCTCTGTTATGTGCTGGAGTCTACACCCCAAGGTACATGCCATTAACCACTATTTTTTTAATAAAATAGGCATAATGGACCTAAGGTACATACCATGAATGGCTCCAAGGTATCAGATGCAATGGACCCCAAGGTACATGAATGGGTTAATCTAGTTGCGTCTATAAAATAGGCCTACCATGTAGCTATGACATGGGATTTTTACATAAGGACCTAGGGATTAGCATTACCTAAGGACCTAGAGATTAACAAGGTGATGGTCATGGGCCTTTTTTACATCTAGAAGAGTTGATTGGGATTTCTTCCTTGCTGAGAAGCTTCATTGATGTCTCCTTGTTTGATAGCCACAATGGTAGCCTCCTCAAGCTACTTCTTATGCCAACAGTCCTTAACCACATGGCCTACCTTCCTGTACTAGTGAACCTACTTCTTATGCCAACAATCCTTAAGCACATGGCCTACCTTCCTGCAGTAGTGGCATATGAATTTGCTCCTTGATCCTTTGTACTTTGGTCCTCTACTTGAGAGAAATGCTATCTCTGTAGGCTCTTCATGATGTATCCTTGCTTTTGTGCCTTCTCTTCCTCCATAAGATCTACTTCTATTCCTCTAAATATTAGGTCCCCCAAAGGTTCTTGATAGTAGCCAAACAAATGGCCCATACTCTTCCAAAGTCGTGATTTTTAGAACGTTTAGTTTTGCATCCTCCTCTTCCACCAGTGCACCAATGCTTGTAAGTTAATTAATTATGCCTTTTATCTTGTTAACATGTATGGGAATGAATCCTCGTCTTTCTTGTCAAGGCCAAAGTTCTTAATATGTAATCGTTTATTAGATTTTTTCCCTTTTTTCCAAAAAAAACTTTTCCAATTCATCCTAACATTATTTTGATGTTTTCAAGTCAAAAATGTGATTGCGCCCAATTTAACCCAAGGTAAACCATAGGTCGACTTCCACACTCATGGGCCACATCAACACGAAGTGAAGGGAGAAGAAGAAGCCACCATCATAAAGAGTGAACAAAGCCAAATATAATAAAGTAATCAAGCCCACATAGGTTAGGCATACCCCATGTGTTTATGCTTGCCTAAGCAAGGTATGAGGATTAACTGTATTGTGTTGTAGCTATGGACTCACGGTAACATACCCCATGTATACATGCTTGCCTAGGCAAGATATGATTAATTGTATTTGTGTTATAATACTGCATAAATTGCACTTTAAGTTGTAACTTGATGGATGGCGAGGCCTTATGTGAAGCCAACATCCCATCCACTTGCGCTCTTCTATCTAAAATAGACTAAGGTCTACTTGGGAACGTAACAATCATTGAAGTATGTGTATGCCCAAAACTAATAAGTGACCTAGATATAAGTCAACTTGTCGAATGAGAGCGCAATCCCTTGGGTTGGATTAATGACTACACTCTTGCCTCTTGTGCCCATTCTCTCTTTAGCTCTATGCTTTCTTGCCTCTTGGATAAAGAATGATGCTCTTGCCTCTTCTACTCATGCTCTCTCTAGCTCTATGATTTTGTTGCCTATTGGTAGTTCTATACTTGTGTGTGTGGGTGTGAGAGTGTGCAGTGTGTCATTTCTTTGCCATGTGTCGTGCCATTGACACTAGTAAGAGTGTAAGGGTGTGTGTGAGGAGAGGGCTATTGCCTTGAAGCTACCTTGGAGCTATTTTCAGGCTGTGGGAGTCTCAAGCTCAATGTAGACAAATCACATGGTGACAATGGGATGTACCCTTCTCATGTGCTAGCTTACTACAACACATTCTTATCAACTGATAGCTTTCTCTCTAATGCATTCTTCTTAAGTTCTATCTTGCTCTACAATGCTTCTTGTCCAAGAAAATGAGAGTGTGCGTCTAAATTTCCCATGACAAGGGAAAGGTAATAGGTTAGTCTTGTGCTACTGAGTGCACGGTGTATTTGGGCTTTCCATTAGTGCCACTCCCAAGGAGCATAGTTGCTTTGCCTTAGCCTTTGATAAGACTCTTCTCTAGGGCTTGTTTCCCTTATTGCCATTTGTTGAAAGACCTAGCGTTGGTTGCATGTGTTGTTGTATTTGGTGATGAGAGATCTGATGAGAGGTTTGATTTGGTTGAAAGGAGGATAAGAAATGATTTTTTGTTAAAGTTGTTGTGGTTGTTATGATTTTTGCTGAACTATTGTTAGTATTAGTTAGTGTGTATGATTTTGGTAGAGATTTTAGACATTCACCATGTGTGTTTGAGTGTTATAGGATTTAAATTAGTAGTTTTGTAGTTTTATCAAGGTAGTGCATTAGGTTGTGTATTAAGAAATCTATTCTATTAGGTAGTGTATTAAGTTATAGTAACTACATATTTAAATGACTTAATTAGCTTACATTAGCTACTATATTAGGTTTATTATTCATTAGTGCATTAGGGTTAGCATTAATGTAAAACATTAGCGATAATATTTAATTGAAGCATTAGGAATAGTATTAATTACTAATTAGGAGTAGTATGGATGGTAATAGCTTAGGTTAGATAGAGCTTAAGATTTTTTTTTTAAAAACGTGCACACACACACACACAAAAGGAAAAGAAAAGGGAAGGAGGAAGAGAGAGAATGTTAGTCACTTTTTGACTTTGAGAGAGAGAAATGGTTTTTTGATTGAGAGAGAGAGATGTTCGTTTTCAATTCAGAAAGAGAGAGCAATCTTTGAATCAAATTAAAGAGAGAGAGAGTGTGTGTGTGTGTGTTTGTTGATTTTGATTATGAAAGAGATGCTCATTTTCAACCAAGAAAGAGAGTGAGATGGTGATTTTCAATTAAGAGAGAGTAACCCTGTCATATGTATATGTGTACAGCTAATATATCTTTGTCAAGTGAATACTCTTCTTATACTGATTCACAATCTAGGAAGGAGTTTCTAGAAGCAAGCTATGAAGTATATTGGAAGATTCTCAAAGATAAAATTCATGCAAGTCCATTCTTTTCTACAGTTGGTGGATGAAAGCACAGATCACCATATCAGTTTGGATTCCATGTCGGTTGCAACTTCTTCATAACTAATTTTTTCAAGGGGCTAGACGTCATATCCATGGGCCTGTGAAGCAACATTATTTTTGAAGCTGCGTCCAAGATAGACTGAGCAAATATGGTCATCTCGGATGCACAATCAAGCCAAAATTGAGCTTATCGCTAAGAATTATGGCAGAGCCGTTTATGATTGTCTTCGTGGTGGACCCGATTTGATTGGGGATGATGGGAATGTAAATTCCCAACCATTCATGCATTGGAGAGATCGTTTCCCATTCGTTGCAGAAGCTATTCTCGAAGCTCGGGTCGAAACAGTAAAATCAAGGGACATTGCTTAAATGCTACTACAGGTGCGTGTGGAGAAATGTTGAAAAGAGCAATCTTTGCTAGAGAATTGGGAGTACCTATTAGAATGCATGGCTATCCGACTGGAGGGTTTACTGCAAATACTGACTTGGCCCATTATTTCCAAGACGATGGGCTACTTCTCCACATTCACCATGCAATGCATGCTCTCACCAATAGACAGAGAAATCACGGTATACATTTTTGTGTATTAGCCCCAAAGCATTACGTATGTCGGATGGGAATCATATTCACTTCGGGATTGTAGTAGGGAAACTCGAGGGAGAACGAGAAGTCGCTCTGGGCTTTGTCGATTTGCCTCGCGAGACGATTTTGCCGAGAAGGAGCCTGTATAGTAGGAGTGCCCCCTCAGTCCCTTTCCGTGACCACCTATCCCAACTATGTTTGTGGGAATAAGACAAGATGTTCGATAGATAAGTTTGGCTCCATCAATACTAATATGAGTGAGAGCTATAGAATCAGCAGTACCAGTACAAATGAAAGCCATATGTATGATGAGATGGAACATGGGCAAGTGCATTTTGTCAGGTTAAGAATTTGGAATATGGAAGTCTCTAAGTGAGCAAGCCTTTCAACTGTTATCGAATTTTGGGAATTCGAAGCACCATTGGTGCTGTTACGTACGTGCATTGAGAAAAAGATACTGTGACTTGCAATGTGCGGAGAACGATTGGTTATTGATCGATTCCCATAGCAGTCCAGATACCGTGACTTGCAATGTGTCGATCGATTGGGCCGAAAAAAGATAATAGTGTCGTTTGATAGCAATCGCGGGTAATCGCTTACAAGGTTGATTGATAGCAATCGCAATTGCAATTGCAACAATATTGATTGAAAGCAATCGCAGCCTACAGGAATGAACATTTTGAAACACCACTTTTGTTTTGACTCAAGTAGTGCCACAATATTGATTGAAAGCAATCGCAGCCTACAGGAATGAACATTTTGAAACACCACTTTTGTTTTGACTCAAGTAGTGCCACAGACCGTTTTCCTAGCTCTGTCCAGTATTTGCTCCTGTCTCAGATCTTCGAATCCGACAAGGTAGGTTCATGCCTTTCAAGCGAGCTGGGCAACCTTTGGGGTTTCACGGCTCTTGGCCGTTATTCTCATTGACCCATCCCTTGGCTGTTCAATTTCTAGCCAATCGAGTAGGGCCTGAATTGCCTTTTCTTGACCATGCCCCTTTGGGAGATGACACGGCAGGCATGTCACCCTTGGACAAGTGAGCACTACTCAGACCTGATGGGGGACATGCACGTCGAGATTTTGCTGTTGAAGTCCGTTGTCTCGGATAATGCCTCAGCAGAACTTGCTAAGCACTTTTATTAGCACGGCGAGGATGCCTTTCCACTGTCTGTGAGGCAAAAAATGGTGCAATCTCATTCTTCTATTTTATTGACTTCGCCACTTTGGCAGGACCAATTTTGGGCCACTTAGTTAGTCAAGGCTGTAAGGTTGCCCCGCCCGCCAGTGCAAAAAATTTCGTTTATAGAATGGCCGGTCTTTTTCACTTGCTTCTGATCAAGGACTACAGCTTGTGCCTGCTTTTTGTAAGCCCGTTCATGTTGGTCGAATGCTCAGTCTCTCGGTAGCTCTGCGATTTGGCTTGATCACTCTGCAAGTGATTGCGCTTGAGTCGTAGTTCCAGGGGAATCTTTCTCTGCCAGGTCGAATGAAGGCTTGGTATTTTCGCCGGCCGTGATTGAATCAGATCGTTGCCTCCTCCATTCGTTGAAGTGGCTGTCGTGACTGGCTAAAGCGGTCGAGTTTTTTGCCATGGACTTCTCCCTCTCTTGCACCAAGGTCAACCGCTTTCAAGATTATCGATCTCTCGCTCTTGCTTAATGGTCAACTGCTTTCACCGACAAGAGGTTACAGGGCTGCATCTATTGATGAGTGCAAGCTCGGATTCTGGAAATGGACCTACAGGCAAGCACTTTCAAGATTGTCGATCTCTCGCTCTTGCTTAATGGTCAACCCCTTTCACCGGCAAGAGGTTACGCGGCTACATCTATTGATGAGTGCAAGCTCGGATTCTGGAAATGGACCTAAAGGCAATTGTAGCGAAAGGCTTTCCCGAAGGAAGCTTGAGCGAAGCGATCACCTTTCACTAGATTACCATTCTATTTACTCAATTTCCCCAGTTGTTCGAGTCCCTTTTTTCGCTTGTAGAATTACATCTTATGATGGTCTCTTGGGCAAAATTGACTAGAGAAACAGTGGGTTTGTGTTGAATTTCAAAAAATTGAGTAAATAGATCTAGATCAACAAACTATTCTGTGGAATTCAGAGCGATCACCGGCAAGCAGAGCGAAGGGCTTCCCTGAAGAAGGAAGCCTGAGTGAAGCGATCACCTTTCAATTATCCGATCACCTTTCACCTCCAAGTTTTCTCTTCGAAACGCCCAAAGAGCGGGTCGTTTGTAGGGATTGAGACGAGTGTAGTGAAAGGCTAGAGCTTGTCGACCCGCATTCACGGGCTTCTATCGGGCATGGTAAACGACAAAATGCTTCGAGGAGCTGCAAAAAGGCATAGATACAGAGATTCCCGAATAGGTTAACCTTCTGAACAGCCTGCTGAATTCATTGGCAGACAAGAGAAAACCCGGCAAATTGAAACATCTTAGTAGCCAAATAAAGAAAAAGGAAAAGCGATTCCCCCGGTGAGTGAAATGGGAATAGCCTAAATCATGAAAAGGGGGTTGTGGGAGAGCGATGAAGGCTTTGTTTTGCTAGGCAAAGTAGTTGAGTACTGCACCCCAGATGGTGAGAGCCCAGTAGAGCCGAAAGTACGGCTAGCTTACGCTCCAACCCAAGTAGCATTGGGGCATGTGAAATCCCATGTGAATCAGCAAAGGACCACCTTCTTGCAAGGCTAAATACTCTTGAGTGACCGATAGCGAAGCAGTACCGTGAGGGAAAGGTGAAAAGAACCCCCACATTGGGGAGTGAAATAGAACATGAAACTGTGAGCTCCCAAGCAGTGGGAGGATAATCGGATCTCTGACGACGTGGCTGTTGAAGAATGAGCCGGCGACTTATAGGCAGTGGCCCGGTTGAGGGGAGACCCCTCGGAGCCGTAGTGAAAGAGAGTCTTGCTGGGGAAATTGTCACTGCCTATAAACCCGAACCTAGGTGATCTATCCATGACCAAGATGAAGCTTGGGTGAAGCTAAGTGGAGGTCCGAACCGACTGATGTTGAAAATCAGCGGATGAGTTGTGGTTAGGGGTGAAATGCCACTCGAACCCAAAGCTAGCAAGTTATCCCCGAAATGCGTTGAGGCGGAGCAGTTGACTAGACTATCTAGGGGTAAAGCACTATTCCGGTGTGCGAGTGGCGAGAGTGGTACCAAAACAAGGCAAACTCTGAATACTAGATGTGACCTCCAAATGAGGAGAAAAAAAGGGTCAACCAGTGAGATGACGGGGGATAAGCTTCATCCTCGAGAGGGGAATAGCCCAGATCACTAGCTAAGGCCCCTAAATGGCCGCTCAATGATAAAGGAGGTAAGAGTGCAAAGATAGCTACGAGGTTTGCCTAGAAGCAGCCACCCTTGAAAGAGTGCGTAATAGCTCACTGATTAAGCGCTCTTGTGCCGAAGATGAACGAGACTAAGCAGTCTGCCGAAGCTGTGGGATGTCAAGACACATCAGTAGGGGATCATTCCGTCCTCCCAGGTAGAAGCACCAGTGTGAGCAGGTGTGGACAAAGTGGAAGCGAGAATGTCGGCTTGAGTAATGCAAACATTGGTGAGAATCCAATGCCCCAAAAACCTAAGGGTTCCTCCGCAAGGTTTGTCCACGGAGGGTGAGTCAGGGCCTAAGAAAGGCATAGTCAGTGGACAACGGGTTAATATTCCTATACTGTCCCTTGTTGGTCTCGAGGGACGAAGGAGGCTAGGTTAGCCAAAAGATGGTTATTGGTTTAAGGACGCAAAGTTGATGGACCCATTAAGGGTAATAAGGGGTAGAGAAAATGCCTCGAGCCAACGTCCGAGCGCTTCGGCGCTACGGCACCAAAGTAACCCACGCCACACTCCCAAGAAAAGCTCGAACGACCTTTGACAAGTGGGTACCTATACCCGAAACTGACAGAGGTGGGTAGGTAGAGAATACCTAGGGACGTGAGACAACTTTCTCTATGGAACGTGGCAAAATGGCCCCGTAACTTCCGGAGAAGGGGTGCCTCCTCACAAAGGAGGTCACAGCAGTGAGACCATGCCCAGGCAACTGTTTACCAAAAACACAAGTCTCCGCAAAGTCGTAGGGCTGATGCGGTAGTGCCGAAAGGCTAAGGGAGTCGGTGACTTGATGACGGGTAAGCCGACGACGACCGAAGCCTCGGTGAATGGCGGTTGTAACTCTAACGGTCCTAAGGTAGCAAAATTCCTTGTCGGCTAAGTTCCAACCTGCACGAAAGGCGTAACGATCTCGGCACTGTCTCGAAGAAAGACTCGGTGAAATAGACATGTCTGTGAAGATGCGGACTACCTACAACTGGACAGAAAGACCCTATGAAGCTTCATTGTTCCCTGGGATTGGCTTCGGGCTCTTGTTGCGCAGCTTAGGTGGAAGGCAAAGAGGGTCCCTTTCCGGGGGCCTGAGCCATCAGTGAGATATCACTCTAGAAGAGCTAGAATTTTAACTTTGTGTTTAATTACTGCAGTATGTGTATTTGAGTAGGTTATCTATCTGCCAATGGTGCATGACATTAAATGGTGGTACGTCATCCCTATTCCACCACATTCCAAAGTGATGTATAATACATTCACTGATATGGAGCATATGGAGGATGTAACAAGCCGCAATGAAGATGATGTCGAGCATGCCAATGAAGATGGTGTGATCGATGATCAAGAAATAAGAGATGATCATGATAATGAGGATGAGAGTGCCATTTCTCATGATCATGAAGATGACCCTACCATTGAGGATGATGGTGATGTTGATGAGGATGATCAGGGTATCGATACCATTATCAATGGACAGAATATCGATAGTGGAATAAATTTAATCGTAGCCTTACAAATTGATCAAATGGATATTTATGTTGATTGTTTGGAAAGGATGGATCTTATTGAAGATGAGATCGAACCCTAACCAATCCATCACTGTATCGTTCTAAATTGATGACATTTCTATTGTATATGTTGTCTTTTAATTATTTTTTAATATATTTCATTATTGTAAATGCATGTAGTGGGATTGTGTAATGATATATACTGTAATGTACTATGAGATGGTTTAAAGAAAATGGTTTTTTAATTTTGTAAAGGAATGGAGTTTTTCTTAATAAAGTTCTTGCGTGTAATAATGCGTGTATAATTGCGTGTATATACACGCTGATACACGCGTTTTTGAAACTAGTATACACGCGGATTTAGATGCCAATATACACGCATTGGTAGACGCGTTTCTGAAACTAGTATACACGTGAATTTAGATGCCAATATACACGCGCCCGATACTACTCATATACATGCGTGACCATACACGCGCCCGTAACGTATCGCGTGTATTGAACGCATGTATGGCAACAGTGTCTTGTAGTGCGAACTCGTCTTGCTTCACAAGTTGATAAACTATCAGTAAGATGATTCTTTACTAGGGGAAGTTAGTTGGTTGGGGGCCCCGCCCCACCAGGGTAGGTACGGTGCCATTTTGCCGGTGTCGGAAAGTCCCCTTGATAGGTAAGACTAGTTTCCTAGTTCGGGAACCCCAAGGTTCCTAGTTCACTTAGCGAGTATTATTCGTCCCTCGCCCTAAAACGCTTTGTGAAATGTCACCAGCAGGGCGGTGGGGGCGGCGGGGCTGGTGACATCCATGGAAAGAAAGTGGGTCCGCGGGCCTTTCTGAACTGTGAAGACGAAGTACACCTTTGGCTTCGTTTGGAGTGCACCGAGACCTCAGTGATTCAAAAAACCCCCGGATTGGAATTGGAAAGAAAGCCGGAGCGAAGCGTAGGGACTAAGCAAGATTAACCTTATGAAATAAACACCTTTCCCAGGGTTTCCTATCCCGTCTATTCCCAAACCCTAATCCTTGGAAACTACATCTACCTCTCCCGTCCGTTCCCAAACCCTAATCCTTGGAAACTACATCTACCTCAATCTCTGAGAACTAAATCTCTCTCCCCCATTCGCACAAGTCTCCCAAGAATTAACCAATTTTGGCTAAACTGCATAAACGCCTGAACTCGCGGCTCTGGGCTTTGAACCACATTGTTACTAATTGCTATCCATCTTGCTTAGTGGGCCAACCGAAACAACGATATGAGCCAAGAGTTTGAGATTCCTCTTGAAAACATAATCCCAGTGGCGGCAGCTTATCAGTTATGGGAGTATGTGATCCTAGCAAAGCTAAGATCACAATGCGTGATTAAGCATGGGAGCTCATTGCCCACTACTTCATGCCTGGGATTTCGATCTCGGCCCCGAGTGCCCCTACACCCCTTCTTGGGGTCTTTGCATCGATTCAGAGAAATTCTTGTATATAGAATGGAATGGGTTGAAGCCGAGTCCTGGCATGTTAAAGGTCCGGAGGTGGTGGACATCGTCACTTCTTGATGTCGAAGACAGGGTGGTTCGAGTCCCGTAGGGGATAACCCTTGCCGGCTATTGCATACTGAAGGGGGCAGGCAGCCGGCTTCCTTGTTCTTGTTCCTGCGGAGGGTCGTGGGCACTATCTAATTATATATATGTGACTGTGACCTTTATTGGTCAGGGACCCTTTGACAAACCGAGTTCACAATCTTTCTTCACCAATCGATCGCTTCCCGGAGATTGATCCCTTATTCGCCATCCCTTATTCGCCAAGACCAGGCCTGGATCAATCAGATGGGTGACGGTCACCAAAGTGAAGTAGTGCACTCGATCCCCCTTGGAAGTAGGAGTTGGTCAATCCCACTTCAGGGCTTGAATGATTTTTAAGGGTTTTCAAGAGGGCGAGGTAGGTCTTGACCAACATAACGACCAAAGAGAACCCAAGGGAACAAGGGAGAGATTATCCAACTGCCATTTTCCCACCTCGCCGGCTGGGCTCGACTTAAATTTCTATACCAAACGCTAAATTTTAAAAAACAAAAAATGGTATCCGCTCTTGATATTCACCGGCCCGCCCCTTCCACCTACCATAGTGCTCCCCCGTCCGTTACTTCACCTCAGTGCGCTCCTGCCTGCGTAACATTATGAGAGGGTTAAGAACAACAACGACGATGCTATAGCAAGGGAAAGCTAAATAAAAAGGGCTATAGGAATATGAAAAACTCCCTTCGTTGAAAAAGAAAGTGTCGATTGTCTATTCTTTAGGCACTCATGGGAAACTAATCTCTCCTAGAGGACACATGTGGGAAGTATTTGTTTCTAACAATGCCTTCGTCTTTAAGGTTTCGACCATTTTGTGTAACCATTTTGTGTAACCATTAGGATGCTCCGAAAAGCACTGGAGTACAGGAAGGAAACACTGGTGTCAAAGCATTCTTTGGGAACCACATCCTATTTTTCTTGGATGGAGGATTTGCCCCATCCGATGCGGTCGTGTGAAAGTTGTTTTCATGATTTAGGAATTCAACTGATTTTAGGTAATCCATCTTTATGTGGCACGACATGAAAGGTGCTATGAAAAACACGTAACCGACCAAATTACGTGAAATGGATAAATCGATCTGGTTAGGGCATTCTTTAGAACGTACTTCAAGAAGAATCATTTAGGGCTGCGTTGTGGTTTCTTCTTTCTTGTATCCATAGCCTTTTTCCTTCCAAAAGCTAGCAAATCAAAGTCTTTTTCGAGTGACCATGCCCTATTCAATGTGTTGCCAAATAGACGTGGATATGCTCCCTGCCTGCTTATAGGCACATCATGGTCAGGCATGAGTGCCACTTCTCCCTCCTTTTGTTTAGAGAGAGCGGATTACCTGTCTATTGGGGACAGAAGACTGAACGACTTCCCGGTAAAAAAAGTGGGACCTTTCACTGATTATGGTCCCAACCATCCGCAGGTAACACCGGCGAGATCTTTTAGGGAGGAGAGCCCCGGAGAGAAGTCACAGAGGGCCCATACCACCTGCCTAACCTTTTAGGAACCGGGAAGCACTTGGCGAATGCCAAGTAGAAGGGAAGGAGCCTCTGCATTTGTCATGCCCTTCGAAACAGAATATCTTTAAGGTAAGTTTTACCTGACTACACTGAAAAGCAAGCCATTTTCCTCTCTATACAAACTCCAAGAGGGAAGGAGCCTATGCATTTGTCATGCCCTTCAAAATAGAATAACTTTAAGGCAAGTTTTACCTGACTACACTAAAAAGCAAGCCATTTTCCTCTCTGCAAACTCCAGGAGGGAGTGGACCCCGGGGAAGGAAGGGCCACGGGGGGGGAGTTGTGAGGGAGTTTCCACCCTCCTTTCAGTCATTATCACCACGTTGACCACACTGAAAAACACATAACTTTTGGTTCTATCATTCTCACTCTACTAGAAGTGTTTGTAATGCATAGCATCCTTAGCTCAGTCGGATAGAGCAACAACCTTCTAAGTTGAAGGTCGCAGGTTCAAGTCCTATAGGATGCGAAAAGTGCACATTAGATCGTAAACCTACGGGAATGCTTTGCCCTTGTTCAGGGCTTAGGGTTCTTCCTTTCAACCAAACTTGCATCATGCTTCGGTCACTTTTTCGCTATAGTGGTATATGGGGTTACCCGCCCTCCCTTCACTTCTTAAACAGCCACCATGATTACCAAGAACCAATGCTCAACGCATTTTTATGAAACGAAGAAAGACTTTTTCTTACGGATCTGGTCAAATATTTGACATTTTCTATGATTCTCTCGTTCAGGTATTCGGGGAATTCTCTCGAATAGAAGAAATATTACTATTATGTCGATGCTAATTGAGTCAATGCCATTGGCTATCAATTTAAACTTTTCGATTTTTCTGTCTATTGGGATGATATGATGGGTTAATCATTCGCTTCACTGTGTTAACGATGGCAGTTGCAAAGTCCGCAATTGGGCTGGCCATTCCGGTGGTAACTTTTCAAACTCGCGGGACCATTGCCGTGGAATTTCCTAATCGCATGAAGGGTCGAGCACCATTAAACTCGTTGCACTTCGCTTTTCTTTCTTGAATACGAAGTATACTTTGGCATTAAGGGAGGTACGATTTGAATTTCTCTTTTGAAATTCAACGGATTTACTGAAATCAAATGCTTTTTTCATTCGGGCACTTCTCGCTTCAACTTTCTGAGCCAAGATTAGGGTTTATTTTGATACATGAACCCGTCAAACCATCGATAGATCGAAAAATGTGGTTGGGGCTTGAGATCAGATCAGTAGCTAGAAGAGGATCTCGAAATTAAGTGAGGAACACATTTCCTGGGTGTGCGTGCATGCGTGCTCAGGGAGTTGAAGAGAGATAGTCCATCAGGCTGTTCTGTTCGCAAGGGCCAGCTTGATTCTCTTCCCGAGGGATCCGGATGAGGTAGCCCCAGGAGAGCGGCCGACTCCAACTATCGTCCATGTATGACCCATAATGGATCTAACCAACCACCACCCATCCCACCCTGCCCTACACGAAAGCTTATCTTTGTCCCAATAGAGTCTCTCAGTGGCATGTTTTGGTCCTCCTCCCCATTCTTGGGGAAGAGTTAGCCATCAGGGAGATACTATCATTACGGCCTAAACAATTAGGCACCCAACCCGTAAGCACAACGACCCACTTGCAAGGGCAGCGCTCTACAACTGAGCTATATCAAGTAAAGCATACGTGAACTCATCAGACGCTTCTCCCGATTCCCCTTGGCGCAGCTCGGCCATCCTGGACTTGAACTAGAGACCTCGCCCGTGAAGTGAATAATCGCACCTACACCATTCCTATTATTATCTCATCAGAATGGAGAATTAATAGATTCTTTCTCAGAAGCGACTCATCCTTTTCGGACGCAACATACAACTCTCTAAGTGTGCTCTCTATCGTATTGCGCTCTCTAAGTGTGCTTGTTCCCCTTTCCTCTCCCTCGCTAACGGCGTGGCCAGTTTCAGAAAAGAGACTTCGATGGAAGAGAGGGAGGCGTTGAGAGACCTTCTTAGCTCAACCCTGTACACTCTAGGATCCTTTTTCGGACCTGCTCCTATCATTGAAGGATGAACATAGGCATTTCATTACATACAAATAGAGGCTTTTTGGAATACATTTCCCTAGAGAAGCAGTCCAAAATTTGACATTCTATTATGGGCTTTCCCCAAGCCAAGGTGACTCCCTCGTAAAAGCCTCATTGGAAGAGCTATTCCCGTCGTTGTACCGCCATACGGAGGTTGACATATGGGAAGCGCTATTCCTATCATTGTACCGCTTTACAGAGGTGGATACAAGGGAAAAGCGGTAGATCAAGAAGACAGCTTAGTGCGTGCAATCTGAGGCAACCACCAAAAATGACCCCTTATCTGCCCGAGGAGTTATCATGGGCATGACAGCCCTATCTGCCAGGGTTTCTTTATGCATCTTTCCATCCATAAATCCAATTTAGTAGGAATTACACTTTTAGAATAAAAGAATTTCTCTTATGCATCTAATTTGCATAAAATCCAATTATGATGAAAATCTCACTTTTAATATATAAAAAAATCTTTTATGTATATGTTTATGCATACAAATCATTTTTGATCAAAATCATTCTTTTGATATAAAATAATTTCTTTTATGCATCTAATTTATGCATAAAATCCTTTATTATGAAAATCACACTTTTTAATATTTTAAAAAAAATCTTTTATGCATATGTTTATGCATACAAATCATTTATGATCAAAATCATTCTTTTGATATAAAAGAATTTCTTTTATGCATCTAATTTATGCATAAAATCCTTTATTATGAAAATCACACTTAATATTAAAAAAAATCTTTTATGCATCTACTTATGCATAAAAATCAATTATGATGAAAATCACACTTTTATAAATAAATATTTTTGGTATACATTTTTCTATGTCTAGAATGAAAATAACCCTTTAAGAATACTCATACGATGGAGATTATTCTTTTTAACATAAAATTTAATTACTAGAAATCCTCTTTTTCTTAATTCATCAATTATGCATAACATAAAAATCAATTTCTCCATGATTACAATGAAATTCTTTCAATTCATCTAGGATGATAATTCCTAGAATGTGGTAGGAAGTCCTCTTTTCATGCTTTGAAGGAAATTATTTTATGTGTAATTTTTACAGAAATTTTGCCATAGCTCTGCTGCTATGACTGATAAATCTCAATTATTTTAAAGGATAAAGCTTATCATTAAGGGAATGATTAGAATGATCCCTAATTGGATCATTAACCCATAATGGATTGAATCATCAATATTCATGAAATACATAAACTAAAAGCATAGAAAAAAGCCATTAATTTGGCCTCAAGCATAGATTAATCTTGGATTAAGGAAAAGGTTTATGAAAAGCTTCATTTGGATTGAGAATAGGTCATGAGAATGACCATTCTTTGAATGAGAGAGAGAAATTACATAAAAACCATTAAAATTAAGCATAAATGGAAATTTATATAATTCTTTACTACCATTCATCAATTAACTTCAATAGCATTCAAAAACCATTCCAATTAAGCTTCTGAAGCTTGAGAGGGGTTGAGAAGAGAGAAACATTGAGAATTTATAGAAAAGATCAAAATTTACCATTTACCTTACAAATTGCTTGATTCTTTGTTCACTATAGAGGCCCCCAACCAATCAAATTGTTTGGTGTGCTGATGGAGTCACCCATGGAGATTGAAGAAAGAGGAAAGCTCCAATTTCTTCAATTTGGAGAGAATTTTAGAGAATAGTAAAAATTAGCATTATTTCAGCATCATTTTGGCATAGTATAACTCTCCTATTTCTTCAATTTGGAGAGAATTTTAGAGAATAGTAAAAATTAGCATTATTTCAGCATAATTTTGGCATATTTTTTTCACAAAGACTCAGGTTCTATTTATAAGAGAGGGAGGCTCTAACCAAGACCAACTGATTTTTAGAATTTTCTAGATTTCAGTTTGGTTGAATTTGGACTAGATTTGGACCTAGTTTGGTTCCTTTTTATTCAGTTTTTATTCGGTTTGATCCAAGAGAGAGGAGAGATAAAAATATCACATTATTTTTTAGTTTAAAACTCATTCAAGCATGTGAAGTATGCACCTCCTTGAAGGGACTCCCCTTCCTTACATATGTGTCAAAATGGAATGATTATACCCAAAATATCTCATTTTTTTAGTAATACTCATAGTTTTTTACTTGTACATAGTCAACTCTTCATCTTATGTGAGCATTTACTCATTTTTGGGTAATTTCTTTTACAAATTGGATTTATCTCCTCCCCACACATGGATTGATTATATTGGCCCATAGGAACCTTAATTTAAAATTTCAAAAAAATCTTGACCCCTCTTGAGCAGATTATACTTGATTTCTAATGCACCTTCTGGAAATATTTTTGAACTTCTATTTCAGGGGAACTTATATTAATAGGATGATAATTTTTTCTATCCAAAAATATTCAAAATCTAAATAATCTCTCTCTAGAATTTTTTCTCTCTCTAGGCCAAAACAGGTAGAAACAAGATCTTTGATATTTCTGAAGAGGGATTTGACTACAGGGAAAGATACTGGACATCCTGAGAGGCTGGGGAGGAATCTTACATTCTACCCCACTAAAGAAACGCGAGATGTCCTCATCTCGCAAAACTCGAGGAGAATTATTTTTCTTAAGATCCAACTGATTATGGGTTCCTTATATTTTGGTGAACCCAAATAGAATCCTGGGATAAAGATCCCTTATATAAAACTCATTATTAAATAACAATTCCACATCCATCATAACATTCAATTCCTTATCACAATAATGTTTCATTAGACCGAAATTTCTATTTGAACAGTCCTTCATGGAAATTTTTCATTTATGCAGATTTTAATTTGACCTCCTTTAACTTGATCCACTGGGTCAAGTGTTAAGAGCAGCAATCTGCCAGCACAACCCACTAATCTCATAGTGATTTGATGGAGTTATTAATGTCATTCTAGTTATGAACATCATCACAGGGACTCGTCCCATTCATCCTCATTGTGGTTTTGCTCAGCTTATTACATTTCAACCAAATTTCAAGAATCATCATTTTTCAATCAGAATCCAAATCAACTCATCAGTTCACAACCAGAATTTAAAAATCATATCAACCACATTCGAATTCATCATCTGGATAGCATTAATGCTTATAATTTCAAGTATTAGATTTACTCGTATATACTGCCAGTAAAGAGCTGCAGTCATACCCTCGGTATATACGGGTAGTCATGGTTCTTGGAACTATCATGTCTAGGCCTCAAGCAAGTTAGGGATTCCATATAATTGCGGTACTTCCATCTGAAGACCCAATTACCAATTTACAAATTTCAGTTTGAATATCAAATTGTATGAATTTTATCCATAATTACAACCTTTTAGTACTTCTTGATAAATTTTTGACATATTTGGCTTCTTGGTTGATCCTCATTAGCCGACTTGGCTCTGTTACCAACTGTAAGATCCCTATCTCCATCGCGCAATGGATTCGGAGCAGCGAAAGTAGCACATCTTGCGCGAGGCAGGGTCCCACACTTGGGGCCTCGCCCACAGATATCCGGACAGGTAGCTAATTCCTTGATTCTTCCAAACCGAACTCGGAAAAACTTCTCTTGCTCGGAAAACACGTGCAATTCCACCAAGATAACTTTTCCCTAACGTAGTCAAAAGCCTTAACTAACTGAGCTCATCTGACCGGGCCCGTAAGTCCTATAGTTAGATCAGGGAAAAAGACTATACTTGGATCATAGAGACCAACGCTTTTTTCCTCATTGAGAGGCATAGCCATTGATTCTTTTCCATGGAACAATTTTTTTGTCCAGGATTTACTTCATCTATCGAACTAAACAGAAATTGAGTCTCGATTTACGGATCCATCAGTCCAGCCTAACCCCATCCACCAGTCCCATGGGTTAGCCAACTGCCCAACCATTGTAGTGATGGGATCCAATTAGGAATTTGGTTAGGTCTTGTCCCGGGTACCAGGGAAAAGAGTTCCCAGGCCCCCTAGTCGGAAGTTCATGCAAACATAAAACTAGTCACACCACTTACACACCCAGTATGAAATTGCCTTTTTCTCAACATTAGCTAACTTTAAAACAATCCTTTAATGAAACCACTTACACACCCAATATGAAATTACCTTTTTCTCAGCATCAGCTAACTTTAAAACAATCCTTTAATGAAACCATTATGTCACTGATGACAATCCTCAAAATCTCTGGTTGAATCCATATTTCCAATCATTCATTGGTGTACTTATGGCATCATTGGCATCATTCATTCATTGGTGTACTTATGGCATCATTGGCAACCAGAACGCTCACCACCTGTTCACTCAGGGGCCTTTTCAATAGTTCCTAGCTCATAGTACCCGGCAATATTTTCACATATAAAAATCAAGATGGAATCCTCGTTGAAGATCAGCAAGATCAATCACCAGATCCATATAAGAGAGCCATGGACACATCCGTTGAGGACCAGTAAGGTCAATCAACCAGATCCATGCCCGGTTTCCGAAAACAACTCTTACTCCTTGTTCCAATATCTTCCACGATGCACGTGTGGGTATCTTCGGCGACCCAGAGCCCGAGCACCGTATGGTCAGCACCCTCTAGGATCCTTTGCAGGTCACCTAGCGCTTCACTCATAGGCCGCTTCCTTGGTCCCTCATCCACCATACCAGAAGCTCACCATTTAAATCGAACCGAGGCTGGTCAAGACCTCGGTCGACCTTGCTACGCGAGACGTCCTCCATTGACTCTCCGTCTCAGCAGTTGCAACTTTACCAAATAGGTCTCCACGACCTTAATCACAAGACGGTCAAAATGCTTCCCCAGCATTCTTGACATAAAACAATCATTTACAAACAGGTCATAAATACAGTTTCTATAATGAACTCATGTCTTTCCAGATTGTTCCACATCAATCCATATTACTTAACCCAATTCCAATTCATATGTGTATCCATTCTTGACCAGATACATCATTTTCCATCCCATCACATCAGACTCATTCACTTCACATAACATTCCTATATTTCTTAATTTACATTACGTCTCATCACATCCATTTCTCATTACATCTCATTCGTTCACATCTTATATTATTCATTCACATTCTGATTCACATGACATCTCATCTCATCCATTCGCTCATATCGACTTCATATCCATTCACATACATTTTTGCATTCATTATTCCACATACACATCCACATTCGTACATTCACATTCACATCTACATCCATACATCCATTTTCACATTCACATTCATACATCCACATCCACATCCACATTCATACTTCCACATTCACATCTACATCCATACATCCACTTTCACATCCACATTCATACATCCACATCGATACATCCATTTCCACATCCATATTCATACATCCACCTCCACATCCATACATCCACATCCACATCCACATCCATACATCCATTTTCACATCTTCATCCACATTCTTACATCCACATTCACATCTACATTCATACATACACATCCATATCCACATCCATACATTCACATCTATATTCATACATCCACATCCATACATCCACATCCACATCTACATCCATACATCCATTTTCACATCTACATCCACATTCACATCTACATCCATATATCCACATCCATACATCTATATCATACATTCACATCCGCGTTCACATTCATACATCCACATCCATACATCCATATCCGCATCCATATAATTCAGATCCGCGTTCACATTCATACATCCACATCCATACATCAATATCCACATCCATATCCACATTCACACTTCCGCATTCACATTCACATACATCCATATCCTTATCCACATTCCATATCTACATTCATACATCCACATCTACATTCATACATCCACTTCCATACATACACATCCATATTCATACATCCATATCCACATCCACATCCACATCCATACACATCCATATTCATACATCCATATCCACAACCACATCCATACATCCACATCCACATCTACATCCATACATCCATTTTCACATCTACATCCACATTCATACATCCACATTCACATCTACATCCATACATCCACATACATATCCACATCCATACATCTATATCATACATTCACATCTGCGTTCACATTCATACATCCACATCCATAAATCCACATCCATACATCCACATCCATACATCTATATCATACATTCAAATCCGCGTTCACATTCATACATCCACATCCATACATCCATTTCTACATTCCCATTCATATAACCACATACGCCTTCACATCTATTCTTTTACATCACATCCATTCTCACCCTATCACAATCCATATACATCTTATCCCATCAGATACACTTCTTACCTCGTCCCATACACATCTTATCACATCCTAACTCACCTTATCACATCCTAACTCATCCCATATGCATCTTATCACATCCTATCACTTCTCATACACATCTTATCACATCCTATCACTTTCCATACGCATCTTATCACATCCTATCACATCTCATACACCTCTTATCACATCCTATCACATCTCATACGCATCTTATCACATCCTATCACATCTCATACACCTCTTATCACATCCTATCACTTCTCATACACATCTTATCATATCCTAGCACATCTCATACGCATCTTATCACATCCTATCACTTCTCATACACATCTTATCACATCCTAGAACATCTCATACACATCTTATCACATCCTATCACATCTCATACACATCTTATTAGGCATAAAGATAACTTTAGTAGGAATAACACTTTTATAATAATCCTTTTATGCATTTTACTATGCATAAGTTTCAATTTAATGAGAATAATACTTTCGAAATAAAAATAAATATTTTATACATCTTTCTATGCATAAATTTTCATCTTAATGCAATTAACACTTTTAGAAAAAATCTTTTATGCATCTATCTATGCATAAAATCAAAATTGATAAGAATAACTCTTTTGAATTAAAAATAAAATTCTTTATGCATCTTTCTATGCATAAAATCAAAATTGAAAAGAATAACTCTTTTGAATTAAAAATAAAATTCTTTATGCATCTTTCTATCAAAATTGATAAGAATAACACTTTTGGGTTAAAATAATTTCTTTATGCATCTACCCATGCATAAATCCAATTTAGTAGGAATTACACTTTTAGAATAAAAGAATTTCTCTTATGCATCTAATTTGTGTATAAAATCCAATTATGATGAAAATATCACTTTTAATATAAAAAAATCTTTTATGTATATGTTTATGCATACAAATCATTTTTGATCAAGATCATTCTTTTGATATAAAATAATTTATTTCATGCATCTAATTTATGCATAAAATCCTTTATTATGAAAATCACACTTTTAATATTAAAAAAAATCTTTTATGCATACAAATCATTTATGATCAAAATCATTCTTTTGATATAAAAGAATTTCTTTTATGCATCTAATTTATGCATAAAATTCTTTATTATGAAAATCACACTTTTAATATTTAAAAAAAAGTTTATGCATCTACTTATGCATAAAATCAATTATGATGAAAATCACACTTTTATAAATAAATATTTTTGGTATACATTTTTCTATGTCTAGAATTAAAATAACCCTTTAAGAATACTCATACGATGGAGATTACTCTTTTTAATATAGAATTTAATTACTATAAATCCTCCTTTTTTTAATTCATCAATTATGCATAACATAAAAATCAATTTTCCCATGATTACAATGAAATTCTTTCAATTAGTCTAGGATGATAATTCCTAGAATGTGGTAGGAAGTCCTCTTTTCATGCTTTGAATGAAATTATTTTATGTGTAATTTTTACAAAAATTTTACCATAGCTCTGCTGCTATGACTGATAAATCTCAGTTATTTTAAAGGATAAAGCTTATCATTAAGGAAATGATTAGAATGATCCCTAATTGGATCATTAACCCATAATGGATTGAATCATCATGAAATACATAAACTAAAAGCATAGAAAAAAGCCATTAATTTGGCCTCAAGTATAGATTAATCTTGGATTAAGGAAAAGCTTTATGAAAAGCTTCATTTGGATTGAGAATAGGTCATGAGAATGACCATTCCTTGAGTGAGAGAGAGAAATTACATAAAAACCATTAAAATTAAGCATAAATAAAAATTTATGTAATTCTTTACTACCATTCATCAATTAATTTCAATAGCATTCAAAAACCATTCCAATTAAGCTTCTGAAGCTTGAGAGGGGTTGAGAAGAGAGAAACATTGAGAATTTATAGAAAAGATCAAAATTCACCATTTATCTTACAAATTGCTTGATTCTTTGTTCACGATAGAGGCCCCCAACCAATCAATTGGTTTGGTGTGCTGATGGAGTCACCAATGGAGATTGAAGAAAGAGGGAAGATCCAATTTCTTCAATTTAGAGAGAGTTTTAGAGAATAGTAAAAATTAGCATTATTAATTTTGGCATAGTATAATTCTCCTATTTTTTACAAAGACTTAGGTTCTATTTATAGGAGAGGGAGGCTCTAACCAAGACCAACTGATTTCTAGAATTTTTTAGATTTCAGTTTGGTTGAATTTGGACTAGATTTGGACCTAGTTTGGTTCATTTTTTATTCGGTTTTGATTCGGTTTGATCCAAGAGAGAGGAGAGATAAAAATATCACATTATTTTTTAGTTTAAAACTCATTCAAGGATGTGAAGTAGGCACCTCCTTGAAGGGACTCCCCTTCCTTACATATGTGTCAAAATGGAATGATTATACCCAAAATATCTCTTTTTTTTAGTGATACTCATAGTTTTTTACTAATAACCCTTGTACATAGTCAACTCTTCATCTTATGTGAGCATTTAGTGATACTCATAGTTTTTTACTAATAACCCTTGTACATAGTCAACTCTTCATCTTATGTGAGCATTTACTCATTTTTGGGTAATTTATTTTACAAATTGGATTTATCTCCTTCCCACACATGGATTGATTATATTGGCCCATAGGAACCTTAATTTAAAATTTTGAAAAAATCTTGACCCTCAGGATAATGCCTCTTGAGCAGATTATACTTGATTTCTAATGCACCTTCTGGAAATCTTTTTGAACTTCTGTTTCAGGGGAACTTATATTAATAGGATGAGAATTTTTTCTATCCAACAATATTCAAAATCTAAATAATCTCTCTCTAGAATATTTTCTCTCTCTAGGCCCAGGTAGAAACAAGATCTTTGATATTTCTGAAGAGGGATTTGACTACAAGGGAAGATACTGGACATCCTAAGAGATTGGGGAGGAATCTTACAGTAGGAAGGAGATAAATAGAAGAATAAAAGGAAAATCTCCCAAAAATGAGTAAATACGCACATAAGATGAAGAGTTGACTAAGGACAAGGTTAATAGTTAAAAAAGAGAGTTATTCAGATGAAATGATGCATTTTTGACACCTCAGTATGGGGAAATTCTCCTCATTGTCATGAGAGTATATTTTAAGTCCTCTTTAAAAATATTATTTTCCCCTCTTGAGTAATTTGGGGACGCCTAGGTTACTCTTGCGTCATGCCGGCTAGGTTAATATCGTGGGTGACACCACTATAAATATTAATACGTGTGGTATATGACGTATGCTTGGGGCTGTCTATGATTATTTCAGTTAGGTTTGTATGGCAGGGTGATTCCTGGGATACTTAAGCCTGGTAGTCAATCATGAGTTGGTGATGGTTTGTGCCTATTTAATATTTGTGGGATTAATTTAATTATTAATTGGGCTTATATTTTCAGGTGAAGAAGATTACGAGGATTGATAAATAATGTCGAGGAGAATGTTTCTTATGCGCATCATATTTATTTTTACAAGCGTAGCTTGTAACCTTAGTAGTTGATTTTTTCATTTTGATACATTGGAAAAAATACATTTATAATGTTGAATTTATTAAAGCCTAAAGGCTTTACCCTAGCCCCAATTTTTGGGACACTCTATCTTTTTTGTGGAAGAGTGTCGTGCTCTCTAAAAGCACACTTTGTATATTTTTGGGAGCTATGGCCTATTTTTGGTTGAAAGCTAATAAAAATACTCTTGTGTGGGGGAAGGCCACGCACAAGGGGGGGGAAGATTGCACCCAGTTGATGGTGATGTTTTTCTTTCTCTTGCCTTATGTTTTGTTATGTGCTTTAATTTTTAATTTAATTCAAGTAATTGTTTTAATATTTGATATAATTTATGAGTTTTTGATTATTCCCTTCAAGAAGATTAAAGGGTCCCGTGAGAGTGGTATCAAAGCTTTGGTGTAATTTAATTTTCTTAAAGGCAGTCAAAAGAGATGAAAGAGACAAAAACAGACGTGATTTTGGTAATTTTCTTGAATTTAAATTAAAGAAAAACACGTTTAGGAATTTTTGTTTATGTATGGATGAAATAAAGCTTGTTTTTAACCACTGGGTAATCAATCTCCATTAATCTATTGCCCAAAGGATAAAACTAGGTGAAAACCATTAGTGGGTTTCCCAAAACCATAAAACCACCTTCCTCTTCACTAATCCTCTTCTTAATCTGTCCGTACGGATTGAAAGAGCAAGGAGAGGAGCATGGAGGGTCATAGCATGAGTGCTAAACCAATAAGACTGTCTGAATTCTATAATCAAGGGTGGGAGGTGATAGATTTTTCTTAATTTCTCTCAATTAATAAAAGTTGTGAGATCCCTATTCCCACCGCGCAACGGATTCGGGGTACTAGCAGCGGAAGTAGCACTTCTAGTGCGAGGCAGGGTCCCACACTCGGGGCCTCGTTCACGGATATCCGGACAAGAGACTAATCCGTCGGTTTTTCCAAAACCGAACCCGGAAAAAACTTCCCTTACCCGGAAAGCACGGGTGATTCCACCAAGATAACTTTTTACTCTAACGTAGTCAAGATCATTACTGATCACGCTGATCCGACTGCACCTATAAAGATACTAGGTCGGATCAAGGAAGAAACTTGCACTTGGATCATTGGGATCAACGCTTTTTTTCCCGTCAAGAGTCACAGCCGTTGATTCCTATCCATTGAACAATTACTATCCGGGATTTACTTTATCTATCGTAATAACAGAAATTAAGTTTCGATTTATGGATCCATCAGTTCAACCTAACCCCATCTAGTCCCATGGGTTAGCCAACCTCCCAACCACTGTAGTGATGCGATCCAATTAGGGATTTGGTTAGGTTTTGTCCCGAGTACCAAGGAAAAGAGTTCCAAGGCCCCCTAGCCGGAAGTTCATGCAAACATAAAACTAGTCACACCACTTACACACCCAATATGAAATTACCTTTTTCTCAGCATCAACTAACTTTAAAACAATCCTTTAATAAAACCATTATGTCACTGATGACAATCCTCAAAGTCTCTGGTTGAATCCTTATTTCCAGTCATTCATTCATCGATGTACTTATGGCATCATTGGCAACCAGAACGCTCACCACCTGTTCTCTCAGGGGCCTTTTCCATAGTTCCTAGCTCATAGTAACCGGCATTATATTGATATAATAGAATGGAATCTCCATGGAAGATCAGCAAGATCAACCCACATATCCATATAAAAGAGCCATGGACTCATCCATTGAGGACCAGCAAGGTCAATCAACCAGGTCCATGCCTGGTTTCAGAAAACAACTCTTACTCCTTGTTCCAATATCTTTCTTGACGCACGCGTGGGTATCCTAGGCGACCCAGAGCCTGAGCACCGTATGGTCAGCACCCTCTAGGATCCTTTGCAGGTGACCTAGCGCTTCACTCATAGGCCCCTTCCTTGGTCCCTCATTCACCGTACCGGAAGCTCACCATTTTAATCGAACCGAGGCTGGTCAAGACCTCGGCCGACTTTGCTACGCGAGACGTCCTCCATTGACTCTCCGTCCTCCATTGACTCTCCATCCTCACAGCAGTTGTATCTTTATCAGTTAGGTCTCCACAATCTTAATCACAAGACGGTCAAAATGCTTCCCCAGCATTCTTGACATAAAACAGCCATTTACAAACAGCATTTACAAACAGTTTACAAATACAGTTTCTATATTAACTCTCATTTTTTCACATTATCCCTCATCAGTCCACATTACCACATTCCATTTATATGTGTACTCATCCCATCACATCATTTTCCATCTCATCACTTCAGATTCCTTCACATCACATATCATATATTCACATCCATACATATATCCACATCCACATCCACATTCACATCCATACATATATCCACATTCACATCCATACATCCACATCTACATCCATGCATCTATTTTCACATCCACATCTACATGCACATTCATGCATCCTCATCCATACATCGACATCTACATGCACATTCACATCCATACATCCACATCTATATGCGTACATTCACATCTACATGCATACATCCACATCCACATTCATACATCTACATCTACATGCATACATCCACATCTCCATGCATACATCCACATCCACATTCACATTCACATCCATACATCTACATCTACATGCATACATCCACCTCCACATTCACATCCACATCTATACATCTACATCTACATGCATATATCCACATCTCCATGCATACATCCACATCCACATTCACATTCATATCCATACATCTACATCTACATGCATACATCCACATCTCCATGCATCTACATCCACATCCTCATTCACATCCATACATCCACATTCACATTCACATCTACATGCATACATCCATACATACACATCCACATTCACATCTACATGCATACATCCATACATACACATCCACATTTACATCCATGCATCCACATCCATACATCCACATTCATGCATCCACATCTACATGCATACATCCATACATACCCATCCACATTCACATCCATATTCTCACCCTATCACAATACATATACATCTTATCCCATCACATACACTTCTTACCTCATCCCATACACATCCTATCACTTCTTAACTCATCTTATCACATCCTAACTCATCTCATATGCATCTTATCACATCTTATCACTTCCCATATCTTTTATGCATACCTCTATGCATGAAATTCAATTATGCTAAAAGTAACACTTTTATAATAAAATAATCATCTTTTATGCATACCTCTATGCATGAAATTCAATTATGCTAAAAGTAACACTTTTACAATAAAATATTCATCTTTTATGCATACCTCTATGCATGAAATTCAATTATGCTAAAAGTAAAACTTTTATAATAAAATATTCATCTTTTATGCATACCTCTATGCATGAAATTCAATTATGCTAAAAGTAACACTTTTACAATAAAATATTCATCTTTTATGCATATCTCTATGCATGAAATTCAATTATGCTAAAAGTAAAACTTTTACAATCAAATATTCATCTTTTATGCATACCTCTATGCATGAAATTCAATTATGCTAAAAGTAACACTTTTATAATAAAATATTCATCATTTATGCATACCTCTATGCATGAAATTCAGTTATGCTAAAAGTAACACTTTTATAATAAAATATTCATCTTTTTTGCATACCTCTATGCATGAAATTCAATTATGTTAAAAGTAACACTTTTATAATTAAAAAAAGATGAATTTTCTTTTACTAATTTCTAAAAATTTTGCCAATACCTCCTTTGTATGGCTGACCATTTTTCAATTTTCTACATCTTTAAAACTAATTACAAGTACACCAATATTGAAATTATCCTAAAGCAAATATTTTTTTTTCACTTAATTGAGATAAACATTTTAAAAATTTGACATTAATCACTTAACCATTCACCTAGGATAGAGAATGGTTGGTTTTGTTGGAGAAGAGAGGGGAATGCCTTTTGTAATGAGGCCTAACATTATAGAGAAGACATAAAGCATAAAAACCATTTTAAAACCATAAAAATCCATAAAATAATTGAAAGAAAGAAGAACCACCAACTTACTAATGACTTTGATAGCTTTCCTTTGGCTTGATGGTTTGAGGGTTCAACTCTTGTTTGAACAAGAGTGGCCACCAATCTTTGGAAGATGCAAATGTCAAAAACTAATGAATTTTTAACAAATTCATAGTTCTTGGCTTGGCTGGAGTAGAGTAAGAATGCATTAGACATTGTTGAGTTTCAACAAAGGAGAAGGCCTCTATTTATAGGAAAAAGTGAGCTCCTAACCAAACAAACTGACTCTAGAATTTTCCAACTCAGTTTGGTCAATTTTTGATCAGTTAAGCTAACTTTTTGCAACTAGACTTGAATTAGGAGAGAGGAGAGATAAAATATCACATTATTTATGAGTTTAAAACTCATTCAAGCATGTGAAATATGCACCTCCTTTAATGGACTCCCCTTCCTTACATATGTGTCAAAATGGAATCATTATACCCAAAATATCTCATATTTTTAATATTGCTCATAGTTTCTTACTAATAAACCTTGTACATATTCAACTCTTCATCTTATGTGAGCATTTACTCATTTTTGGATACCCAAATTATCTCATTTTTTTTATATTACTCATAGTTTTTTACTAATAAACCTTGTACATTTTCAACTCTTCATCTTATGTGAGCATTTACTCATTTTTGGATACCCAATTTATCTCATTTTTTTGATATTACTCATAGCTTTTTACTAATAAACCTTGTACATTTTCAACTCTTCATCTTATGTGAGCATTTACTCATTTTTGGGTATCTTCTTTTACAAATTGGATTTATCTCCTCCCTACACATGGATTGATGCTATTGGCCCATAGGAACCTTAATTGGACCATAATCCAAAAATTTCTAAAAATCTAGACCCTTAGACTAAGGTCCTTCATACCCATTTCCAATTAATTCCAATTGCACATTAGAAAGTTCTTTTTGAATTTCTATTTCAGGGGAACTTATTTTAATAAGATGAGTTATTTTTCTATCCAAAAATATTCATGATCTGAATATTCTCTCTCTAAAATATTTTCTCTCTCTAGGTTAAAACAGTTAGAAACAAGGTCTTTTATATTTCTGAAGAGGAAATTGATTACAGGGGAAGATGCTGGACATTTTGAGAGCCTGGGGAGGAATCTTACAAAAGCGGCAAGCCTCTACACACACACAAATCAAAACCTATATATATATATATAATTTCAATTAATTTCTTTCCCTCCCTCTCTCTCTCTCTCCAATTGAATGGGAGGCGACTGCCGATTTCAGTCTCCCATCCCTCCACAACTCGGCATGCAGTGAATTTTTTCGTGGGCTGATTCCTTTTTGCGCTCTAGCGCTTGGCGTTGGGCATTGGCCAAGTTACAAGCTTTATAGTAAAGCTTTCATAAGCTTTTTAATAAGCTTAATAAATTTAATATTAAAAGCTTTATAAGATAAAGCTTAGTATAAATCTTTGTTAAGTTTTTTTTAAAAAATAAGCTTTGTGTAATATGATCTTTATGTAAGCTTTTTCATGAGTCAACCATGAGGATGACAACTTGTCTTTCAATCGAGAGGGTGATTCTCAACATTTATGACAATCCAGGTAAGTCTAAAACTCATACTTATGTATTATTTAATTTTATAGTTAAATTCTAATATATAGGTCAAGATAGTTCAATTATTAAATATGTACTTTCTATATACAAAAGAAAATACATATTAGATCATTTACTATCAAGTCTTGGATGAACTAACAATGATGATATAGTAAAGTTACTTTAATTTTACACAAGTGATTGAAGCTTTAATTATTAAAGCTTATTTTAAAGGGTACATGGATTATTTCTTGAAAAATTATGCATTTGTGTATTGAGCTAACTTGGCAGGACTCACATCTGGCTCGACATTCCATATGAGATAAGAAACCCTATCTTTTCTCTTGTTTTAAATTTTTCCTATTCCTTTTAATTGTCAGGAAATGGGTGAATATCCGCAGCACCGTCGTACTATTCAAGAACAGCTTGATTCTCTCCATATTCTTTTGAATCAAGAATGAGAGCATCGAGACAACTTTCAAACAAAGTTTGAATGACATCTGTCTTGAATGAACAAATATATTAAGAAGAAAGTTAAAACTGTGGAAGTATCTGACATGCATAGCCTGACCAATGACATCGTATCCAAGCTGTCTATTGTCAAGTGTTTCAGGTGTAAGATGATGGGACATTATGCTAGATCTTGCCCAACTAAAAAGAAGAACCAAATTGCACCAAAGTACATGCTTGACACCGAAGAGGTTAACGCACTCGACACATTAACCAACGGTGGAGGTATGTGTAAAATAAATAAATAAATAAATTATTTATTGTATACAATTTCTTGTTTACTTTTGTATCTGTTTTCTGAATAATCTTTCCTTCTAGACCTAGTTAGAAAACTTTATCTCCTGAAAAGAATTTTAGATACCTTGACCTAACTAGAAAGATCGAGACAAGATTAGCAAAAGTTATCTTCAAGATCTAGTTGCCCAAATTCAAGTAAAAATTATTGCTAGGACATTTCATAGAAGATTAAGACCAATTTGAAGATTCAAGAACCAAGCAAGTTTCTCCAGTCTTTGATTCAAGTTATCAATTGCTTCACCATCAAATTTAGTGATGTCAATGAGAAAAGTAAAGAAATAGCTCTCAAGTGACTATAAGAAACCAAGCTTAAGTTGTATACCAATCACAATTACGAAGTTTATACCAATTCAAGTAAAGTTTTGTCTAAATTTTCAAGTGTTCTAGTTTAAGATCTATCCAAGTACAAGATTCTTTCTAGACCAAGAATTGCTCTAAGTCAAAGATATATTCAACCACAAGATTTAAACCCCTTAAGAATAAGATTTATTCAAGAATTGCAATTATGATTATTTAAAGACTAATCTCTCAATTTTCGTCCATTCAAGTATTTTTAATCTAAGCCAAGATTCATTACTAGTATATCAAGTTCTTGCTACTAGGGCGCAAGATGTCTATCTTTTTTCAAGTTCTGATTTCAAGTTTAAGATTAAGCTTGAGATCAAGATCCCCTTTAGATTTCATTGTTTACAAGTAAGATTCACAAATTCAAGAATTATAAACCTATTCAAAGATTATAATTTTTGAATTTAGTTAGACAATTACAAGATTAAGATCAAGAACAAATCCCCAGAATTCATCAAGTTATTGACAGTAAGTGATTATTTTTCAATCTTAAGTTGATAAGAATTTCCATTTTGACCTAATTCATTTTTGGAATAAGACTTGTAGTCTAATTTTGAGGATAGAGAAAAGTTATGTCAGAATGAAAGTTTCAGAGAGAATTAGCTACTCCGTCTCAAACTTCTAATCTTAAGGTAGTGTCGTGTGGAATTAATCTATGGTATGGGACATTAGATTGGTTTCACATGGCTACACCAGACGTATCTATGTCTTCTATCTTTCACCAGCGAGTGTTTGTATGTGGAAGGTACCTCTGTGGAATGGGACACTTAGATACATTTCACATGCGTTCACTTGTTTCGTTTTATTTTAAAAAATTATTTGATGTGATGATCTTGTCCTCCACTTGTGCCATGAAGCCATCCACTCATTGATTGCGCAACTGAGGACAGTTAATTCCCAATAGGGGAGACTATTATGATCCATGTTATTTGACGAATGATAGTCATGGTGATTTAATATTTAATGGATACCCAAGAAATTTTTTTGAGCTTATCCGGAGATCTTTCGTTCTTTTCAAACCCAGCAAACCTGCAATTGAGGGCAATTCCAAACTTAAGCAAGAGGGATGTCATGAGAATATATTTTAAGTCCTCTTTAAAAATATTATTTTTTCCTCTTGAGAAATTTGGGGACGCCTAGGTTACTCTTGCGTCATGCTGGCTAGGTTAATATCGTGGGTGACACCACTATAAATATTAATACGTGCGATATATGACATATGCTTGGGACCGCGTCTATGATTATTTAAGTGATACTTACGTCTGGTAGTTATGTGTTGTGTCTGTTTAATATTTGTGGGATTAATTTAATTATTAATTGGGCTTATATTTTCAAGTGAAGAAGATTACGAGGTGTGATTTTTATCATAAATGATTTTTATGCATAAACATATGTATAAAAGATACGTTTTTCATTAAAAGTGTGATTTTCATCATCAATGATTTTTTTGCATAAAAGATATTTTTTTAAATTAAAAGTGTGATTTTCATCTTAAATGATTTTTATGCATAAAATTAGGTATAAGAGATTTTTTTATATTAAAAGTGTGATTTTCAATGATTTTTATGCATAAAAGATATTTTTTAATATTAAAAGTGGGATTTTCATCATAAATGATTTTTATGCATAAAAGATATTTTTTAAGTAAAAGTGTGATTTTCATCATAAATGACTTTTTATGCATAAACATATGCATAAAAGATATTTTTTAAATATTAAAAGTGTGATTTTTACCATAAATTAGTGCATAAAAGATATTTTTTTATATTAAAGTGTGATTTTCATCATAAATATTTTTTTATGCATAAAAGATAATTTTTTTATTAAAAGTGTGATTTTCATCATAAATGATTTTTATGCATAAAAGATATTTTTTTATATTAAAAGTGTGATTTTCATCATAAATGATTTTTTTACTTTTTCTGCATAAACATATGCATAAAAGATATTTTTTATATTAAAAGTGTGATTTTCATTATAAATGATTTTTATGTTAAAAGTGTGATTTTCTGCATAAACATATGCATAAAAGATATTTTTTTATATTAAAAGTGTGATTTTCATCATAAATGATTTTTATGTTAAAGGTGTGATTTTCATCATAAATGATTTTTATGCATAAATGGGTGCAAAAAAGATATTTTTATATTAAAAAAGTGATTTTCATCATAAATGATTTTTATGCATAAACATATGTAAAAAAATAATTTTATATTAAAAGTGTGATTTTCATCATAGATGATTTTTATGCATAAATATATGCATAAAAGAAATTCTTTTATATTAAAAGAGTGATTTTCATCCTAAATGATTTGTATGCATAAGCATTTGCATAAAAGAAATTCTTTCATGTTAAAAGAGTGATTTTCATCATAAATGATTTTTATAATGATTAAAGTGCGACTTTCATCAAAATTAGATTTTATGCATAAATAGATGCATATAGAATCTTTATAATTAAATAAGGGTTCTCCTTAATCCTCTCTTAATTTTTGTAAAAATTGAAAAATGAATAAGTAGATAATATGTGAGAGGAAATTCTACCGTTTCATATTCACTAAGATGGGAATGAGAAAATTCAAATAAACTATCAAAGTCGGAGATCGGGATAAATGATTATTTTATTCCTCCTAGGAATTCATGATTAGTTTAGAAATCTATAAGCAAATATTCAAGGAACGAAATTTAGAAAAAGAGAAATTGAAATATTACCTTTCAAGAAAGATAGTTTAGGAAGAACCTTTCTAGACCCAAAACTCTGATTCAGACTATTGACCAAGACCTAATTCCTTCATCAGTTTCAATCAATGACGATGTGCCCAGTTCAGGGAAAATGCACTCAAAAAACCCACCGAATCTGAAACTAAGTTAAGACTTTTGATTTTGATATGAGGATCAAGTTAACAGAATTTGAGAAATTTTGTCTGGAATTCAGACCTGGATCTAGAAGTATTGGGATATGGATTTAAGATTTATTCATGGTATTCAAACAAAATCTAAACTGAAAACTTGCATAAAAACCCTGTTTTCTTGAAGGACTATGTTACACCAGAATGCCGGAGGGAGCATTTGGCATATGTGTTTAACTAAGGGAAGTTCGGTTGCAACAGTTGGCGGGGAGTGTTCGAGGGATAGCTCACTCGACAAAAACCTGCCCAGGCCTTGACCAGTCTAGGTACAGTGAGAAATGGTGTGTGCTTCCAGTACGATGCGCGAGGGCGACGAAGCGGTCCCTGAGTGAAGTGCCAGGACACCGAAGGAGGATCCTAGAGGGTTCTGACCAGGCGATGCACGGACTCGCGGTGCTTAGGACACCCATACGTATGTTGAGGAAGATATATATATGTATGTTGACGAAATGATTATTGTATTCTGTTATGAATCTCGTTGACCAGCTGGCCCCAAATGAAGAGTCCAGATTGGTACTATTTTTGTGAAACAAGGGATTAAATGGAAATTTTGAATTGTGAAATCTGTGATCATATCTGTTTTGTCAATGGATTATCTTTATATTAAAGTTTTAAAGAGGAGTGTGTGCGTATTTGTTTTCGAAAGCTAAAGTTAAGAAAGGCATTTCAATTATGGGTGGGTGAGTACTTGTTTGGATCTACCGATTCCAGTGGTGTGGCAGGGTGGTGGCTAACCCATGGGCCGGATAGGCTGGAATCAATAGAGTTTTTATAATCAAACTGAAAAATCTTAGGATTACGCTAGGATTCAAGTAGCTAGTTGATTCCCTGATAAATTTCTCAATTGAGTGGATCAACGGCTGTGCCTGATCTTGATTAGGAAAAAAGCATTGAAATCACTCAAATGATCAAATTATATCAACAATAGTTTCCTTCTATTTGGTATATTCAGGTGAAGGATAGTTTAGAATTGATCTCGTTAGAAAAAAAATTCATTAAGAAAATTCAAAAAGGTGGAATTGTCCCCGCTTTTCGGGCATAGGAAATTTTTCCAATTTCGGATTTTGGAGTGACTACCAGCCTAGTCTCGTGCCCGGACATTCATGGGCGAGGCCCCGAGTGAGAAACCCTACCCCGTGCATGAGGGGGCTGCTTCCACTGTCAGCTACCAGGAATCCGGTGCTCGGAGGGGACAGAGGGATCTCACAGTTGGTATCAGAGCTGAAATTCCCTAAATTTTAAATAGAAATCTGGGAAAGAAATGTTTTTCACTTGTTAATACTATATGTGAATGAACTTCAAAAATTGAAAACTTATAAATTGAATTGGAAATTTATAGATGGACACCCCAAACCTATTTGAAATTCCTGGACTCTCTCAGAGTGAGGATATGATAGCTTTTGCATTTGATCACCTCATCAACTATGCGACAACCTGATTGAGCAGAGTGAGACTCGCTCGCCATTTTGAGAGTCTTTACTTTCCTGATCCTCTTGAGCGACGTCGGTATATGTGGTTCTGTTGGAGGATGGTGTATTAATATCAGTACCAGTCAGCGTCAGAGGCTCAGGCAAAATATTTACTTGGCCATGATTCTGATAAGACTAGGGCTTGTTCAGCATGTTCTACCCTGTGATCATTCACCCAGGAACTTCAAAACTTCATGCCGATTTTTTAGACTTCTTAGCCACTTTATCCTGAGAAATAGAATTAGAGCACCTCTTTGTGTAATGAATCATGTGTACCATGGTATGTCCTCTTCATAGTTTCGCTTCTTTATATGATTACGACTGAGGCAGTGATTCTGGAGCCGAGCTACTCTATGTACATATTGCAACTATTATATAAATATAGAAATGTTTTCTGAAGAAAAATTCCCTGTTGTATAAGTGATTGTTTACGGACTATCTGATAAAGAAAAATCAGTTATCACACACATATGTCATAGATCTCCAATAAGATCATTGTCTTGTGTAAGAAATTGTTTTTTGAACCTCTTAAGTCTTAGGATCTCGTGGATGATATCAAAAAAAAATTAATAATATATAAATTTTTGACAGAATTATCAGACGAGGAAACCATGGCCATCAGCCACCAGACCCTCTCTCTGAAGATGATGAGCTTGACGCTAATGTTTGCAAGGCTCTTCATAGGACTCAGCTAGGACCCTTCAAAGGAGAAGGGGAGCCATGGAAGAATATTTTGACGTCATAGGCAATGAGCGGAGAAAAATGGCTCTTGCCTGATTGAAAATAGTGGAAACAGCCAGGGTAGCATGGAGGAACCATTGTGACACCAACCGTCTAGACAGAAATACTCAGTCCTGGAATGACCTAAAAACCTATCTACGAAAGAGATTTTGTCCCCGTGGATTTTTGGAAATCCAAATGAACGAATTCTTAGAGCTAAAGCAGGAGAGCAAAACCATCTTCTACTCAAATATTCACCACCTCTAGTTGAAGAACAACTCATGGCCAGGTTCATTCGGGGAATGAACGAACCCTTGGACACACTGATCCAAAATGCCAAGCCTGAAAAGACGCAGGGGGGAAGAGAGCTTGAGCTCTTGCAAGCACACACACACACTCACAAAACCCTAATAGAGAACACACAAGGTGAGAGGCTGAAAATCTTCTTCTTCTCTACTCAACACTCAACACACCATATACAAGAATAAGAGTACACAATAATATGGAAGGTACTCAACCAATACATACACGGGTTCTCTATAGTGTGAACCCGACTAAATGAGCTGGCGCTATAACTATGCCAGTCTCTAGAATGGCTGTCACACAGCCTGTCATCCCACTGGCCGCATATCACCCAAGATCTCACCAACCATGCCAGTGGTGTAAGTGTGGGGCCTATTCCCCAGGCGGGTCATCAGTGGCCACCGAATCACTAGACGAGCTCGATATCTCAACACTCCCCCTCGAGCTCAGCTCCATCTCATGTACACCAACAAGCGAAGCCCTGAATCTGCGGAGCTTCTCTGTACCCAATGCTTTGGTGAAGATGTCAGCTACCTGATCCTCTGTGCTGACATAAACAAGGTCAAGGTCTCCTGCCAAGACCTTCTCTCTGACGAAGTGGTAGTGGACCTCTATGTGCTTCGTACGAGCATGAAAGACTGGGTTCCTGGCCAACTGTATACTGCTAATGTTGTCACAGAAAATGACAACTTGTCTATCCACTGATAGACCCAAATCTGCAAGTAGCTTTCTCAACCAAGCTACCTCACATGCTGCCACAGCAGCTCCTCTGTACTCGGCCTCTGTACTCGATAGAGCAACCGTAGGCTGCTTCTTGCTGCTCCAAGTCACAGCAGCACTCCCCAAAGAAAACATGAATCCACTGGTAGATCTTCTGTCTGAGATACTACCAGCCCAATCAGCATTTGTGTACCCATGTACACATATCTCTGTCCCAGTCTCATAGAATAGTCCACAATGCAAAGTAGACCTCACATACCTCAGTATGCGTCTCACAGCATCCAAATGCGGTTTCCGTGGAACCTGCATAAACTGACTCACCAACCCAACAGCATAGCTCAAATCTGGTCTGGTGATCGTCATGTAGATCAAACTTCCTACTATGCTCCTGTACATAGTAGGATCCTCCAAGATCTCTCCTGAATCTGCACTCAACTTGCCATTCTGATCCAATGGCACAGAAATAGGCTTACAGCCTGTCATACCATACTTGGACAACATGTCCAAGCCATACTGTCTCTGCAGTAATCCAATACCATGTGGTGACCTAATCACTTCAATGCCCAAGAAATATCTGAGCTCCCCCAGATCCTTCATCTCGAACTTCTGTCTAAGCAAGATCTTTACATCAAAGATCTCTGCATCATGGTCCCCCGTAATGATCAAGTCATCTACATAGATGACAACAAGCACAACTCCTCTATCACCATGTCTCACATACAATGAGAAATCTGCATTGGCTACATGAAAGCCAATAGTGACAAGATATTCAGAAATCTTGTCAGACCATGCTCTTGGTGCTTGCTTTAAGCCATACAAGGCTTTCTTCAACCTGCAAACATGCTCGGGGTGACCCACATCCTCATAACCAGGTGGCTGCAACATATACACCTCTTCTTGCAAATCCCCATGCAAGAATGTATTCTTTACATCCATCTGATGTAAAGACCATTGCTTTGACGCAGCCACTGCTATCACAACTCTCACCGTTGCCATCTTGGCAACTGGGCTGAAAGTTTCCTCATAATCAATCCCATATGTCTGCGCATATCCTTTGGCTACCAATCTAGCCTTGTACCTGTTTATGCTTCCATCACTGTTATGTTTAACTTTGTACACCCACTTGCATCCAATGGCTTTCTTGCCTTCAGGCAATTGCACTAAGTCCCAAGTTTCATTTTCATATAGTGCATCCATCTCCTCATCCATAGCTTTCTCCCAACACACATTTCCAACAGCCTCATCAATGTATGTGGGCTCAACAACCTGCACAACCTTTGCCATATATGCATAGTGATGTGCCACATAACCATCATATGTAAATCTCTGCACAGGGTTCTTCACTCTCCCTGATCTTCGCAGCTTTTCATTCATGGCTTCCATAGCCTTCTTTACACCAGGTGTTCTCATAGCTGGGATCCCAAGCTCCTCATCAAGGCTCATATCTGAACCACTAGACTCTCCATCAACATGAGAATGCCCTGCAGAAATGTCAGGCATACCAAGGGGCTCAACCACTTTCTCTTTTCCTTTTCGTGATGTACTAATCACATTTGCAGGGCTGGTATTATGACGCAGCCTGCCACTCCATGGTCTATCAATAGACCCACTAGATGAGGACTCTCCTGGTCCACTCAAAGACTGTGATTGTTGACCTGCATCCTGTGCAACCACACTTCCACTCAAATCAGCCCCAATAGCTTCTTTTTCAGCAGCATACCAGCTGCTCATCTCATCAAAGACAACATCCCTGCTTACCCTCAACTCACGTGTAGCAGGGTTATAACACCTGTATCCCTTTTGCTCAAGGGAATATCCAATAAACACACATTTTTCAGCTTTCGGATCCAGCTTGGTTCTCAGCTCATCTGGCACATGCACATATGCAATGCATCCAAAGACTTTCAGATGAGACAAATCTGGTTTTCTGCTAGTAAACCTCTCCTCTGGAGTTACATCATGTATGGCTGCAGTTGGAGTCCTGTTCATGATGTATACTGCTGTAGAAACAGCCTCAGCCCAATAGCAATGCGGCATATTCTTCTCTTCCATCAATGCTCGCGCAATCTCAGCAATGTGCCTGTTTTTCCGCTCAGCAACTCCATTTTGCTGCGGAGTGTATCTGCATGTGAACTGTCTCCGAATACCATTCTTCTTCAAAAATTCAGAGAACTCATTGGAGAAGTATTCTCCCCCTCCATCTGACCTTAGGCACTTGACATATTTTCCTGTTTGCTTTTCAACCAAAACTCTGAAATTCTAAAAGTGAGTGAACACCTCACTCTTCTCTTTCATGAAATATACCCACACTTTCCTTGTGTGGTCATCAATGAAAGTGACATAGTACCTGCAGCCTCCCATAGAAACGGTCTTCGTAGGACCCCATACATCTGAATGCACAACATCTAGTGCATTTCTGCTCACATATCTGTTACGTGGAAACACATGCTTTGTTTGCTTCCCAAATTGGCATGCTTCACAGATTTTCTGCATACCTTCCACTTTAAATTTTGGCAGCCCTGTCACAATTCCTTTTGTTTGCATAGACTTCAATCTCTGCACATTTACATGTCCAATTCTTTTATGCCATATGTCTGTGTCTGCAACAACTCCTGAACCATTTGCAAACATCGCAGCACTCATTTCAGGCATGTCTACATCCAACGTAAACATTCTGCCCACTCTGTTGCCTTTTGCAACCAACCTGCACTTGTCTTTGAAATCTTCAACATAACACCCATCAGGGTTAAACCGAACCTGCAACCCCTGCTCAATCATCTGGCCAACTGAAACCAGATTCTTTGTTATGTTCGGTACATGAAGTACATCTGCAAGGTACTTCACTTTGCCATCCTGCATAGATAATGGCACATCTCCAACGTGGGCAATTGGATGAGCAGTGTCATCCCCTGTTTCTACAAAACCTGGTCTTTCTGGGTTCTTCATCTCCTTGAACCACTCCCCATGACTCGTCATGTGGTTCGAAGCGCCTGAATCCACATACCAAACATTATCTTTTTGTGCTGCATCAACATTTTCAGACATGGCATTCACGACATGCTGCATAACAAACAACCTCTCATTATCCTCATTATTTCTGCTTGAGGATGCATAGTTGTTTTGCTGCACTTTCCCATTTTGCATGTCAGCTTGCTTTTTATAACATTCTGACTGCACATGTCCAGGCTTACCACAATAATAGCATTCACGTGCATCATTATATTGTCTTTGCCAATTTCCACGACCTCTTTGACTCCCCCTGCCTCTGAATTTGCCTCTTCCACCTGCGTGTTGTTGTTGTTGTTGATTCTGGGACTGTTGTTGTTGCTGCTGCTGCTGGCCATAATTCTGATTACCTGTTCGGCCACCTCCTTGACCGCGTCCACGGCCTCTTCTACCTCGTCCTCTTCCTGAACTCGTGTAGAAGGCCTGTTGCTCTGAACTGTTTTTACTTTGTGAAGACTGTTGGTCTTCACCCAAGCTCTTCTCTTCGATAATCAGCATAGACACCAAATCTGTAAAGTTGGGAATGTTTTCCCGAGTCTGAATAGACGTCTTGAACGCCTTGTATTGTGGCCCGAGACCACGTAGACAGACTTCCACCTTGTCATCATCATCTACTGACACACCAATAGATGTAAGGGATTCCACAATACCCTTTATCTTCAATGCATAGTCATTCACAGACATGCTCTTTTTCTCCACAGTATAAAGCTCATTCTTCAACTGTATCTTACGTGCCTTGGTGTTTGTTTCATAAAGCTTTACCAAGGTGTCCCACGCCTCCTTGGGGGACTTGGCATCCTGAATGTGCCCAATCATGGTGTCCTGTATACTAATGGAAAGCCAATACATAACCTTCCTGGCTCCTTGGTTCCAGTCTTTAAACTCTTTCACATCTGCAGCAGTCGGATTTATATCCGGTATCTCCGGTGCCTCTTCATGCTCACCTTCTATGTAGTCCCAATAGCCTTTTCCTATCAAGAAATTCGTCAACCTGAACCTCCAAGCATGGAAGTTATTCTTATCCAGCTTCTCAGCCACAATCTGTGTTATGCCATCATTAGACATCTTGCCAAACACACAATTTCACCAGAAACTGCACTCTGGTTTTTTTTTTGCACAAATGCTGTATTTTCTGCAGCGGTACTGTAGTACTCTCAAATGTCACAACCAGTGACTTCAATGCACATACATACACCCAATGGAAACTGTAGACCTCTTGCAGCACCCACAGTGTCTACACAGTCAATCTGTCTTCCTGCAGTTCTTAAAACAGAGTTCTGCAGAGAATCGATGACTTACCCGCAGTGCTTGAAATCGCCTGCTTTCTGAAAAACGAAGGTCCAGACGCGCCCGAAACGCGTTTTTGGCCCGGAAATTTTAGTCCAAAGGACTGTATAGGTGTCCTATAGCTTCACTCCCGCGAAGAAAGCTCCTCAATCGGAGATCGTTTGCCGGTGCCTCCCGTAGAGCTCCCGACAAGGGTGTAGTCACCAACACAATAGGGAAGAGTAGTTGAAGCTCTTACCCTCGTACCGCTTCCTGTGGTTCTCTTGCTTGCAGCTCAGCCCTTAGCACGAACCAGGCTCTGATACCATGAAAAGATGCAGGGGGGAAGAGAGCTTGAGCTCTTGCAAGCACACACACACACTCACAAAACCCTAATAGAGAACACACAAGGTGAGAGGCTGAAAATCTTCTTCTTCTCTACTCAACACTCAACACACCATATACAAGAATAAGAGTACACAATAATATGGAAGGTACTCAACCAATACATACACGGGTTCTCTATAGTGTGAACCCGACTAAATGAGCTGGCGCTATAACTATGCCAGTCTCTAGAATGGCTGTCACACAGCCTGTCATCCCACTGGCCGCATATCACCCAAGATCTCACCAACCATGCCAGTGGTGTAAGTGTGGGGCCTATCCCCCAGGCGGGTCGTCAGTGGCCACCGCCTCACTAGACGAGCTCGATATCTCAACAAAGCCACTGTCCATGGCTGAAGTAGTAAGAATGGCAAAAGATTTTGCCAAAGCCTTTGTAGGGTCCCGCCAAAGCCGGCACCCTCTAACTTTAAAATATTCCAAGCCCAGAGAAGTAATTCAAACTTTCCACCCCCGAAGAGGCAGCAAGGCCCGAATCAAAATCAGGATGCAGGAAGATTCGGAAGTGAAGGAAGACCCTTCCCCCGAAATACTTTCTCAGGAGCCCCACCTCTTTCAAGAAATCACAGGGATGAGCTCAGAAGTGAAAACCGATGTTTTGGATGCCAAGGTCTTGGTCAGCAGGCTGAAAGACTACCTGACTCCTGCCATGTCAAGGAGACAGGGAAGTCAAGGAGCCCGAATTCAGAGACCAACCCCTTCATACCAGCTTAATTAGGGTCCGTCTCGCCCAAGCCAAGGAAATCGTAGAAGAACTCCAGCTCAGTCATCTGCATCTATCCAAAGTAACCTCAAAAATCCTTCCCAGAATTGGGGGAACCACAGAGAAAGAGTTCCACCTCTTGAGCGGAGTAGTCACAATTTTAGAGTAGTAGAAGAGGAAAGAGGGCAGATCTTTGCTGCAATTGAAAACCAAGGACCTAACCGTCAGTTCTCACTAATCCATACTCCAGCAGAATATCAGGGTAAGCCTTTTAAGCTTTTGATTGATTCAGGCAGTTCTCATTCATTCCTTTTCCCTGGATGCTTGCATAAGCTAGTCTTAGAACAGAAATCAGAGAAACCTATGCAAGTTGAATTGGCCAGTGGGAAGACTCTTTTCACTCACTATGAGACAGATCTTATCTAGTTCAATCTAGATGGTAATGTAACCAATTGTCAGTTTAAAGTCTTACCTCTCTGGGAGTTTTTAATGGGATCCTTGGAATGGATTGGCTCCACAAAAATCAAGCTGACATACACTATCACAATGGAACCATTTCCTTCCATGACCTTCACGGGAACAAAGTTCAAGAAACTGGAGTTTCTGGATCCCTAAACCTTCAACACCATATTAGATAATTTGGGAAAAATCCCATTCCCATTTGAAAAATGGGAGCATGGTGAACTTGTCCAAAAGTTTGTCAAAACCCCCTCATGTGACATATCATCGGAAAGATCTTGAAGAGTAGAATCTAAATCTATGATCTCCGACAAATTTGGAGTTAGTATGTTTAAGATATGTCCAAAACTATATGGAGTAATTGATTCCCAAAATGTGAGATTTTTTCCAAATTACCTAATATTGACTTCTTCAGTTAGTAAAAGCTTCTAGGTTGCTAAAAGGACTTAGAAAGAAGCAGCAAATTTATGTTGTCAAAATAAACCCAGTAGACTCAAAGCTTGAGGCTAAAGATCCAAAATGGTTAGATGAATTTGATGATCTATTCCCAGTAGAGCTAATTGAAATGCCTCCAATTCGAGAAGTAGATCATGTGATTAAATTGACCCCCGGAGCTCAGCCATAGCCCTGCGCACATACAAAATGCCAGTTCCTGAAGCCATCAAACTCAAGGAAGAGCTTAGATAGCTGTTAGAATAAAGGTTTGTAAGACCTAGTGTTTCACCTTGGGGTGCGCCAGTTCTCTTTCAAAAAAAGAAAGATGGAACGCTTAGACTCTGTGTGGACTACAGAGGTCTAAATCAGCTGGACAGTTAAGAATAAGTATCCTATCCCAAGAATTGATGAGCTTCTCCACAGGCTAAATGGAGCCTAGATCTTGACAAAGATAGATCTCAAATCTACATATTACCAGATCAGGATCAATGATCAAGATATACTAAAAACAGTCATCAATACTCGCTATGGGCATTATAAAGTTACTGTCATGCCTTTCGGATTAACTAATGCCCCAGCTACATTCAATCACCTAATGCAGGACATCCTCAGAGAATACTTGGATGATTTTGTTCTAGTTTTCTTTGATGACATTCTGATTTACTCAAGGAATACAGCTGACCATGAGACTCATGTCCGAAAAGTTCTTGAGATTCTAAGGAAGCACCAACTCTTTGCCAAAAAGAGCAAATGCACTTTCTTTGCCGACCACATTGAATACTTGGGCTTTCTGGTATCTAAAGATGGAATTTCTCCAGATTCTAGAAAAGTCCAAGCAGTCATTGATTGGCCTGAACCAAAGACACTGAAAGAAGTCAGAGGATTCTTGGGATTGACTGGTTGGTATAAAATTTTTATACCAAAGTATGCTCTCACAGCTTCCCCCCTGACTAACCTTCTCCAAAAAGAATACCCCATTTCAGTGGTCTGCCAGGTGCCAGAGTGCTTTTGATAAGCTGAAGACCACCTTGGTAACCAGTCCCGTTCTAAAAATGCCAGATTTCTCTCTACCCTTTGAGGTAGTAGCTGATGCAAGTGGTTTTGCCCTGGGAGGTGTACTCATGCAAGAAGGTCATGCAGTGGCCTATGAATCCCAAAAGCTCAGAATGCATGAGAGGAATCATGCTATTCATGACCTGGAATTACTTTCAGTAGTCTATGCCTTAAAGTTGTGAAGACATTACCTTCTGGAAAAAAGATTCACTTTGATGGACAGACCATGAGAGTTTAAAGTGGATCTTCACTCAGAAGGACCTCAACATGTGCCAAAGAAGGCGGATGCAGACCCTGCACGAGTTTGATTTTGAAATCAAGTATTGCCCAGGCAAGGAAAATGTGGTAGCAGATGCCCTCAGTAGAAAAGCCTCCTTGCTTGCAATTATTGTAGTATCAAATTCTTTGATTATTGAAGCAATAGAGAAGATCATGTAGGATAGATTCTTTGTCCCTATTGCTACCCTACTTATGCAGGAAAGAAAAACTCCTTAGGAGTTGAACAGAGTTCAAGGGTACAATCTGGATGATGGCATTATGTATTTTAATCGTAGGCTATGCATTCCCAATGATGAGGGAACCAAGGATCAAATTCTAAAGGAAGCCCATGACAGCCTTATAGCAGGACATCCAGGTTTCATCAAAACCTACATGTCTGTAAAAAGAAAAGATTATTTTGGCCTGGTCTGAAAAAGGATGTACTGAATCATGTACGTCAATTTCTGATATGCCAAAAAGTCAAAGCTGAAAGAGTAAAAATGCCTGGGAAGTTACATCCATTGGCCAGATGAAGTGGGAATGTATCAGTATGGACTTTATTACTGGATTACCTTCAGTGCAATTAGGTTACAACTCCATTTTTGTGGTAGTTGACAAACTAACCAAAGTTGCCCATCCTGATGCCAGTAAAAGAAACCTACACTACAGTGGATGTGGCCAAAGTGTTCCTCAAAGAAATCTTCAGATTGCATGGCCGACCCAAGAGAATAGTAAGTGATCGAGATCCCAAGTTTACTTCAAGCTTCTGGACTGCATTTTTCGAAGCAAAGGGAACTTTCTTTGATCTCTGCAGCTTATCAAACTGAGATCGATGGCCAAACTGAAAGGGTAAACCAAGTAATCGAAGATATACTTCGGTCATGCTGTGTGGTAGGGAACCCAAGAAGTGGGTAAGCTATCTGCACCTAGTCGAGTTCGCCTACAATGCTTCTTATCACCGAAGTATCGGGATGAGCCCTTTTAAAGCTTTGTATGGACAAGATTGCTTAACTCCATTAACTTGGTGCGATCCATTAATTAGGGTCAAGATGTCGAGAGACAGATGCTTAACGACATGGAGCAACAGATGTAGTCAATTCGTAAAGATATTAAAGTTGTCCAGGATCGACAGAAGCAGTATGCAAATAAGAAGAGGATAGACAGAAAGTTTGAAGAAGCAGATATGGTCTTCATTAGAGTACGACACAAAAGAAGTTCTCTATCTCTTGGGAAGTACAAGAAGTTATCCCCCAGATATTGTGAACCATATCTGATTAGAAAGAAAGTAGGTGACTTAGCCTACGAACTTCTTCTGCCTCCTCATCTCAAAGTTCATAATGTATCTAAAGAAATATGTGCCAAGCCCAAATCATGTGCTTGATGATGAAATCCTAACCTCTTCAATCCAAGGGCAGATGGAACTCCAACTTGAAGAAATTCTTGATGTTCGAGAAAAGATTCTCAGGAACAGAATTCTCAGAGAGTTATTGGTAAAATGGAAGTTCTATCCTTTTGAGAAGATGCCACCTGGGAGAATGAAGCCGATCTATTGCGGGATTACCCCTAGTTTGCGAGATGACGACATCTCGTGTTTTTCAAGTGGGAGAGAATGTAATATTTCTCCCCAGCCTCTCAAGATGTCCAGCATCTTTCCCTGTAATCAAATCCCTCTTCAGAAATATAAAAGATCTTGTTTCTACCAATTTTGTCCTAGAGAGAGAAAATCTTCTAGAAGAGAGTGGTAATTCAGTTTTTAAATATTTTTGGATAGAAAAATATCTCATCTTATTAAAATAAGCTCCCCTAAAATAGAAGTTCAAAAAGATTTTCAGAAGGTGCATCAGAAATTAAGTATAATCTATTCAAGAGGCATTATCCTACGGGTCTAAATTTTCAAAATTTTTTAAATTAAGGTTCCTATGGACCAATAAGATTCATCCAAATGTAGGAAGGAGATAAATAGAATAATAAAAGGAAAATCCCCCAAAAATGAGTAAATACTCATATAAGATGAAGAGTTGACTAAGGACAAGGTTAATAGTTAAAAAAGAGAGATATTCAGATGAAATTATGCATTTTTGACACCTCAGTATGGGGGAGTTCCCCTCATTAAGGAGGCTCCTATTTCACATGTGTGGGAGAGTTTGAAACGCCCAAACAATGAGGTATTTTTATCTCTCCTCTCTCCTGTTTCAACTAGATCCAAAAAGTGGACTAAACTGACCCAAAAATGGTCAAAAATTGACAAAACTGATCTGGAAAATTGTAGAATCAGTTGGCTTGGTTAGAAGCTCACTTTTTCCTATAAATAGAAGCCTTCCCCTTTGTTAAAGCTTGATAGTGTTTTTGCACTGCTACCCTACTTCTCCCAAGAGCCAGAAAACTGTGAATTTACTCATAATTCATTAGTTTTTTTGACCTTCCCTCTTCTAAAGATTGGTGGCCACTCTTGTTTCAACAAGAGTAGAACCCTCAAACCATCAAGCCAAAGGAAAGCTCTGAAATTCTTTCGTAAGTTAGAGACTCTTCTCTTTTCTATTCATTTTATGGTTTTTTATGATTTTTGTCTTCTCTAAATTGAATGTGATGTTATGCTCATTGAAAAAAGGCATTCCCCTCTCTTCTTAGTAAATCCAACCATTATTATCCTAGATGAATGATTAATGGATAAAATCAAGGTTTTCATAATGTTTCTTTTTGATAAAGTAGAAAATGTTTACATTAGAATGATTTAAATACTCTTGGTGAACTTCTAATTAATTGTAAAGAGTTAAAAATTGAAAAATGGTCAGCCATACAAAGGAGGTTATGGTGAAATTTTTCTAAAATTGTGAAAAATAAGTTTTACTTTTTTATTCAAAAAGAGTAATTCCCATCGTATATGTATTCTTAAAGTGTTACTTTTCATCCTAGTATAGAAAAATGCTTACTAAAAATATTTTATAAAAAGAAAGTGTTACTTTCTTTAGAATTAAATTCTATGTATAGAAGGAAGCTTATTGAAATTCTATTTTAATCATAAAAGAATAATTTTCATTATAAATGATTTTTATGCATAAAGATATATTTTTTATATTAAAAGTGTGATTTTTATCATAAATGATTTTTATGCATAAAATATATTTTTTTAATTACAAGTGTGATTTTCATTATAAATAAATTTTATGCATAAACATATGCATAAAAGATATTTTTTAATTAAAAGTGTGATTTTCATCTTAAATGATTTTTATGCATAAAAGATATTTTTTTATTATAAAAGTGTGATTTTCATCTTAAATGATTTTTATGCATTAACATATGCATAAGAGATATTTTTTTAATATTAAAAGTGTGATTTTTATCATAAATGATTTTTATGCATAAACATATGCATAAAAGACATTTTTTATATTAAAAGTGTGATTTTCATCATAGATGATTTTTATGCATAAATGGGTGTATAAAATATATATTTTTATATTAAAAGTGTGATTTCCATCATAAATGATTTTTATGCATAAACATATGCATAAAAGATTTTTTTTATATTAAAAGTGTGATTCTCATCATGAATGATTTTTGTGCATAAAAGATATTTTTTGATGTTAAAAGTGTGATTTTCATCATAAATGATTTTTATGCATAAAAGATATATTTTTTTAAAAGTGTGATTTTCATCAAAAATGAATTTTATGCATAAACATATGCATAAAAGATATTTTTTTATATTAAAAGTGTAATTTCCATCATAAATTTATTTTTATGCATAAATGGGTGCATAAAAGATATTTTTTTATATTAAAAGTGTGGTTTTCATCATAAATAATTTTTATGCATAAAAGATATTTTTTTATATTAAAAGTATGATTTTCATCATAAATGATTTGTATGCATAAACATATGCATAAAAGAAATTCTTTCATCTTAAAAGAGTGATTTTCATCATAAATGATTTTTATGATGATAAAAGTGTGACTTTCATCAGAATTGGATTTTATGCATAATTAGATGCATATACAATCTTTATAATTAAATAAGGGTTCTCCTTAATCCTCTTTTAATTTTTGTAAAATTTAAAAAAATGAATAAGTAGATAATATGTGAGAGGAAATTCTACCGTTTCATATTCACTAAGATGGGAATGAGAAAATTCAAATAAACTATCGAAGTCAGAGATCGAGATAAATGATTATTTTATTCCTCCTAGGAATTCATGATTAGTTTAGAAATCTGTAAGCAAATATTCAATGAACGAAATTTAGAAAAAGAGAAATTGAAATATTACCTTTCAAGAAAGATAGTTTAGGAAGAACCTTTCTAGACCCAAAACTTTGATTCAGACTATTGACCAAGACCTAATTCCTTTGTCAGTTTCAATCAATGACGATGTGCCTAGCTCAGGAAAAATGCACTCAAAACACCCACCGAATCCGAAACTAAGTTAAGACTTTTGATTTTCATATGAGGATCAAGTTAACAGAATTTGAGGAATTCTATCTGGAATTCAGACCTAGATCTAGAAGTATTGGGATACGGATTTAAGATTTATTCATGGTATTCAAACAAAATTAAAACTGAAAACTTGCATAGAAACCCTATTTTCTTAAAGGACTGTCTTACGCCAGAATACTGGGAGCATTTGGCATATGTGTTTAACTAAGGGAAGTTCGATTGCAACACCTGGCAGGGAGTGTTCGAGGGACAGCTCACGTGGCAAAAACCTACCCAGGTCTTGACCAGACTGGGTATGGTGAAAAATGGTGTGCTTCCAGTACGATGGGTGAGGGCCGACGAAGCGGTTCCTGAGTGAAGTTCCAGGACACCTAAGGAGGATCTTAGAGGGTTCTGACCAGGCAATGCACAGGCTCGCGGTGCTTAGGACAACCATATGTATATCGAGGAAGATATATATATGTATGTTGACGAAATGATTATTGTATTCTATTATGAATCTCGTTGCTGACTAGCTGGTCCCAACGGAGAGTCGAGATTGGTACTATTTTTGTGAAACAAGGGATTGAATGGAAATTTTGAATTGTGAAATCTGTGATCATATCTGTTTTGTCAATGGATTATTTTTATATTAAAGTTTTAAAGAGGAGTGTGTGCGTATCTGTTTTCTAAAGCTAAAGTTCAGAAAGGCATTTTAATTATGGGTGGGTGAGTACTTGTTTTGATCTACCGATTCCAGTGGCTAACCCATGGGCCCGAATGGGTTTAGGCTGGAATCAGTAGAGTTTTAATAATCAAACTGAAAAATCTTAGGATTATGCTAAGATTCAAGTAGCTAGTTAATTCCTTGATAAATTTCTCAATTGAGTGGATCAACGGCTATGCCTGATCTTGATTAGGAAAAAAGGGTTAAAATTACTCAAATGATTAAATTATATTAGCAATAGTTTCCTTCTATTTGGTTTACTTAGGTGAAGGATAGTTTAGAATTGATCTCATTAGAAAAAAAATTTGTTAAGAAAATTCAAAAAGGTGGAATCGTCCCCGCTTTCCGGGCATAGGAAATTTTCTTGGTTTCAGTTTTCGGAGTGACCACGAGCCTAGTCTCATGCCCGGACATTCGTGGGCGAGGCCTTGAGTGAGAAACCTTGCCCCACACATGAGGGGGCTACTTCCGCTGTCAGTACCGGGAGTCCGCGGGTGGGGGGAAGAGGGATCTCACAGGAGAAGAAAAAGATCTTTGTAACAAAGAAGAAAGTACAATTCTAAGTGGCAACCAATAACCTAGTTTCGCACTCACCACACATAGCCACGCATTAGAAAGCCTCATAAGTTATTTGTATTAAAAAATTGAAAGCATTGTAAAATTCAATCCTTGAGGGCCATGAGGGCATTGTTTCTCGTGGAGAGTATCATCGGCAAGCACGCAAAAGCTTCATCAAGCAAGAAACAAGAAGTGGCCAGATAAGATTTCCTCGCTCTCTTTTTCTCATCATAAAGAGCTACATAATTCGTCTTGTAAATCAAGCACTGTGCACATGACCCTATTATTGCAACGCCGTATTTGTCAGAAAGATCCATAGCACACATTCCTTTTTACTAGTGCCTTCTCCTTTGAGGTGTTTAGGAGAGTGTAGCATTATCCTTGTTGGATATCTGGGGGGGTTGTCAGGTTTTGTCCTCTCTTTGCCTTGCTCGTCCAGATATTTCCCAGACAGTGGCACGCCCGGTGGGACCTTGACTTGGTCTTGGTTCCGTGACACGAACCTACTTGGAAAGGGGACTTATGCAAAGTGCCAAAGATTGGCAAGAATCGTAATTTCTATACCAATTCCAATTATGCCTCAACCACCACTTCCTCCTCCATTCGCCATTCAATCACCTTTGGTTTTGCCACCAAATTTGCCCGTCCTGATGCACCCCTGATCCCATTTCCCACATTCTATGGGATGCTGTTAGAGGATCCCACTGCTCATCTAAACAATTTCAAAATTGCTTGTTTGACCTCACACATTGTCGAGGAAGGGCATGTGATGAATTACTTTAGCACTACACTCAAAGGTGAGGCCTCAAATTGGTTTGCCAAGCAACAACCAAACTCCAATTTTGCAAACCTCCAAACTTCTTCGCATTTTTTGAGCAATTACGCTCATTCAAACAAAATCACCCACATGAGACCGTGGAACAAGCGGCCACGAGGTTTAAGAACTTTGTTGATCATTACACTCCTGTTTTTAACATTGACCCGCTCACCATCATGGACTCGTTTCTATGAGGCATACACCCTAGCATCCAAATTTTGGTTAGATCTCAAGCCCCAAATGACTTGAATACGGCCATCACTTTTGCCATTAATGTGGAGAGCTCTTATCAATGTGTTTACGAGCCACACAGGCCACGACTCCATCTCCCTCATATTATCCATGGCTGGCACCACATACTCCAATTTTGCCCTCCGCACAACAACCTTGGCCAACCTCATCGTATGTGCCTCAACTTCAACCAACTCAACCATTCCAATTCCCACCCGTTGTACCACCTCACCTTCAAGTGACCTCACCATCATCTCTTTTGCCTTTAGCACCCCCACCTTCTTCTAGGGTCATGGATCCCCTAGCCTCTTCACAAACCTATGTTCCTACCCCTCATGCTCCATCACAGTATGTGACTTATCTTGATTCTATTTCTACCACTCCACCACCACGGGGGGAGATTGGGGATTTGAAAAACATGATGACAAATTACATGAACCAACTTAATGAAAATGTGAAGGTTGTGACTCTTGATGTGAATTTTCTAAAGCGCCAACAAAACTTGTTGTCTGCACGTCGCCCTGAGCCTAATCCCACCAACATGGTGTGTCGAGCGTGTCATGTATCCGGCCATCTTTCCAAAGATTGCCCCACTGTTACTTGCACTTAATGTTTGGATAGGGGGCGCACAGAGGATATGTGTTACAGTAAGATGCGCCATTTGATGAATAGGAGCACCACTTTGCCACCCCCCGGTCCCATTAATCATCGTATTGGTGCCGAGGAACCCCCGAGCCATAGTTGGACACTTCTTCAGAGGGGGTCTCCTACCACCACTGAGAACCCTTCGATTAATATGATTCAGTTAGATTCATCACCCGTGCGAGCCATCACATGAAAGGGGAAAGAGAAGGTTGTTGTTGATGAGGAGGGAGATCCTGAACCTATTGTTTCTACCCACCCATGTCACTGTTCATGTTGCTAACCCTTTACCTTGACCTTGCCACACTCGTCCACGCCCTACTCCAAGTAAGTTGTTTTCCCCCATTCTTTCTTTTGACCTTGTTTCTGCTCTTAAATCGAGTAGAGCTCACCATGTCCCTTCCATAATACCTTCTCACTTCTCCTTCTAACCGAGCCCTTTTGAGGAGGTACTGCAGAGCTTTGAGTTCTTCCTAGGGAGTGGGTCCTAATCTTCCTGTTGTTTAGAACGTGGATTCCCTTCTTGCTACATGTGAGTGTCCTCAAGTGGAGTGCATGATCCACCAGCTGGTGATTCCATATGCTATTGTTGATGGAGGATCAGGCATCAATGTTTTGAGTTATTCTACCTTTTCCAAGCTGGGGTTATCTTTCAATGGAGTTCCTACTACTAGTTTGATCCACATTCCACATTCATACGTCCATATCCACATTCCACATTCATACATCCACATCAACATTCACATTCATACATCCATTTTCACATCGTCATTCATTCATCCACATCCGCATCTACATCCATACATCCACATCCACATCCACATCCACATCCATACATCTATATCATACATTCACATCCACATTCACATCCACATTCATACATCCACATCCACATCCACATTCATATCATCCACATTCACATCCATACATCTATATCATACATTCAGATCCGCGTTCACATTCATACATCCACATCCATACATCCATATCCACATCCACACATCCACATTCACATTCACATACATCCACATTCTTACATCCATATCTGCAATCCATGCTGCGATGTCCAAATCCTTGATAGTTATAGCATTTCACTCTCTTGTTCAAGGGTGGAACTTTTGAAGTTCAACTCTAGGGAATTGAGTTAGGAAAAGGACATTTCTTCCATTCTAGAACTTTCCATATCCTGGGTTTGACCCTGATATCTCTTAGGCGGAGGAAGGTTGGAATCACCTTCCGGGAATATTGAAAGGTGATGGTGCTGGCTTTGGTGGGACTGCGAGATCCTTTGCCATTCTTATTGCTTTGGCCATTGAGATAGGTTTTGCATTCTTGACTAAATTATCCAATGGCTTGTTCATTCCCCGAATGAACCTGGCCATCAACTGCTCTTCATCCAATTGAGGGGAATATTTAAGGAGAAGGGCAAAAGCCTGATGGTACTCTTCAATTGTCCAATTTTTCTGCTTTAGTTCCAAGAACTCATTCATCTTAGTTTCAAGAAAGCCTAGGGGACAAAACCTCTTTCTGAGGTAAGCCTTGAGATCCATCCAGGTTTGGGTATTTCGGTCGAGATGGTTTGTCTCGCAATGATTCCAACGCAACCTTGGCCGTTTCCACAATCTTAACCTGGCGAGAGCCATCTTGCTTCTCTCATTGTAGCCAGTTACATCAAAATATTCCTCCATGGCCTCAATCCACTTTTCTACAACTTCACCTAACTGTTCCCCTTCACCCTTGAAGGGACCAGGCTGTGAACTATGAAGAGTTTTACGAACATCCAGGTCAATCTCTTCTTCATCGAGTTGGGGGTTAACATTTCTACCATGACGACCTCGATCCATGTTCCTATCAATACGAAAATTCTTGTTTAAGTCACTTTATTTATGATTCAATCCGATTTTTGATTCAGCTGATTCTAGGGATCTCTAAATAGGTCGGCTCCCCACAGAATCAAGGGATAAAGATACTCATATAGATTGCATTATCAGTTAATAATTCATTCAGAATATCTCATTCATATCTTTAACACAATAATGGTCCATTGGTCTGAATTTTTTTTCCATCTGAACAGTCCTCTATGGGGGTTTCAATTTTTTTTTGATTTTTAATTTATCAAACCTTAACTTGATTCACTAGACAAAAGTTAACAGTAGCAATCTGCCAGCACAATCCACTAATCTCATAGTGATTGGTTGAAGTCATTAACATCATTCCAGTTAAGAACATCATCACAGGGACTCGTCCCATTCATCCTCATTGCGATTTCGCTCAGCTTATTACATTTCAACCAAATTTCAGGGATCATCATTTTTCAATCAGAATCCAAATCAACTCTCATCAGTTCTCAGTCAAAATTTAAAAATCATATCAACCACATTCGAATTCATCATCTGGATAGCATTAATGCTTATAATTTCAAGTTTTATATTTACTCGTATATACTGCCAGTAAAAAGCTACAGTTATACCCTCGGTATATATGGGTAGTCATGGTTCTTGGAACTATAAGGTAAATACCATCATGTCTAGGCCTCAAGCAAGTCAAGGATTCTTTTGTATGAATTTCATCACACAATCCTGATCTTATACTGCTACTTCATAAATTTTTTACATTTTTGGCTTTTTGGTTGATCCTCATTAGTCAATTTGCTCTGATACCAACTGTAAGATCCCTCACCCACTGCGCAACAAATTCTGGGGTGCTGGCAGTGAAAGTAGCACTTCTTGCACACGGGGCAGGGTCCCACACTCGGGGCCTTGCCCATGGATATCCGGTCAAGAGACTAATCCGTCGGCTTTTCCAAAACCGAACCCGAAAAAACTTCCTTTGCCCGGAAAGCACGGGGACTCCACCAGGATAACTTTTCCCTAACGTAGTCAAAAGCCTTAACTAACTTACCAAACTCGTAAGTTATTGACTTAAAGTCACCTTGGAAAGGTACTTTTGGAGGTTACATATGATTGAGGGACCTTTATTTGATTTAAAAATGTTAAAATTTTAAATTTTTAAAAATTTTAGAACAAACCATAATTTTAGGGTTCCTTTTATCCGCATTTTTCAAATTCTCGGAAGAGAGAAGTGTGGGACCACATAAAAAAGGCAAGTTGTCCAAGGAATCTCACACATATGAAATGCAAAAATGAGAATAGACTCTAGAAATAGTGGTAACTTTTTGAAAAAGTGAGTGGACCCTAGAGTAACAATAGGAGAGGATCTAGGAGTTACTAGTCTAAAAAGAGACCCAAAAGTAGGGTATTCATTATCTTGTCCCCTACTATGGAGCCCAATTTAGCATTCTAAACCCAAAAAAAATAGCAACTTAAGCTAATCCATATTTTTCCTAATGCCTGGCCAATCTTGCATAGTCCACATTAGTATACCTTGCATAGTTGTCACTCTTTGCCCATAGCGCTTGGACATATCGTGAACTTGAATGCCATCCTAAAGTGTTTGAATCTCCTCTACCAATGGGGCCAAGTATACATCCATTTTATCTACTTTGTACTTCCGAGGAACTATCAATGATAGGAAGAGGTGTCCCTTCTTTATTGCCAACCATGGTGGACGATTATAATTTACAAGGCAAACAAGTCATGTGCTCCATGATGAAGATCCACTAGGGCACGTCGCAGCTCCGCCATTGAGTGGAGGAAGTCTTGCATCTTAGCTGAGATCCTCAGAAGTGACTAGTTCTTCTCGCTTGATCCGATTATGAGATCTAGGGCGCATCGCAGCTCCGCCATCCACAGCAGAGGAAGTCCCAAAAACAATCTATGCTGTCTGCCAATTTATTAGAGAGAGCGAAGCTCCCAAGCTATGTTATGCACATTGCGCATGCACATGACCCATCTATATATATATATATATATATATATCACTCGCATGTATCTTCGACAGCAGTCAGCCTAGCACACGCGAACAAAAATACACTTCCTTCTCACACAAATAAGTTATACGGGTCGCCATATGCAATCACAATTAATTAAAATCAATAAGATCTCCGTGTTGATCAGTCTCAGAATGGAATTACCTTGACACCCATAATCATGCATGAGCATCTCCCCACCATAATATATTTTCATGACAAACATCCATGAGAGGTTAGTAAGGCAAATTAGAGCTCATGATTAAGGTCATTTGTATGTCATGGACCGCATATTTCCTACCTATATTTCTTAGAATAGTCAAGACACAAGTAAAATGGTCATAAACAAAGGTGGAATGATCATAAATATTAGATCTACTTATAGAAATGTGGTAAGTTAATCTCACTACTTTAAATACATGTGAAGATTTATAATTAGAATCGATGATACATAATCAACTTTTAGAAGGGTTTGTTTTAGGGTATGGTTAAATTTCATGTGAATGAAAATTTTAAAATGCAAAAACTGATGCTCTTGAGTGTTGAATAATGCGACCATTGTTTGGCTTAAGATTGTGGATAGAAAATAGTCCCACATGCAAGCTTTGCTCTATGGTCTATGCAATAAAAGTTTCTTTTTTTACATCTAAAGGTAGAAAAATAAGAAATTCTTCTTCTTCTTCTTCATAGTTTTAATCCTATTTTTCTCTCCTTAAAGTTAGGTGAAGAAGAATGATAAAAAATCCCATCTTAGCTCTCCGACCTCTAAGTGGCATCCAATAATATATAATAAACTTAGAATGCATGGATATAAAGAAAAGATTGTTGATATTCTACTAAAGTATGAGTGTAGAGGAGAGAACTTGATTATTTGGTTTCTTGCTTTGGCTTAAAGTTAGATTTGAAAAGGCCTACAATAATGAATAAAGGAGTATAACCACTTGGGGGGTACACTTCCAAAAAATTATATGTATCACGTGCATTCAAGGGGCATTTAAAAAACCACTTAACTAAAAATTTTCCCCCAATAAAACCACCCCTCTTTACTTATGAACTAATGGATTTTTTTTTGAGGTTGAATTAAAATACCCGTCCTGTTATGGTAATCCTGTTAAATTTTTTCCAAAATTTGAATTAAAATACCCCTTCTTTTTGATCGCACGTGCTACACTAATTTTTTTTGAGATGAACCCCCTGAGCATAACCACCACTAATATGACACACACAAAAATACCCCCCCCCCCAAAAAAGCACAAGCACAAAAGGCTACCTAGTCTTCTCTTGAATAAATCCACTACAAGAGATAGACTTGTTCCTAACATTTAAATTGACATTCCAATGAAGCGAGAAAAGAAAAAGGGTAGTGCCTTAAGCATGTATATAAACATCACTATTTTTGCATCCGTGTAGGTGTCGTTGTGGAGTGCTTTGTTGACATTTGTACCAGTGTATTATATGAGCATTAATATTGATGCATTATTATAGGCACTTATATATGTGAGAATGTTACATAGGAGTTAGCTATGGATTGTAGAAATGGATTAAAGCTACGTTTTTAGAAGTAACTAGATTAGTAGAATACCAAGGCAATGATATGAGATGAACACACAACGTCTGAAACTTGGGGGGTTCACTTAAAAATATGTAAGTATACCACATGAGTTCAAATGAAGGGGTTTTTAAATTCATTTTTTTAAAAAGAAAATCTACACAGATACATTTACAGAAGGGTTTGTTTAAATACCCCTTGAGAATCTAACATAGGAGTAAGCTATGGATTGTAGAAATGGATTAAAGCCATGGTTTTAGAAGTAACTAGATTAGTAGAATATCAAGGCAATGACATGAGATGAACACACAATGTCTGAAACTCGTGGGGTTTACCTAAAAATATGTAAGTATACCATGTGAGTTCAAATGAAGGGGTTTTTAAATTCATTTTTTAAAACTAAAATTTACAAAGATACATTTAGAGAAGGGTTTTTTTTAACATCCCTTCAATGCACGTGATACATAGGATTTCTTAGTAGTGCACTCCCCAAGCTCTTAAATAGGCTGAGAATTCATCAGCACTAGCAACTAACATGGCTCCATAATTATCCTTATTCAACTAACTAAGAGTCACCTCCCCCCACTTTGAGGTGTACAAAATGTTGATTATTGAGTATAACTCATCCAGTGGCCCACTTGAAGGAGGATTTTGAACTAGGTTGGGGTTGATTCTTGTTCACATTGCACTCTTTGTTGTGGTACAAGCTACATCAAATCCATCTCCATTTTATCCTAAGGTTGCATATCCCCCCTTAATGCAATTTTTTTCCACCCTTCATCACACCTATATTTCCAACACACTCCCTCAACTGGTAAATTCATATCTCTGTTATGTGCTAGAGTCTACACCCCAAGGTATATGCCATGAACCACTATTTTTTTTAATAAAATAGGCATAAATGGACCTAAGCTACATTCCATGAATGGCCCCAAGGTATCGGATGGCAATGGATCCTGTTCATTCATTCAAATGTTTGAATAGAGTTGTGAAGCCTTTGGAAATCCCAACTGCCCCACTAAGGTACATGCGTTGAACTTATGCTTAGAGGGAAAAGCTAGTCAATGGTTCATCGCATTGATGCCAGCGATCAAGACGAACTTCAAAACCTTGAAATCAGCCTTTATACATGGCTTTTCTAGACAAGGTGATCGGTGGAGTGCAGCAATAGAATTTTTATCATTCCATGCACTCTCACCCTCACTCTCTTTATCCTCTTCCCCATGATAAAATGTTTACATGAGAACTCTTTTTAGTAAGATCTCTCCTCTCCTCTTCATGACTCTCGTGTGTTCTTAAGCATTTTCTTCTTTGTTTGGGAGCTTTTTGAGTTACGTTTGGAGTTAATGTCGGCACCTAGATCCTAGAAATCCTCCACCTCCCCTCAATCTTTTCCACCTCCCCTACATTAGGGGAGGTGGAGAAGATTGCGTGCCTTGGATCAAGGAGGTTCCACTAGACATTAATCCTAGTAACTCTAGTGAATGGAGACTTATAACCTTAGATGAATTGTCCCAAGGTACCAAAAAGTATTTTCCACTAAGGTCTACACTAAGGATGGATTATAGATCACATAAATTCTAACATAGTTGATCTACATCCATGCCAATCTTGGGTAAGGACATTACATCACATAGATTATTGAAGATGATATTCATGTGAGAGATACAAGGGAAAATGAAGAGAGGAAAGAGATTTTAAGGAAGCGACAGAGAAAAAATCAAAATACCCATAAAGATTTTTAGCACATTTAGGGCTCATGAGATAATTATAAGGCAGGATATAATTAACAGGGATATTGGTATGTTAAATGAGGAGGCGAGGCTTGAGTTGTTTGAGGAGGGTGCTTAACACTTTCCAAGCCCTTAGGCCTGAGGACATCAAGGTTTTCACTTCATCCTTGCAACATAACACGGAGAATGTTATCCATGCTACATTAAGGTAATTACTTAACTTGTAAATTATATTCAATTACATGTGAGTAGAACTAACAACCTCCCGTAGAGCTCCCGACAAGGGTGTAGTCACCAACACAAATAGGGAAGAGTAATTGAAGCTCTTACCCTCGTACCACTTCCTGTGGTTCTCTTGCGTGTAGCTGAGCCCTTAGCACGAACCAGGCTCTGATACCATGAAAAGATACAGGGGGGAAGAGAGCTTGAGCTCTTGCAAGCACACACACACACTCACAAAACCCTAATAGAGAACACACAAGGTGAGAGGCTGAAATCTTCTTCTTCTTCACTCAACACTCAACACACCATATACAAGAATAAGAGTACCCATAATATGAAAGGGACTCAACAAATACATACACCGGTTCTCTATAGTGTGAACCCGACTAAATGAGCTGGCGCTATAACTATGCTAGTCTCTAGAATGGCTGTCACACAGCCTGTCATCCCACTGGCCACATATCACCCAAGATCCCACCAACCATGCCAGTGGTGTAGTACATGAATGGGTTAATCTAGTTGCCTTTATAAAATAGGCATACCATGTAGCTATGACATGGGATTTTTACATAAGGACCTAGGGACTAGCATTATAATTAACAAGGTGATGGTTATGGCCTTTTTTTACATCTAGAAAAGTTGATTGTGATTTCTTCCTTCCTAAGAAGCCTCATTGATGTCTCCTTGTTTGATAGCCATAATGGTAGCCACCTCAACATACTTCTTATGCCAATAATCCTTAACCACATGGCCTACCTTCCTCCAGTATAGTGAACCTACTTCTTATGCCAACAATCCTTAAGCACATGGCCTACCTTCCTGCAGTAGTGGCAAATGAGTTTGCTCCTTGATCCTTTGTACTTTGGTCCTCTACTTGAGAGAAATGCTATCTCCTAGCTCCTTTTCTCCTAGATCCTTTATACTTTTACTTGAGAGAAATGCTATCTCTGTAGTTGTTCTTGATGTATCCTTGCTTTTGTGCCTTCTCTTTCTCCATAAGATCTACTTCTATTCCTCTAAATGTTAGGTCTCCCAAAGGTTCTTGACAGTAGCCACAAATGGCCCATACTCTTCCAAAGTCGTGATTTTTAGAAGGATTAGATTTGCATCCTCCTCCTCCACCAGTTCACCAATGCTTGTAAGTTAATTAATTATTCCTTTTATCTTGTTAACATGTATGGGAATGAATCCTCATCTTTCTTGTCAAGGCCAAATTTTTGAATATGTAATTGTTTATTAGATTTTTTTCCCTTTTTTCCAAAAAAACCTTTTCCAATTCATCCCAACATTATTTTTATGTTTTTAAGTCAAAAATGTGATTTGCAGGATAGATTCTTTGGCCCTTTTGCTACCCTACTTATGCACGAAAACAAAACTCCTCAGGAGTTGAACAAAGTTCAAGAGTACAGCCTGGATGATGGCATTATGTATTATGATCGCAGGCTATGCATTCCCAATGATGAGGGAACCAAGGACCAAATTCTGAATGAAGCCCATGACAGCCTTATAGCAGGACATCCAAGTTTCATCAAAACCTACATGTCTGTAAAAAAAAGCTTCTTTTGGCCTGGTCTGAAAAAGGATGTACTGAATCATGTACGTGAATGTCTGAGATGCAAGAAAGTCAAAGCTGAAAGAGTAAAAATGCTTGGGAAGTTACATCCATTGGTGGATAGCCCCCAGATGAAGTGGGAATATACCAGTATGGACTTTATTACTGGATTACCTTCAGTGCAATCAGGTTATAACTCCATTTTCGTGGTAGTTGACAGACTAACCAAAGTTGCTTATCTGATCCCAGTAAAAGAAACCTACACTGTAGTGGATGTGGCTAGAGTGTTCCTCAAATAAATCTTCAGATTGCATGGCCTACCCAGGAGAATAGTAAGTGATCGAGATCCCAAGTTTACCTTAAGGTTCTGGACTGCATTTTTTGAAGCAGTGGGAACTTTCTTGGATCTCAGCACAGCTTATCACCCTAAGACCGATGGTCAAACTCAAAGGGTAAACCAAGTAATCGAAGATATACTTCGGTCATGTTGTGGTGGCAGGGAACCCAAGAAGTGGCTAAGCTATCTGCACCTAGTCGAGTTTGCCTAGTTTATAGGCATTTCGGCCACCAATATATTGTAGGCATCTCGGCCACCAACTCACACTACCCTCTCAAGTGCCCATGTTCCTTCCATCTGCTCTCTATTGTTCCACCCACACATGGTAGAAACAATCTTCAAGAGAGCACGTAGGACAAGAGAACACTACACAGGGTATGTTGTGCTTGTCACTACCCTTTGAAGTGTCCATGTTCCCTTCCATATGCTCTCTATTGTTCCAACCCACACATGGTAAAAACAATCTTCAAGAGAGCACGTAGGACAAGAGAACACTACACAAGTTATGTGAACCATGAGTTTCATAAGTCCAATGCATCCCAAATAAAGGGAGACAAAAAGAATAATCCATAAACTTGAGGATAGATCCAAATCCCTAGAAAAGAAGTCCAGGAATCTATAAAGCTGTATACCAGAATCCTTGTATACCATAACTCTTACCACATACTCCGTGCTAACCACACACCTTGGAGTAGAGGTGGACTTTATCCATAAAAGCATCATATCCATGAGATATCCAAAGATTTCTTCTCTATAAACTCGAACAGATTTGTCCAAAGAAAAAGTTTGGTTGCAAGAGCTGGGGCGGGGAGTGTTCGAGGGACAGGTCACGCGGCAAAAACCTGCCCAGGTCTTGACCAGCCTGGGTATGATGAAAAATGGTGTGCTTCCAGTACGATGGGCAAGGGCGATGAAGCGGTCCCTGAGTGAAGTGCCAAGACACCTAAGGAAGATCCTGGAGGGTTCTGAGACCAGGCGATGCACGGACTCGTGGTGCTTAGGACACCCATACGTATGTCGACTGTATGTTGACGAAATGATTATTGTAATCTGTTACTGGATCTCGTTGTGCTGACCAGCTGGTCCCAACGGAGAGTCTAGAGTGGTACTATTTTTGTTGAAACAAGGGATTGAAAATTTTGAGTTATAAAATCTGTGATCATATCTATTTTATCAATGGATTATTTTTATATTAAAGTTTTAAAGAGGAGTGTGTGCGTATCTGTTTTCTAAAGCTAAAGTTAAGAAAGGCATTTCAATTATGGGTGGGTGAGTACTTGTTTGGTTCTACCGATTCCAGTGGTAAGGTGGTGGCTAACCCATGGGCCGGATGGGGTTAGGCTGGAATCAGTGAAGTTTTAATAATCAAACTGAAAAATCTTAAGATTCGAGTAGTTAGTTAATTCCCTGATAAATTTCTCAATTGAGTGAATCAACGGCTGTGCCTGATCTTGATTAGGAAAAAAGTGTTGAAATTACTCAGATGATCAAAATATATCAGTGATAGTTTCCTTCTATCTGGTTTATTCAGGTGAAGGATAGTTTAGAGTTGATCTCGTTAGGAAAAAAAAATCTGTTAAGAAAATTCAAAAAGGTGGAATCGTCCCCGCTTTCCGGGCATGGGAAATTTTCTCGGTTTCGATTTTCAGAGTGACCACCAACCTAGTCTCGTGCCCGGAGATTCGTTGGTGAGGCCCCGAGTGAGAAACCCTGCCCCGCACACGAGGGGGTTGCTTCCGCTCTGTCAGATACCGGGAGTGCGGTGCGCGGAGGGGGCATAGGGATCTCATAAGCACACTCTTGAAAACATATTAAATGTTACCATGGTGGGCTTATACTTGACATTTTCTAGTATAATACAAGATAAACTTGTGTATTACTCTATGCCAAATGTTTTGCAAAGAGACCTCTTTGAAGAAGGAACAATGGAAATTTATATGCCAAGGGGTGCAGTTGTTGTCTCATATAGGGAGTAAGTGCTAAAACATTGTCCATTGTTCCTTCTTCAAAGAGACCTCTTTGAAGAAGGAACAATGGAAATTTATATGCCAAGGGGTGTAGTTGTTGTCTCATATAGGGAGTAAGTGCTAAAACATTGTCCACAAGCTCCTTGGATTAGTCCATCAAGAATGCCCAAAATTTCTCCAAATTATATCTAGCCTACATCCTTGTCTAATAGAAGGTTTTTTAGGAAAATATTGTTTTCCTTGGTGCCATTTCATTACCCCTCCTTGACCTTGTTTACTGACTCTTTCTTTCATAGGGTTTGCAAGGTGGACAAAGTGTTCCACTTGTCATTTGTGATGAGATTGTGCAGTGCTTCAATACCCATAGAGCCAACTTTTCTCTCTTCGGTAGGCTCGAAACTTAAGATCCATTTTTGCCACCCACTTGTGGCTATTGTATTAATCCTGATGGATTCATCATCTTCCCACTAATCTATATCTTCTTCATCATCATCAACCATTCTCAAGCAAAGGACAAAAAAAAAGCATACATGAATACATATGAAGGTGATTCTCTTTCATTCTTTGATCTTTTTTTCATTTCTATCTCTAATAACATTATGTTGTGTATGTTTTTCTAATTCTATTAGAGGTATTATGGATTGTATTGAACCCTATTAGCATTAAACTTAGTATGAGGGCAAGAAACCCTAAATCTATCAAGTTTATAAAACATTTCAAAGTCAAGTATAAAACAAAGTTTGATTCACCTCTTGATAGTTTGTTTCCCTTGGTTTCTCCTTGACTATCTCTCACACTCTTATGTATTTTGAGAGATTTTATAGCTAAAAGGGCTCACTTATGCATATCTCTAATTCTCTTATGTATATTGAGAGATCTTATACATGTACTCTATGGCTAATTATAAGCTCTTATGATCTTATAAATTAGAGATATTGTACATTACTTTTTCTCTTATCCATGAGCTACGCACATGCAATAATACACTAATATTTTTTGGAACAATGATATGATATTTTTTCTTTTTTTCTTTTTAGGTATTTCAAGCACAAGAGGACTCTCTCATTTAGGGATTTTAAGCCCAACATTGTTCTCCCAATTAGGAATTCTTATTTAAGATCTCTCCTTGCATCCCCCAAAGTTGGTATGTGAAAATCCTTCTGTTTGCTAAGTAAAACATTAGAGAGAAAATTATTCTAGGGATAGAATTTACATTTTGAAAAAAAAAGAATAAAAGTTCTTAAAATTCCAAGAACCCGTGTAGACAAACAGAGCTCAAATCAAGTGTCATACAAGTGAGATTTTTAAGATACCGTCTCGCATGATCGGAGCTGTAAAGTCAGTCTCATAGGATATAAATTCTCAAAGATGTCATGTAGGATCCAAAAATGGTCATGGAACCTCTCAATATCTATAGTATATTTATTTCAAGATATTTGGAAGCATCTTCATAGTGAAAGTACACTCCTATAAATAATTATGTGCCATTAATGCACCATGTTCACTTGACCCCCCAAGTTTTGTATGAAGCACTAGTGTGTAAGGAACCCTTGGAATAGCAAGCTCATGTGTAGAACCAAGTTGAGATGAATGAAATTTTAGAAATAATAATTTAAGCAGAATTAGGAAATTCCTTACTAAAAACCTTAGTAAAAACTGTTAACTTAAGTAGCCTTTCAAAATAAATGAGCTTTAGGAATTTCAAATGCATAAAGAAGGTGAAAGGAAAAAGGAGAACACAAATCAAAGCTCCATAAGTGAGGACATGTGAATGTTATGTTCACTTATGTGAGAAAATTTAGTGTAAGGCTATAAATTATCCCATTGGGTTTAAGCTTCTTTACTTTTCCACCTTACAAAATGCATGGGCTTCTTTCCACAACATGCTTGTGACCTTGCTTTACCTCAAGCTTGAAAGACCTCTCTGCCTCTACTCCACAAAAGGTAATCACCATGTCCTTCTCCCTAGGCATGCTAAACTCAAGAATCAATCTTTTGCTTAGTTGCTTAATTTTATTTTTTTATTCTTGCCGCAAGAAAGGTCGAAATTCCATTCTCTTAATTCTCTTGTTTTTTAGTTTATTTTAATCCCCATATGTCTTGTACATGAATCGAATAATCTATCAAAAACTAAAAATTAGATTTATTCTAACCATTTGATCTAGTCAATTAACATTTCTAAGCTCCCATTTCTCTAGCGCAAACTTTCCCCTTTTTTGTTGTTAGACTTATTTTGTTGCCATAATCACTAGCTATAGTCTTTTACTAAACTAATGTTAGTGTATGGGCTTGATAAACACATCAGATGGTGCATTATTGGAGTAATTTGAGCTTCACAAAGTAATCTTTTTTGTTCCAAAATTGGAAAATTTCTTAGATTAACAAGTACTAACTTTAAATCCTAATGTGTTCAGTGAAGGCCTAGTACTTGTTTACATAGGCAGTTGAAGATTAGACACTGGATTAATGTGAGTATAAATACTTGTATTCTAAGATTTTAAAAAATAGAATGCTTAAATGGTTGGATTAAGACAATCTTGAATGCTTGAATGCTTGGATTAAGCTAAGCTTGAATGCTTGGGTTAAGACAAGCTTGTATGCTTGAATGCATGGGTCAAGACAAGCCTCTATGCTTGAATGGTGGGGCAAGACAAGCTTGAATGCTTGAATTAAGACAAGATTGAATGCTTGAATTAAGACATGCTTGAATTTTTGAACGCGTGAATTAAGACACACTTGAATGGTGAAATTAAGACAAGCTTGAATGCTTGAATTAAGACACACTTGAATGCTTGAATTAAGACGTTTGAATGCTTAAATTAAGACACGATTGAATGCTTAAATTAAGACACGATTGAATTCTTGAATGATTGGATTAATAAAATCTTGAATACTTGAATGCTTGGATTAAAACAATCTTGAATGCTTAGATTAAGATATACATAGACACTGGATGAATGTAATACAAGATTAAACATTAGCTTAATGGATTAATGTAAGCTTGAGAATGAATGGATTAATATTTAATTTGGGATCATTTTCTGGAGATTGTCAATGGTGAGAGGAAAAGTATGTTGATGCAAATGCAAGTGCCTAGTTGGATACACGTAAGGGTTATGAATAAGGCATTCTTTGACATTTTATGCTTGTCTATCTAACACAAGTGACTTCCCTTAGAATCTTATGTATGTCTCTCCATCACACGTGACTCAAAAAATGATGAATAATGAGAAAATAAATGAAACCATGACACAGAACATGTTACAAAGATTGACCAAGATTGATAGCTCTCCAATTGTGTTTTGATGACAGACTCTAAACTATTTTGAATTTAATGATAGACTCTAAAAACTATTTTGGGTTGCACACTGAATGATTTTTTATTCTTTTCAAAATAGAGTTCTTCATGATGAGGATAAGCATGTGTTGATGTCAATCCATCGAATGTGTTTTCCATAAGTGAATCTTTAAAGGTAACACGGTAGTGACCAGTCAAGTTGTACAATTGGTAGTAGTAGAAAGCTATGTGATCTAAATCCGCACCTTCATTGAGATCAAAGATAAAGTGAAATGTATCCCATGATGTTGGTCATCTATGGTCAATCAGGATGAATGATGAGGCTGCAAAAAATCACACCACAACAAAATCTAGGCTATGGATGACCTTCCATTGTGTAGGAGTAAGGAGAGTTTGTACGCCCTAAAGTGTTATAGGACCATGGTACATGGATATTAGATTATTTCAAAAATTAAATAATAAAATAAATAAACCATAATATCATAGCATAAATAAAGAGCATGAAAATAAAAGAACACAAAATTGGGTGCAATCTCCCCCCCCAACGTGTGTGGCTCCACTCCGACACGTGATATTTAAATCATATTCATAAATTTACCCCTTGGAGCCATGAATATCATAGCTTTTACAAAATTGGGCTTTTACAAAATTGAACCATAGTCCAATGCTTTTATGGCATCTCATAAAAAATAAGGCCTGCCCAACATATGTACAATGGGCCAAACAAGACAAAATCAAATATTTAGCACACATGTGCTTGGCTAGATAATCTCGTCCAATTTCCACCTTAATTCTCCCACCCGCACTCATGATCTATACTCAGCATAGTCTGCAATGTTAGATCACAAATACTTTGGAATCACTTACAGAAATAATTCTAACAAATGGAAATCATTCACTACCATGCTTCACACATGAACCATGCATCATACCTAATTATTTGGATTCACTCCCATGATAAAATACTCTAAAACATCTCACTCCCGTGATAGTCCTCCTGTTTGAGAAAACAATCGTCCTTGGTTCACACATGAACCATGCATCATACCTAATTATTTGGATTCACTCCCATGATAAAATATTCTAAAACATCTCACTCCAGTCCTCCTGTTTGAGAAAACAATCGTCCTTGGTTGTAACTATCAGCATACACGAGTGATTAAACACATTAATTGTTCCCACATTAGATTCACTCACAATGTCATTATGTATTTAAGTGGATTCACTCCCACATGTCCTCACACGTGCATTAGAGTTGATCAAATTCACTCACAATCAAACTCACATAACCTTTACACACGTCACACATGTCTTAAGTTGATCGGATTCACTCACAATCCAACTTGTACATTAGATTCACTCACAATGTTTTCATATGTGTCACATTTATTCACAAAGTATATCGCACGTTTCACACGTGTAACAGTTGGTTGGAGTCACTCACAACCAACTAGGGTCATCCTCATCAAGAGTTAATTCAAAAGAGTTGATTGGATTCACTCACAATCAAACTCACACATTTCTTGCATGCGTCAAACTCACAATCAAACTCACACATTTCTTGCATGCGTCACACATGTCACAGTTGGTTGGATTCACTCACAACCAAATCAATCACACTTGGGTCACCCAAGTTATTCTTCTCACTTTTTGGATCACCCAATAATAAATTAATTTACCATAACATTCCCTCTTTTTTGGGTTGCAACAAACCTTAGATGCATATTTAATTAGAAAGTGAAGAGAGTCAGAATATAATATCCATCTCACAGATAGAATCCCTCTCAACACTAGATTGTGATAAGTTATCTCATAGATAGAATCCCTCTCAACACTAGATTGTGATAAGTTATCTCACAAATAGAATCCCTCTCAACACTAGATTGTGATAAGTTATCCGTCATAGATAAATATCACTTATATTATCTGTCATGGACATCAAAAGAGTATCCTTCACATACACCAATACGAGTATCTTTCACAGACACTTACATGACTATCTTTCACAGACACCAACACAAGTATCTCTCACCAACACTTCTCACATACACCACCACAAGTATCTTTCATAGACACTTGGTTATCCTTATTTGAAATCGAAAAGATAATAATTTGAAGAAAGTGTATTAAATGAGGTGTTAAAGTTTAACGATTGAATGTGAAGTAACAAGTTACATACATTCTTCGAAAAGATAATAATTTGAAGAAAGTGTATTAAATGAGGTGTTAAAGTTTAACGGTTGAATGTGAAATAACAAGTTACATACATTCTTCGGTGATCCGTCTTGCGAGAAAAATATATGTGCATTATTATTAGTTCACTCAAGTCCTGATGTGAATGGTATAATACGTATTTTGTTTCACGTATAGAAAGTACATGTCAATCGTTAAACTATCTTGACGAATATATTTGAATTCTAACTGTAGTTTTTAATATATATATATATATATATTGAACAATGCATAAGTATGAGTTTTAGACTTATCTCTCTAGTGGTAGAAATCATGATTGGGAGTACCCACTTGCTTAGCTTGGTTTCCTTTGTCATTGTCTTCAATCACATTCACAACCACAACTTGATTCTTTCTCTTTTCTGGGCACTCATATGCATAATGTCCTTCTTTGTCGCACCTGTAGCATGTAATCACACAAGGTTTTTGATCCCCATTGTGGGTCTTCTTTGTAGCTTCAGTTTTCTTCCCATTCACTTGTGGACCATTGTGCTTCTCTTCTTTATCTTTGTTCTGAAACTTCTCAAAATGTGTAAATCAAGAAAACTTAAAAATATGAGAATCTATCATCGTAGTATCCCTAGAAAATCCATTTTTCTCGCAGTTTAGCGAGATAGCATTGCTAAGAGAACGAGGATCAAACATGTTCACTTATGCTCTAATAACTCGCTTTTAACTTGCTATGAACTTCCTCCTTTGCTCTTTTTAATGATCTTTCTCTATAGCTTGCAGTTGCAATAAGGTTTGCCAAAATCTATCAACATGGGCAGAGATGTTCTCTTTATTGAGAGTTATCTGAAAATATCCCATTGATGTCTCGCTTTACTCTTATATAACGGAGGCACTAAATCCTTCTTGATCATCTTTTGGAAGTCTTTCAATGACTTTGGTTTGCATTTGCCCTATCTAATAACATTCCACCAAAGAGTTGCTCTACCTACCAAATGATTAGTAGCACATTTAACATTATCCTTCTTAGAAAATTTTTCTTCAGAAAAATAATCATCAATTTAGCTCAACCATGCGAGTATGACGTGTGCATCCTTTTTGCGATCATAATCGTGAAAAGTAAAAACCTTTCTGCTAATCTTGTGTCCCTTTCGAGACTCTTGAGCTCTGAGAGTAGCTTGCACAATCCTTTGGATAGGGTCCTTCGTCACAGAATCCAAAGAATCGGATTCTAAATATGCACGTCTTCGTTTCTTTTTGCGAGTAAATTTACGCTCAAGATCTTCTCTTTGCCTCATCTCATGCAGCAATTGAGCTGAAGTACTTTTACTTTATCTTGGATAGTGGTTGTGGTGGATAGATTTCCATTATAGTTAAAAAAATAATTAAAATATTATGAAAATGCAAAAATAAAATAGAAAAGGTAGTAAACTTATCTCACTCCCGTGTATTTCAAAAGAAGGGTTGTTGAAGTGCTTGATGTCGATGGCGTACCACAAAGAATAAAAATAATAATCTAATTATCGCCTTGATGTGAACAATTCAGAAAGAAGTCCGTTCAAAGCCGCTCTGAAAAACCTTCAGAAATATTGATTAGAAATAATGCTGAAAATATTTTTTGCAACAGGCATCTAAATAATATGAAGAAGTTCTAGTAATTTTTTACAATTTGTGGAAATTTTGATTTTCCCCTTGAATTATGTCTGTGCTGCGAAATCCTTATATCCCTTTGAAGTTAAGCTTTTATAAGCCTATGAAGTTAATAGTAAGTCTTTTTTTTTAAAGAAAAAGCTTTAACTTTTAAAGCTTTAATACTAAGATTTTAATTGAATCTTTGTTATGAAAGCTTAATAAAAAGCTTCTCCAGCCCTCATGGCCTGGACGGCGCAATGAACAATTGAAACCCGCAACCCATTTACATAAGTCTGGTTTTTTTTTTGTAAGGTTATAAGCCTTATAAGCTTTAAGATTTAAAGTTTAACCACAAGAATCTCCACCCAACCAAATAGAGCAGCGCGGAAGGCAAAAATTAAGAATAATTGCCCTTGGATTTTTGCTTTCGGCTCCCATTGAAGCTTGGAGAGAGTTAACAAAAATTTTCCTTTGCATTATGTGTCAAAAGCAATTCAATGCTTCAGATTTTACCAACAATTTTTCCAATTTACTCAATTAACCTAAGATCTATCTAATTATGTGTTTATAATTTTTATTCCAAATTGTCTTGAGAGCAAACCTATGCCATCCATTATACAAATCTATCATGCTGCTGAGTGCTTTATTAGCAATCCGAAAGCTAAGCCCATTCCTCCTTCAATTGCAGATTTCATTTATATGGGCAAATTAATAAGAGGTTGAGAATCTATGAAAACCACTTTTGTTTGAAGAGGGTGGTTTCCTGCAAATCCACTTATGGTTTTCCACCTTCTTTCCTTGCCCTTGATTTTGAATCACATCCAAGAGTGTACAAAATTCACATAGCCATGTCTTCTTTTTTCCAAGGTCTTCCACACCTTATCTTCTTTGTCTTGTCTTTGTTCAAAGTCTTTGTACCCTTGTTGCAGATTCTGCTCTTCCCGTGCAAGTATTTTGAATTTGTTAAAAATCCTTCAAATTTGCTCCAAGCCAATAACCTCTAAGAAAAAATCCATTTCTTCATTTTTTTTCAACTCTCCATGACTCAAATTCAATACTTGAATTTTTTGTGCTCTGATACCACTATTATAGGACCATGGTACATGGAAGCTAGACTATTTCACAAATTAAATAATAAAAGAAATAAACCATGACATCATAGAATAAATCAAGAGCATGAAAATCAAAGAACACAAGATTGGGTGCAATCTCCCCCCTCCCCCCAAGCAGCCCCCCCGCGCACGCGCGACATGTGTGGCTCCACTCCCATATGCGATATTTAAATCATATTCATAAATTTAGCCCTTGGAGCCATAAATAGCATAGCTTTTCCAAAATTGGTCATTTACAAAATTAAACCATAGTCCAATGCTTTTAGAGCATCTCATAAGAAATAAGCCTTGCCCAACATATGTACAATGGGCCCAACCATACAAAATCAAATATTTAGCACACATGTGCATGGCTAGATAATCTCGTCCAATGTCCACATTGGTTGTCCCGAACTCATGATCTATACTAAACATAGTTCACAATGTTACATCATGTATTACTTTGGAATCACTCACAAAAATAATTACAACAAATGGAAATCATTCACTATACCATGCTTCACACATGAACCATGTATCACACATAATTATTTGGTTTCACTCCCATGATAAAATATTCTTAAAAATCTCACACCCATGATATGAAGTGTAGGAAAGAAGTCTAATGTGCTTGCTTGAACCTTGAAACATTAGACATAGTTGCACAAGGCAGAGCTCTCTATGCAAATGCATAAGGTAGAGCCCCTAAATGTGAATATATAGTTCTTATGCATAAGGTAGAATCCTCTATGCAAAAAATGCATACAGGCTCTACCTTATGCATACTAGAGCTCATGTGTTTATGAGAGACCTTATCCATAAAGCTCTACCTTATGCATAGAGATCTCATGTATTTGGTAGATCCCTTATGCATTGGTAGAGCCCTTCTGAATAGAGATCTCATGTATTTGGTAGAGGTTGTAGATCCCTTATGCATTGGTAGATCTCTTATGAATAAAAATCTCATGTATTTGGTAGAGTTGGTAGAGCCCTTATGCATAGAGCTCTATCGTATGCATGCATAGAGATCTCATGCATTTGGTAGATTCCTCTACCTTATGCATAGACATCTAATGAATTTGGTAGATTAGTCCTCTATGTATGCATAGAGATGTATATCCATATGGTGAAACCCTCTATACACATCACCTGCTCATAGATAACTCTATCTCTATGAGCATTGTACGCATGCATTGAGAGCTATATCTTTAAGGTAGTAGAGACCTTTACCTCTATGAGCTCTATGCATGCATATAGAGATCATAGATATATCTAATGCATGTAAAAAAAAAAGTGCTCCCATAGCACTCGGGGGTGAAACATTAAAGAAAGAAGCAATGGATTTAGAGCTTCATCCATAAGAGAATAGAGAGGGAGAATAGAAGCCGTGCAAAATAGACGAAAGATCTACACATATTAAAGAAATGGGTTTAGAGCTTACCATAATAGAGTGAGAGAATAGAGGCCATGCAATAAATATGAAAGGAATACACATAAAAAATCATGAGTTAATTAAAAAGAAATATGCATAAGAGATCTCTATGCATTTCGTAGATCCCTCTACGTAAAACCATAGAGAGCTCTCATGCATTTAGTCTAGCCTTCTATGCAAAAGTATAACAGCTCTACCTTATGCATATAGAGCTCAAAGAGAGCTCTATGCTTAAATTAAGAGCCCTTATGAAAATGAATATAGCGTACAGAAATATCTATGCATAAGGTTACGTGAATATATATAGAGCCGTTATGAATATGTATAGAACTCTCATGCATTTGGTAGAGCCCTCTATGCATTTGCATAAGGACTCTACCTTATCCATAAATCTCAAAGAGAGCTATATGGATAAGGTAAGTTCCCTTTTGCATAGAGCTCTCATGCATTGTGTAGAGTCCTCTATACAAATGCATAAGAGATCTCAACATTATGCATAGAGCTCTCATGCATTTGGTAGAGCCCTCTATGCATTTGCAAAAGGGCTATACCTTATGCATGGAGATTAAAGAGAGATCTATGTATAAGGGCTCTACCATATGCGTAGAAGCTCAAATATGCATAAGGTAAGAGCCTTATCTATGCATATACAAAAAGATCTCTAAATATAAGGGAATGGAGAGGGGGAATAAAGGCTTACAAGATAGATGAAAGGCCTAAACATTAAAATAACATGAGTTATATGAAAATAATTATGCATTATACTCTATGAATAGAGAAGAAAGTAGAAAGCTCATACCTAAACCCTAGACATAGAAAGCTCATACCTAAACCCTAAACATAGAAAAAAACATAAAACCATAAAACAAGAGCATTGTGTTTTGGATTGGAGCTTACCTCAATAGTTAGCCAAAGAGAGGATGCCCTAAAGAGCCTTTACCTTAACAAAAAACTAAACACACAAGAAAGAATATTAAATCAATAGAGAAAGAGGGATTCTAGAGAAGGAATAGAGAAGAACATAGAAATATGTAAACAGTTTGATTGAAAAATGTAGAAGGGATGAGACACTACCTTATGCTTGAGAGAACTATGCTTGTGGAACATAGCACTGTGCTTATGGAAGAGAGCGCTATGCTTAGAGAAAAATGATTGTGGAAGAGAGCACTATGCTTGGGAGAATTATGAGTGTGGAACAGCAAGGAAATAAGAAGATGAATGAGAGCACTATGTTTGAGAGAACTATGCTTGTGGGTGGCAGGGCAAGAAAGTAAGAAGATGAATGAGATAAATATTGAAGAGAAGTTGGGTAAGCCATGCACAATGAGGGTATTGCAATGTATCACAACTCAGGTGGGTGAATCAATTTTTTTTCTAGCCACATGCCTATTAGCAAGGCCTATAAATGTGGCTTTACACATGACACAATTGGCATAGATATGTTGGTAGTTGTAAGTATAACTACATGTATAGACACAGAATATCCACATCATGGTTGGTGCCATTGATATAACTACCACTCATACAATGGTAGGTGTTTGTATAACTACGTGTATAGACACAAAATATCTACATCATGGTTGGTGCCATTGATTTTAAATACTTACAACACTCTCTCACTACTTTCTTTCACTATTTTATGACTACCTTTTGTGGTTGTGGCTTTCATTCTCTTATAGGCCCCCTTTTTGAACACTAGTTAAGCTCGATATCTCAATATTAGGCCCCTTTTTTAATTAAGAATGGAAAACAAAATGTCAAGGAGTGCCAAAACTTGAGCTAGTAGAAAGCTTGGTTTAATGCATGGGGGTGGGGAAATTAGAATTTCTAAGCCTATGGTTGTTGCCAAGGCTTTATGTGAGAAGGTCACTTGAGAAGGTCACTTTAGCACTCTTGAAAACATATTAGATGTTACCATAATGGGTCAAGTGGGGAAAATTAGAATCTTTGAGCCTATGGTTGGCCATCTTTATGCAAAAACAACACTTTAGCACACTCTTGAAAACATATTAGATGTTACCATAGTGGGCTTACACTTGACATCTTGTAGTATAATAAAAGATAAACTTGTATATTACTCTATGCCAACTTTTTAGCTTCACAAAGGGACCTCTTTGAAGAAACGAGAATGGAAATCTGTATGCCAAGGGGTGCAGTTGTTGTCCCATAGAGAGTAAGTGCTAAGAATTTGTCCACAATCTCCTTGATCAATCCATCAAGTATGCTCAAAATTGCTCCAAATTATATATAGCCTACGTCCTTGGCTAAGAGAAGGATTTATAGTAACATATTTTTTTCCTTGGTGCCAGCCTTGACCTTGTTTGTGGAATATTTCTTTCACAAGGTTTGTAAACTTTGGCATTGAGGTGGCGAAAGTGTTCCACTTGTCATCTGTGATAAGATTGTGCACTTGCATTGCTTCGATACTAGTAGAGCCAACTTTTCTCTCTTGGGTAGGCTCAAAATTTAAGATTCTTTTTTCCACCCACCTGTGGCTATTGTATTCCTCCTGATGGATTCATTATCCTCCAACTAATCTATATCCTCCTCTTCCCTCATTGAGGGATTCATCATCTTCCCACTAATATATGTCCTCTTCTCTCCGCACTAATCTATATCCTCCTCTTCCCTCATTGAGGGATTCATCATCTTCCCAATAATATATGTCCTCTTCTCTCCGCACTAAGGGATTCATCATCTTCCCACCACTGATCTATATCCTCTTTTTCTTCATCAAGCATGCTCAAGCAAAGGACAAGAAAAACAAAAGCATACATGAATACATATGAAGGTGATTCTCTTTCATTCTATGAACTTTTTTTTCCATTTCTATCCCTATAAATAGCATTATGTTGTGTATGTTTTTCTAATTCTATTAGAGGTATTATGGATTGTATCGAACACTATCAGCATTAGAATTAGTGTAAGGGAAAGAAACGCTAAATCTATTAAGTTTATAAAACATTTCAAAATCGAGTATAAAACAAAGTTTGATTCACCTCTTGATAGTTTTTTCCCCTTGGTTTCTCCTTAACTATATCTTTCTCTACTTCCTCCTTGATAAGTATATTTTTGATTCGGGTTAGTTGGACAGTGTTCTTTTTTGTATTTTTTTAAATGTTTATTATTCAATTTTGTATTTTTTTGGAACTGATCACAAACTTGCATTCCTTTTAGTATTTTAGGGCTTTGAAGCATAACTGTACATATGATCTCTCATGCTCTAAGCATAGAGAGAGCTATGTACATAGACTATGCATAGCTCTTATTCTTGTATGCATGATATCTCTTATGTATGATGGAGCTCTCTTATGCATATTTCTCATGGTCTATGTATATATTGAGAGCTCTTATGCATATCTCATGCTCTTACATATATTAAGAGCTCTTATGCATGAGACCTCTTGTGTATATCTCTAACATTCTTTTGTATTTTGACAGATTTTATACCTAAAAGGGCTCACTTATGCATATCTCTCATGCTCTTATGTATATTAATAGCTCTTATGTATGCACTCTCATATGCTTAGAGCTAATTGTAAGCTCTTATGATCTTATAAGAGCTAATTGTAAGCTCTTATAAACGAGATATATTGTGCATTATGTTTCCTCTTATCCATGGGCTAATCACATGCTCTAATACTCTAATATTTTTTGGAACAATGATACGATCTTTTTTCTTTTTTCTTTTTAGGGATTTAAAGCACAAGAAGCTTCTCTCATTTAGGGATTTTAAGCGCAAGATTGTTCTCCCATTTAGGACTTCTTTTGTAAGATCCCTCCTTGCATCCCCCAAGGTTGGTATGTGAAAATCCTTGGGTTTTCTAAGTAAAATGTTAGAGAGGGAAAATTAGTCTAGAGAGAGAATTAAAATTTTAAAAAAAATTGAATGAAAGTTTTTAAAATCCCAAGAACCCTTGCGAATAAATAGAACTTAATTCAAACAAGTGATATTTTTAAGATATCGTCTCGCATGACAGCAGCTGTAAAGTCAATCTCATAGGATATAAATTCTCAAAGATGTCATGTAGAATCCATAAATGGTCATGTAACCTCTCAATATCTATAGATTATTTAAAGATATTTTGAAGCATCTTCACAGTGAAATACCACAACATATCGTGAGCAAAAAGCATTTTCCGAAGGGTTTTCACGATACTGAGCAGCAATTTATCGTTGCTCTGCAGCATTTTTCTACTGCTAAGTAGCACTTTTTGCAGCGAAATATCCTTTCCTAACAACGTGTATAGTAGCAAAAAAACATTGCTATACTACTGTAAAAATATCCTACTTTTTATGTCGCCACGTAGTTTTATCTTTTGAATACAATAAACTTGTACTTTGAGTTTTTTTGCACGTTTATGCCTTATCTATCACTTCTATCTCTCCTACCCTATTTTCTCAAGCTCAATCAAGGTATGTCTACTCTTTTCATTTATCTCCTATGCAAACAAGCTTTCCCCCTTGAAAGCTTTCTTATGAGTATTTCCTTTCTCTTTCCTCTCTTTTAAGTTTTGCTTTTCTTCTTTTTCCCTTCTTATCGAATCTTAACCATTACGAGTATTTTCCCTTCTTATTTTTCCCTAATTAACACCTCTCCATTAAAGCTTCATATGGTAAGATATCTTGATTTTTCTTAATACTTTTTTTTCTTCACTTGGTTTAATTTTGTAGGTTTTCAACACATACAAGCCTCATAAGAGATCTCTTTCTTGTATGTTCCATTTTTCATGCTTTTACATGTTTTTAAGGTTTGTCAATTTTAAGGCTTTTAAGATTAGAATTTGTTATTAATACTTTTTTTTCTTATTTTGGTTTGATTTTGTATGTTTTCAACACATACAAGCTTCACAAGGTAAGAGATCTCTTTCTTGTATGTTTCTTCTCTTCTGCTTTTACATGTTATTAGGGTTTGTAAGTTTAGAGTTTTAAGATTAGGGTTTGTTATTTTTTCTATGCTCCATGCTCCATGCATGCCAGTAGATTCCAACATATGCCGGTATAGTAACCTATGCATGCCGATAGCTACCTATGAATGCCAATAGCAACCTAGGAATGCCGATAGCTTCCTATGCATGCCACTAGCAACCTAGGCATGCCGGTAGCTACCTAGGCATGCTGGCAGCTTCCAATGCATGCCACTAACAACCTAGGCATGCTGCTAGCTTCCTATGCATGCCAATAGCTTCCAATGCTTCACAAGGTAAGAGATCTCTTTCTTGTATGGTTCTCTTCTTATGCTTTTACATGTTATAGGGTCTGTAAGTTTAGGGTTTGTTACTTTTTCCATGCTCCATGCATGCCGATAGCTTCCAATGCATGCTAGTAGCAACCTACGCATTCCGATAGCTTCCCAAGCATGCTAGTAGCAACCTACGCATTCCGATAGCTTCCCAAGCATGCTGGTAGCTTCCTATGGATGCCTATAGCTTCCAATGCATCCTGGTAGCTTCTTATGCATGTCGATAGCTTCCAATGCATGCCAGTAGCAACCTAGGCATGCCGGTAGCTTCCTATGCATGTCAGTAGTAACCTAGGCATGCCACTAGCTACCTATGCATGCCGATAGCTTCCAGTGCATGCTTGTAGTACCGTAGGCATGCTGGTAGCTTCCTATGCATGTCGATAGAAACCTAGGCATGTTGGTAGCCAATGCATGCCGGTAGCAACCTAGGCATGCCGGTATCTTCCTATGCATGCCGGTATCTTCCTATGCAACCTAGGCATGCCGGTAGCTTTCTATGAATGCGGGTAGTAACCTAGGCATATCAGTAGCTTCTTATGCATGTCAGTAGCAACCTAGGCATGTCAATAGCTTCGTAGCTTCCAATGTATGCCAATAGTAGCAACCTATGCATGTTGGTAGCAACCTAGGTATGCGGGTAGCTTCCTGTTGAGATATCGAGCTCGTCTAGTGAGGCGGTGGACACTGATGACCCACCTGGGGGATAGGCCCCACACTTACACCACTGGCATGGTTGGTGAGATCTTGGGTGATATGCAGCCAGTGGGATGACAGGCTGTGTGACAGCCATTCTAGGTATTGGTTGAGTACCTTTCATATTGTGTGTACTCTTATCTTGTATATGGTGTGTTGAGTGAAGAAGAAGAAGATTTTCAGCCTCTCACCTTGTGTGTTCTCTATTAGGGTTTTGTGAGTGTGTGTGTGCTTGCAAGAGCTCAAGCTCTCTTCCCCCTGCATCTTTTCATGGTATCAGAGCCTGGTTCGTGCTAAGGGCTGAGCTGCAAGCAAGAGAACCACAGGAAGCGGTACGAGGGTAAGAGCTTCAACTACTCTTCCCTATTTGTGTTGGTGACTACACTCCTGTCGGGAGCTCTACGGGAGGCACCGGCAAAGGATCTCTGATTGAGGAGCTTTCTTCGCGCGAGTAAAGCTATAGGGCGACTATGCGAACGCATTTCGAGCGCGCCTGGACCTCCATTTTTCAGAAATTCGAGCACTCCGGGCAGGGATTTCAGTGACGTAAATGAGAACATGTGAAAATGTTAATAACATATGTTAATAACACAAAAAATCTTATGATCACATGTTATATTCACAATGCTTTCACAAGGGCCTAAAAAAATTTATCTTTGTCGGGTATAAAAAATCTTCTTAGGTGGCCACTGACCTGCTATTATGTGAAGATGGTAACATGAGACCATGTGAATAGCTTATTCCCATGTGTAGCCAAGCTTTTAAGGGGTTTCCAAGTGGCAAGTGACCTGTTATTTTGTGAACGGTAACATGAGAACATGTGAATAACTTGTTCACATGTGTTATTATTACCAAAAATCTTGTGATCACATGAATATTAAATCCCTGACTAAGGGTAAGTCATCGATTCTCTGCAGAACTCTGTTTTAAGAATTGCAGGAAGACAGATTGACTGTGCAGACATAGTGTGTGCTGCAAAGAGGTCAACAATTGCCATTGGGTGTATGTATGCATATTGAAGTCACTGGTTGTGACATTTGAGAGTACTACAGTACCACTGCAGAAAATACAGCAGTTTGTGTAGGACAAACCAGAGTGCTGTTTCTGGTAAAATTGTCTGTTTGGCAATATGTCAAATGATGAGATAACCCAGATTGTGGCTGAGAATCTTGATAAGAATAACTTCCATGCGTAGAGGTTCAGGTTGACGAATTTCGTGATGGGAAAGGGCTATTGGGACTACATAGAAGGTGAGCATGAAGAGGCACCGGAGATACCGGACATAAATCCGATTGCTGCAGATGTGAAAGAGTTTAAAGACTGGAATCAAGGAGCCAGGAAAGTTATGTATTGGCTCTCCATTAGTATACAGGACACCATGATTGGGCACATTCAGGATGCCAAGTCCCCCAAGGAGGCGTGGGACACCTTAGTAAAGCTCTATGAAACAAATACCAAGGCACGTAAGATACAGTTGAAGAATGAACTTCATACTGTGGAGAAAAAGAGCATGTCTATGAATGACTATGCGTTGAAGATAAAGGGTATTGTGGAATCCCTTGCATCTATTGGTGTGTCAGTAGATGATGATGATAAGGTGGAGGTCTGTCTACGTGGTCTCGGGCCACAATACAAGGCGTTCAAGACATCTATTCAGACTCGAGAAAACATTCCCAACTTTACAGATTTGGTGTCTATGTTGATTATAGAAGAGAAGAGCTTGGGTGAAGACCAACAGTCTTGACAAAACAAAAACAGTTCAGAGCAACAGGCCTTCTACACAAGTTCACGAAGAGGACGAGGTAGAGGAGGTCGTGGATGTGGTCAAGGAGGTGGCCGAACAGGTAATCAGAATTATGGCCAGCAGTAGCAACAACAATAGTCCCAGAATACACAATAACAACAACAACAACACGCAGGTGGAAGAGGCAAATTCAAAGGCAGAGGGAGTCAAAGAGGCTGTGGAAATTGGCAAAGGCAGTATAATGATGCACGTGAATGCTATTATTGTGGTAAGCGTGGACATGTGCAGACAGAATGTTATAAAGAGCAGGCTGACATGCAAAATGGGAAAGTGCAGCAGAACAACTATGCAACCTCAAGCAGAAACAATGAGGATAATGAAAGGTTGTTTGTTATGCACCATGTGAATGCCATGTTTGAAAATGTTGAAGTAGCACAAAAAGATGATGTATGGTATGTGGATTCAAGTGCTTCAAACCACATGACAAGTCATGTGTGGGGAGTGGTTCAAGGAGATGAAAAACCTTGAAAGACCAGGTTTTGTAGAAACAGGGGATGACACTACTCATCCAATTGCCCATGTTGGGAGATGTGCCATTGTCTATGCAGGATGGCAAAGTGAAGTACCTTGCAGATGTACTTCACGTTCCAAACATAACAAAGAATCTAGTTTCAGTTGGCCAGATGATTGAGGAGGGTTTGCAGGTTTGGTATAACCTTGATGGTTGTTATATTGAAGAATTTAAAGACAAGTGCAGGTTGGTTGCAAAAGGCAACAGAGTGGGCATAATGTTTACGTTGAATGTAGACATGCCTGAAATGAGTGCAGCGATGTTTGCAAATGGTTCAGGAATTGTTGCAGACACATACATTTGGCATAAAAGAATTGGACATGTGAATGTGCAGAGAATGAAGTCTATGCAGACTAAAGGAATTGTGACAGGGCTGCCAAAGTTTAAAGTGGAAGGTATGTAGAGAATATATGAAGCATGCCAATTTCGAAAGCAAACAAAGCATGTATTTCCACATAATAGATATGTGAGTAGAAATGCACTAGATGTTGTGCATTCAGATGTATGGGTCCTACGAAGACCATGTCTATGGGAGGCTGCAGGTATTATGCTGCAAGTATTATATGTGACTTTCATTGATGACCACACAAGGAAAGTGTGGGTATATTTCATAAAGGAGAAGAATGAGGTGTTCACTCACTTTCAGAATTTCAGAGTTTTGGTTGAAAAGCAAATAGGAAAATATGTAAAGTGCCTAAGGTCAGATGGAGGGGGAGATTACTCCAATTCTCTGAATTTTTGAAAGAAGAATGGTATTCAGAGACAGTTTACATGCTGCTACACTCTGCAGCAAAATGGAGTTGCTGAGCGGAAAAACAAGCACATTGCTGAGATTGCGCGAGCATTGATGGAAGAGAAAAATATGCCGCATAGCTATTGGGATGAGGCTGTTTCTAAGCAGTATACATCATGAGAAGAGGACTTCAACTGCAGCCATACATGATGTAACTCCAGAGGAGAGGTTTACTGGTAGAAAACCTGATTTGTCTCATCTGAAAGTCTTTGGATGCATTGCATATGTGCATGTGCCAGATGAGCTGAGAACTAAGCTGGATCCAAAAGCTAAAAAATGTGTGTTTATTGGATATTCCCTTGAGCAAAAGGGATACAGGTGTTATAATCCTGCTACACGTGAGATGCTGCTAGAAAAGAAGCTGTTGGGGCTGATGTGAGTGGAAGTGTGGTTGCACAGAATGCAGGTCAGCAATCACAGTCTTTGAGTGGACCAGGAGAGAGTCCTCATCTAGTGGGTTTGTTTTGATAGACCATGGAGTGGTAGGCTGCGTCATAATACCAACCCTATAAATGTGATTAGTACATCACGTAAAGGAAAAGAGAAAGTGGTTGAGCCCCTTGGTATGCCTGACATTTCTGTAGGGCATTCTCATGTTGATGGAGAGTCTAGTGGCACAGATATGAGCCTTGATGAGGAGCTTGGGATCCCACCTATGAGAACACCTGGTGTAAAGAAGGCTATGGAAGCCATGAATGAAAAGCTGCGAAGATTCGGGAGAGTGAAAAATCCTGTGCAGAGAATTACCTATGATGGTTATGTGGCACATCACTGTGCATATATGGCAAAGGTTGTGCAGGTTGTTGAGCCCACATGCATTGATGAGGCTATTGGAAATGTGTGTTGGAAGAAAGCTATGGATGAGGAGATGGATGCACTATATGGAAATGAAACTTGGGACTTAGTGCAATTGCTTGAAGGCAAGAAAGCCATTGGATGCAAGTGGGTGTACAAAGTTAAACATAACAGTGATGGAAGCATAAACAGGTACAAGGCTAGATTGGTAGCCAAAGGATATGCGCAGACATATGGCATTGATTATGAGGAAACTTTCAGCCTAGTTGCCAAGATGGCAACAGTGAGAGTTGTGATAGCAGTGGCTAGGTCAAAGCAATGGTCTTTACATCAGATGGATGTAAAGAATGCATTCTTGCATGGGGATTTGCAAGAAGAGATGTATATGTTGCATCCACGTGGTTATGAGGATGTGGGTCACCCCGAGCATGTTTGTAGGTTGAAGAAAGCCTTGTATGGCTTAAAACAAGCACCAAAAGCATGGTCTGACAAGATTTCTGAATATCTTCACTATTGGCTTTCATGTAGCCAATGTAGATTTCTCGCTGTATGTGAGACATGGTGATAGAGGGGTTGTGCTTGTTGTCATCTATGTAGATGACTTGATCATTACCGGGGACCATGACGCAGAGATCTTTGATGTAAAGATCTTGCTTAGACAGAAGTTTGAGATGAAGGATCTGGGGGAGCTCAGATATTTCTTGGGCATTGAGGTGATTAGGTCACCACATGGTATTGGATTACTGTAGAGACAGTATGGCTTGGACATGTTGTCCAAGTATGGTATGACAGGCTATAAGCCTATGTGAGATCCCTGTTCCCACCGAGCAACAGATTCGGGGTACTAGCAGGAAAGTAGCACTTCTCGCACGGGATAGGGGTCCCACATTCGGGGCCTCGTCCACGGATATCCGGACAAGAGACTAATCCGTCCTTTTATTCAAAAACCGGACTCGAAAAAACTTCCCTTACCCGGAAAGCACGGGCGATTCCACCAGGATAACTTTTTACTCTAACGTAGTCAAGACCATTACTGATCAAGCTGATCCGATTGTACCTATAAAGATACTCGATCAGATCAAGGAAGAAACTTGCACTTGGATCATTGGGATCAATGCTTTTTTCCCCATCAAAGAGGCACAGCCGTTGATTCCTATCCATAGAACAATTACTATCTGGGATTTACTTTATCTATCGTAATAATAGAAATTAAGTCTCGATTTACGGATCCATCAGTCCAGCCTAACCCCATCCAGTCCCATGGGTTAGCCAACCGCCCAACCACTGTAGTGATGGGATCCAATTAGGAATTTGGTTAGGTTTTGTCCCGGGTACCAAGAAAAAGAGTTCCCAGGCTCCCTAGTCAGATATTCATGCAAAAATAAAACTAGTCACACCACTTACACACCCAATATGAAATTGCCTTTTTCACAGATTCAATCAGTTTTAAAACAATCCTTTAATGAAACCATAGTATCACTGATCACAATCTTCCAAATTATCCGGTTGATTCTTAATTTCCCATCATTCCTTCATCAGAGTATCTATGGCATCATTGGCAACTAGAATGCTCACCACCTGTCCACTTCAGGGGCCTTTTCAATAGTTCCTAGCCCATAATACTCGGCAATATAATCACTTATAAAAATCCAGATGGACTCTCATTGAAGATCAGCAAGATCAACCAACAGATCCATATAAAGAGCCATGGACTCATCCATTGAAGACCAGCAAGGTCAATCAACTAGATCCATGCCCGGTTTCACAAACCAACTCTTACTCCTTGTTTCAATATCTTCCTCGACGCACGCGTGGGTATCCTAGGCGACCTAGAGCCCGAGCATCGTATGGTCAGCACCCTCTAGGATCCTTCGCAGGTGACCTAGCGCTTCACTCATAGGCCGCTTTCTTGGCCCCTCATCCACCGTACCGGAAGCTCACCATTTTAATCAAACCGAGGCTGGTCAAGACCTCGGTCGGCCTTGCTACGCGAGACGTCCTCCATTGACTCTCCGTCAGTAGTTGCAACTTTATCATCTCACGACCTTAATCACAAGACGGTCAAAATGCTTCCCCAGCATTCTTGACAAAATAGTCATTTACAAACAGTTTACAATTACAGTTTCTATATTAACTCTCATTTTTCCACATTATCCCCCATCAACCCACATTACTTATTCCACATTCCATTTATATGTGTACTCATCCAATCACATCATTTTCCATCTCCTCACTTCAGATTCCTTCACATCACATATCATATATTCACATCCATACATATATCCACATCTACATCCACATTCACATCCATACATCCACCTCTATATGCATACATTCATATATACATGCATACATCCATAACTCCATGCATACATCCACATCCACATTCACCTTCACATCCATACATCTACATCTACATGCATACATCCACATCTCCATGCATACATCCACATCCACATTCACATTCACATCCATACATCTACATCTACATGCATACATCCACCTCCACATTCACATCCACATCTATACATCTACATCTACATGCATATATTCCACATCTCCATTCACATCCACATCTATACATCTACATCTACATGCATACATCCACATCTCCATTCACATCGACATCTATACATCTACATCTACATGCATACCTCCACATCTCCATTCACATCCACATCTATACATCTACATCTACATGCATACCTCCACATCTCCATTCACATCCACATCTATACATCTACATGCATACATCCACATCTCCATTCACATCCACATCTATACATCTACATCTACATGCATACATCCACATCTCCATTCACATCCACATCTATACATCTACATCTACATGTATACATCCACATCTCCATTCACATCCACATCTATACATCTATATCTACATGCATACATCCACATCTCCATTCACATCCACATCTATACATTTACATGCATACATCCATATCTCCATTCACATCCACATCTATACATCTACATCTACATGCATGCATCCACATCTCCATTCACATCCACATCTATACATCTACATCTACATGCATGCATCCACATCTCCATTCACATCCACATCTATACATCTACATCTACATGCATACATCCACATCGCCATGATTACAATAAAATTCTTTTAATCAATCTAGGATGATAATTCCTAGAATATGGTAGGAAGTCCTCTTTTCATGCTTTGAATGAAATTATTTTATGTGTAATTTTTATAAAAATTTTGCCATAGCTCCGCTGCTATGACTTATAAATCTTAATTATCTAAAAAGATAAAGCTTATCATTAAGGGAATGATTAGAATGATCCCTAATTGGATCATTAACCCATAATGGATTGAATCATCAATATTCATGAAATACATAAACTAAAAGAATAGGGAAAGCCATTAATTTAGTCTTAAGCATAGATTAAGATTAATCTTAGATTAAGAAAAAGCTTTATGAAAAGCTTCATTTGGATTGAGAATAGGTCATGAGTATGACCATTTCTTGAGTGTGAGAGAGATACTACATAAAAACTATTAGAATTAAGCATAAATGGAAATTTATGTAATTCTTTACTATCATTCATTAATTACTTCAATAGAATTAAAAAAACCATTTAAATTAAGCTTCTCAAGCTTGAGAGGGGTTGAGACGAGAGAAACATTGAGAAATTATAGAAAAGATCAAAATTCACCACACTTACCTTACAAATTGCTTGATTCTTTGTTCACGGTAGAGGCCCCCAACCAATCAATTGGTTTAGTATGTTGATGGAGCCACCAATGGAGATTCAAGAAAGAGGGAAGCTCCAATTCCTTACAAATTGGAGAGATTTTTAGAGAATAGTAAATATTAGCATTATTTCAGTATAGTTCTAGAATAGTAAAATTCTCCTCCTTTTTTTCAAAGGACTCATGTTCTATTTATAGGAGAGGGAAGCTCTAACCAAAGCTAACTGAATTCTAGAATTTTCCAAATTCAGGTTTGGTTGAATTTGGAGTAGATTTGGATCTAGTTTGGTTCCTTTTTGATTCGGTTTGGTTCCATTTTGATTTGGTTTGATTCAAGAGAGAGGAGAGATAAAAATATCACATTATTTTTTAGTTTAAAACTCATTCAAGCATGTGAAATATGCACCTCCTTTAATGGACTCCCCTTTCTTACATATGTGTCAAAATGGAATGATTATACCCAAAATATCTCAATTTTTAATATTGCTCAGTTTTTTACTAATAGACCTTGTACATTTTCAACTCTTCATCTTATGTGAGCATTTACTCATTTTTGAATATCCAAAATATCTCATATTTTTAATATTGCTCATAGTTTTTTACTAATAAACCTTGTACATATTCAACTCTTCATCTTATGTGAGCATTTACTCATTTTTGGATACTCAATTTATCTCATTTTTTTGATATTACTCATAGTTTTTTACTAATAAACCTTGTACATATTCAACTCTTCATCTTATGTGAGCATTTACTCATTTTTGGGGTATCTTCTTTTACAAACTGGATTTATCTCCTCCCTACACATGGATTGATGCTATTGGCCCATAGGAACCTTAATTGGACCATAATCCAAAAATTTCTAAAAATCTAGACCCTTAGACTAAGGTTCTTTATACCCATTTCCAATTAATTCTAATTGCACATTGGAAAGTTCTTTTTAAATTTATGTTTTAGGAAAACTTATTTTAATAATATGAGAAATTTTTCTATCTAAAAATATTCAAAATCTGAATATTCTCTCTCTAGAATATTTTCTCTCTCTATGTCAAAACAGGCAGAGACGAGATCTCTTATAATTCTGAAGAGAGAATTGATTACAGGGAAGGATGCTGGATATCTTGAGAGGCTGGGGAGGAATCTTACATTCTCTCCCACTTGAAAAACGTGAGATGTCCTTTCACAAGATGCACGAATATGAGACTTAGAGAAAAATTTAATTAAGATTAACCACCAAATAAAAAAATCTCAAAGAGAGTAAGGGTCAAGACAAAGAACAAGATTTAAACTTTATTCATTCTTGGAACATATACAGTAAGGATAGAAGAACTCTTTACACTTCCATAAGCCCGTCCATCATATGATCACAAAAGCAGCACTCATAAGCTGCGCACGTATAAGGTAACTCATCTATGGGAATAATTGTGTTGGTTATTGCTGCACCTATCTCAGTGGTATGAGGTGATCTAACAAAAGGACCTCTGAGAGGCAACCTAAAAACGGGATAAAGGCATATCTTCTGATGAGGAAGAAAACACGCCAGTAAGAAGACCCACTCAGAAAACCCAAGATGTCTTGATCTCATGACGCAGTAGTATCGGGGACCCAAACCCAAAGCTTCAATAACCATGGCCAAGCGGACATTGTTACGAAAGTGCTGCTGACCCCAGGGTGTTATCCTAGTTATGTCTTGATAGGTCCGTAATTTGGTCTGAGCTACAGAAGTTCCTAGGTGAGGAAAAAGTGAGCGCTCATACAGTTTTATAAAATCTTTCTTCACAGACTCGCTTGCGTCTTGAAGGTGAGAAATCATCATGGATAAAACCAATTCCTGCTGCCAAGCCATGAAGGAGATTAAGAAAGAAAGGGGATCGATGGAAGTAAGATTACTGTGAGCGACAAGTAAAAGTTATGACTTATATAAAGGAAGGAGCTAGCGTAACCTAGAAGCCAACGGTATCTTGCCACTGAAGTTTTACCGTCTTTCTATGATTTGGGTTTGGCACATATTTCTATAGAAGGCTTACATGAAATACATTATGAACTTTGAGATGAGGAGGTAAAAGAAGCTCGTAGGCTAAGTCACTTACTTTCTTTGAATTCAAATAAGGTTCACAATATCTGGGGGATAACTTCTTATACTCCCCAAGAGATAAAGAACTTCTTTTGGGCCGTACTCGAATGAAGACCAAAACCTTGGTATCCAAAACACCGATTTTCACTTCTAAACTCATTGTTCTGAATCCTTAAAACAGGTGGGACTCTTGAGAAGTATTCTAGGGAAAGGGTCTTTCTTTTTTAAACAGAATCTTTCTTTTATTTTAGAGAGGGAATAATTATAAGATCAAAAAGGAATATTCTTACTCCTGTATACCTCAAAGGCTGGAGGAGAATCTTACAGCCTATTTTCGTGCCATTAGATCAGAATGGCAAGCTGAGTGCAGATTCAGGAGAGATCTTGGAGGATCCTACTATGTATAGGCGCATAGTAGGAAGTTTGATCTACATGACAATCACCACACCACATTTGAGCTATGCTGTTGGGTTGGTGAGTCAGTTTATGCAGGTTCCACGAAAACTGCATTTGGATGCCATGAGATGCATACTGAGGTATGTGAGGTCTATTTTGCATTGTGGACTATTCTATGAGACTGGGACAGAGCTATGTGTACATGGGTACACAGATGCTGATTGTTTATGTCAGCACAGAGGATCAGGTAGTTGACATCTTCACCAAAGCAATTGGGTACAAAGAAGCTCCGTAGATTCAGGGCTTCACTTGGTGTACATGAGATGGAGTTGAGCTCGAGGGAGAGTGTTGAGATATCGAGCTTGTCTAGTGAGGCGGTGGACACTGATGACTCGCGTGGGGGATAGGCCCCACACTTACACCACTGGCATGGTTGGTGAGATCTTGGGTGATATGCGGCCAGTGGGATGACAGGCTGTGTGCCATTCTAGAGACTGGCATAGTTATAGCGCCAGCTCATTTAGTTGGGTTCACACTATAGAGAACCCGTGTATGTATTGGTTGAGTACCTTTCATATTGTGTGTACTCTTATCTTGTATATGGTGTGTGAGTGTTGAGTGAAGAAGAAGAAGATTTTTAGCCTCTCACCTTCTGTGTTCTCTATTAGGGTTTTGTGAGTGTGTGTGTGCTTTGCAAGAGCTCAAGCTCTCTTCCCCCCTACATCTTTTCACTTCCAATGTATGCCGATACCTTCCTATGCATACGGGTAGCAACCTAGACATGCTGGTAGCTTCCTATGCATGTTGGTATAGCAACCTAGACATGCCGATAGCTTCCAATGCATGATGGTGTCAGAAATTCTGGACACGGAATCACCTGCCTCTATAGCTGTCCACTCCAACAGCCTTGGAAACAAACACCATGAATGGGGGCACCACCAGCCACCGGTTGGAACACTTCTCTCACGGTTCACCACACCACCCACACCAAAAAGATAGCATAAAATAGGGGCACCATAGACAAAGATAAACACCCAGCAATTATATTCCCAGTCAACACTTCATACAAGCTTCTCCCGACATAGAAGCCTTACTCACACAACCATACAAACACTCAGGCTTGGATTTACTACCAAGGGAATTTGACTGCAGCCTCACTGCCTCTGGAATTACAACCTTGCATCTGACAACCAAGCCATCCAGCCACAAACACATCAACACTTTGACCTCTAATTGCCAAGGATACACCACATCCTCAATCGGCACGTGATCCACTGCCTCTGCCCACAGTCGGCTTTTTCAATCGCCGCCTCTCGCCTGTATGCTGTGCCAATCACACCAAAAAGAACCCGGCCACTCTCTCTTCACAGGGCGCCCCACCAGCAACCCTCAACTCTCTGTAGCCCATCACTTCTGTGTGTGTTGCCCCAGCAGCACAGCTACACCAACACCTCTCTCTCTCTCTCTGTGCTGATCCTCTGCCAGCCTCACAACCTCACTTCCTCTACCATAGGAAGCTTCTCTGCAGTGCTACCGGCCCCACCAGCTAAGCAGCAACACTGTCCTTCTCTTCCAGGCGGCCCCCTCTGTGCTCGCCAGTAGCCCAGCTTCATCCACGTTGCTAGCCACTGCAGCTCGGCACGAGCCTCTACTTCTCTTCTTACGTGTCCCCTCCACTGTCGCCAGCCAGTCTCATCGGCGCCCTTCACCAAGGCGGCTTCTCTTAGTAGCCCGTCGCCTTCCCCCTGTCTTCGCCTGGCTTCAGCACCCGCCTTTGCTTCCACATCTGGCGCCCTCTTGCGCTACCCACTTCAAAGGCATCCAACTGCATAGAGTCTCACCAACCTGACAGCTATTGCCTCAGTCGGCACCTCTATGCTAGCTCTACCAGGTTCTCTCGCTCTGCACACTGGTCCAGCCTCTCTGTCGCCTTATGTCTGCGCGGCTGCGCCAACCAGGGGCCTTCTCCTCTCGCCACCAGCAGCTGCAGCAGCTAACCCCAAGGCGGCGACTCCACTCGTTTGTCTCTTCAAAATGACCAGAGCAGCTCTTTCACAACGAGGCGGCAACATTTAACCTTACGACCCCGACTCCACCTCCACGATTCGCCAACCTTCTGGACTATGTGCTGGCAAGGTGTTGGCAGTTAAAACAAACCTCCACGTGGTCATTGCTTTGTTGGCCACGTTAATATCATTTTTTTAATTTTGTTTAAAGCCTCAAGGATGGCCACCATCACATTCCTTTTCACACCATGCTCAATGCGACATTGGCCCCTTCAACTTTTAATTGCCCCCATGCTTCCACACACTTTCAAACACAACCTGCTAGTACCCATTCATTTAAAGGGACGCATACACAAACAAACCTGCCGAACAGCTGATACCACCTCTAGGCGGACCTCCAGTAGACCACACTCCGAACAAACCTATACAAGCCTACAGCAAAACCATCCACCCTGTACATCTGCCAACACATTCCAAAGCAAAACTCTCCACATGCCATGCATTCCGTATGTACACAAGCCCAAATTACCTTTGAGAAAAATGCCTAACATACTTTGCCAACCCACCCATCTGCTAGAGCATTTATGCTCAGCAGAGCAAAAAGATAAAGTCCGATAGCTATCCACTAGGATCAAAAGGAAACATCTATAAGTGACCATCCCATTTCCCAACATTTGTGAAAAACAATGGCTGCATCACTGCATACCAAACATCAACTATATACGCCACAAAATCATTTCCATCCATTTCACCCACAACAAACCTCCTCGTCTTCAAAACCTGTGGCATTGCAACATCTAGCATCCAATTCATCAATACCAGTGAAGGCCATGTTCCAACATTTTGACCTTTATGCACAGAAAAATCTAGATCCTTTCCAACAGCAGTGTCCACAAGCACTTCCAACTCTTGTAATTCAGGCATCTCTTCACAACCATGCAGCTCAACTGGTTCAAAATCCTTGTCATCCATGCACCTTGCCTTTAGCATTTCAGCAACATGCAAAGAAGCCTTTATTACACTCTCAACCATGTTTGCATCCATGTCCATCTCTGGCTCCTGTTCCACCATCAAGGCTAGCAACTTCCCACATAGCATCCTCAAGCACAATCCTCACATTACAACGCTCTTCATCAGCCAAATCTACATGCATACCTTCTTGAATGTTGCCAACCCCCCTAGTATCATCGTCCAAAGACTCCCCAGCACATAATGCATCAAATGGAAAAACATCCACATCATTCATCGTAGGTACCATACCACCATCAAGCTGTCCAAGAAAATCCATAATAATAGGATCTCCCTCCACATTCTCCACATCTGCATTGCAAACCGTCTTCACTTCATCATAAGTCTCTACCCCATCCTCCTCCCTTGTAGAATCTGGCAAAGAATTTTCCTCAAAGCATTCTATATCCAGCTCCTCTTCCTTCTTATCATCAGCCAATCCCAAGGCATCATCCCCTTTACTTCCATGTGCATGCATGTCATGCATATCCGAATGCAAATGATCTTCAATAGAGCCTTCCAAATCACTGTCATGTACAGCCATGACGTCCAAATCCAAAGAAGAATCCACTGTGTAAGATCCCTGTTCCCACCGAGCAACAGATTCGGGATACTAGCAGCGGAAGTAGCACTTCTCGCGCGGGACAGGGGTCCCACATTCGGGGCCTAACCCACGGATATCCGGATAAGAGACTAATCCGTCGGTTGTTCCAAAACTGAACCTGGAAAAACTTCCTTTACCAGAAAGCACGGGCGATTCCACCAGGATAACTTTTTACTCTAACGTAGTCAAGATCATTTCTGATCGAGCTGATCCAATTACATCTATAAGATACTTGGTCAAATCAAGGGAGAAACTTTCACTTGGATCATTGGGATCAACGCTTTTTTCCCCATTCAAGAGGCACAGCCGTTGATTCCTATCCATAGAACAGTTACTGTCCGGGATTTATTTTATCTATCGTAAAAACAAAAGTTTGAGTCTCGATTTACGGATCCATCAGTCCAGCCTAACCCCATCCGATCCCATGGATTAGCCAACCACCCAACCATTGTAGTGATGGGATCCAATTAAGAATTTGGTTAGGTTTTGTCCCGGGTACCAAGGAAAAGAGTTCCAAGGCCCCCTAGCCGGATTTTCATGCAAAAATAAAACTAGTCACACCACTCTCCAATATGAAATTGCCTTTTCACAGATTCAACCAGTTTAAAACAATCCTTTAATAAAACCATAGTATCACTGATCACAATCTTCCAATTTATCCGGTTGATTCTTAATTTTCCCATCATTCCTTCATCAGAGTATCTATGGCATCATTGGCAACTAGGACGCTCACCACCTGTCCACATAGGGGCCGTTTCCTAATCCCTAGCCCATAATACTCGGCAATATAATCTCTTATCAAGATGGACTCTCGTTGAAGATCAGCAAGATCACCAACAGATCCATAAAAAGAGCCATGGACTCATCCATTGAGGACCAGCAAGGTCAATCAACCAGATCCATGCTCGATTTCAGAAAACAACTCCTACTCTTATTCCAATATCTTCCTCGACGCCGAGCACCGTATGGTCAGCACCCTCTAGGATCCTTCGCAGGTGACCTAGCGCTTCACTCATAGGCCGCTTCCTTGGCCCCTCATCCACCGTACCGGAAGCTCACCATTTTAATCGCACCGAGGCTGGTCAAGACCTCGGCCGACCTTGCTACGCGAGACGTCCTTCATTGACTCTCCGTCAGCAGTTGCAACTTTTTCAGTTAGGACTCCACGACCTTAATCACAAGATGGTCAAAATGCTCCCCCAGCATTCTTGACATAAAACAGTCACTTACAAACAGCATTTACAAACAGTTTACAATACAATTTCTATTTTAACTTTCATTTTTCCACATTATCCCTCACATCAATCTACATTACTTATTCCATATTCCATTTATATGTATACTCATCCCATCACATCATTTTCCATCTCATCACTTCAGATTCCTTCATATCACATATCATATATTCACATCCATACATCCACATCTACATCCATACATCTATTTTCACATCCACATCTACGTGCACATTCATGCATCCACACCCATACGTCCGCATCTACATGCACATTCACATCCATACATCCACATCTATATGCGTACATTCACATCTACATGCATATATCTACATCTCTATGCATACATCCACATCCACATTCACCTCCATACATCTACATCTACATGCATACATCCACCTTCACATTCACATCCACATCTATACATCTACATCTACATGCATACATCCACCTCCATATCTACATCTACATGCATACATCCACCTCCACCTCCACATCCACATCTACATCTACATCTACATGCATACATCTACATCTACATGCATACATCCACATCTCCATTCACATCTACATCTACATCTACATCTACATGCATACATCCACATCTCCACATCCACATCTACATCTACATCTACATCTATACATCTACATCTACATGCATACATCCACATCTCCATTCACATCTACATCTATACCTCTACATCTACATGCATCCATCCACCTCCACATCCACATCTACATCTATACATCTACATCTACATGCATACATCCACCTCCACATCTACATCCACATCTACATGTACACGCATACATCCACCTCCACATCCACATCTACATCTATACATCTACATCTACATGCATACATCCACATCTCCATTCACATCTACATCTATACATCTACATCTACATGCATCCATCCACCTCCACTTCCACATCTACATCTATACATCTACATCTACATGCATACATCCACATCTCCATTCACATCTACATCTATACATCTACATCTACATGCATCCATCCACATCTCCATTTACATCCTCGTCTATATATCTACATCTACATGTATACATCCACATCTCCATGCATACATCCACCTCCACATTCACACTCACATCCATACATCTATATCTACATGCAAACATCCACATCTCCATGTATAATAAAATTCTTTTAATTAATCTAGGATGATAGTTCCTAGAATATGGTAGGAAGTCCTCTTTTTATGCTTTGAATGAGATTATTTTATGCGTAATTTCTATAAAAATTTTGCCATAGCTCCGCTACTATGACTGATAAATCTCTATTTTTTCTAAGGGATAAGGCTTATCATTAAGGAAACAATTAGAATGGTCTCTAATTGGATCATCAATCCATAATGGATTGAATCATCAATATACATAAACTAAAAGCATAGAAAAAAGCCATTAATTTGGCCTCAAGCATAGCTTAATCTTGGATTAAAGAAAAGCCTTATGAAAAGCTTCATTTGGATTGAAAAGGGTCATGGGTATGACCATTTCTTAAGTGAGAGAGAGAAAAAACCATTAGAATTAAACATAAATGAAAATTTATGTAATTCTTTACTATCATTAATTAATTAACTTCAATAGCATTTCAAAAACCATACCAATTAAGCTTCTCAAGCTTGAGAGGGGTTGAGAAGAGAGAATCATTGAGAAATTATAGAAAAGATCAAAATTCACTATACTTATCTTATAATTTGCTTGATTCTTTGATCACGGTAGAGGCCCCCAACCAATCAATTGGTTTAGTATGTTGATGGAGCCACCAATGGGGATTGAAGAAAGAGAGAAGTATCAAAAACTAGTGAATTATTCAAGAATTCACAGTTCTTGGCTTAGGTAGAGTACAGTAACAATGCATAAGACACTATATCTTTTTCAACAAGGAAAGGCTTCTATTTATAGGAAAAATTGAGCTCCTAACCAAACAAACTGATTCTAGAATTTTCCAAGTCAGTTTGGTTAAATTTGGACTAGATTTGGACCTAGTTTGGTTATTTTTTGATTCGATTTGGTCCCATTTTGATTTGGTTTGGTTCAAGAGATATGAGAGATAAAAATATCACATTATTTTTGAGTTTAAAACTCATTCAAGCATGTGAAATATGCACCTCTTTTAAAGAACTCCCCTTCCTTATTGCTCATAGTTTTTTTTACTAATAAACCTTGTACATTTTCAACTCTTCATCTTATGTGAAATATGCACCTTCTTTAAAGAACTCCCCTTCCTTACATATGTGTCAAAATTTTATTGCTCATAGTTTTTTACTAATAAACCTTGTACATTTTCAACTCTTCATCTTATGTGAAATATGCACCTTCTTTAAAGAACTCCCCTTCCTTACATATGTGTCAAAATTTTATTGCTCATAGTTTTTTACTAATAAACCTTGTACATTTTCAACTCTTCATCTTATGTGAGCATTTACTCATTTTTGGGTATCTTCTTTTACAAATTGGATTTATCTCCTCCCTACACATGGATTGATGCTATTGGCCCATAGGAACCTTAATTGGACCATAATCCAAAAATTTCTGAAAATCTAGACCCTTAGACTAAGGTTCTTTATACCTATTTCCAATTAATTCCAATTGCACATTGGAAAATTCTTTCTGAATTTCTGTTTCACGGGGATTCATTTTAATAAGGTGAGATATTTATCTATCCAAAAATATTCAAAATCTGAATATTCTCTCTCTAGAATATTTTCTCTCTCTCTAGGTTAAAACAGTCACAAACAAGATCTCTTATATTTCAGAAAAGGAGTTGATTACCGGCGGGGAATATACTAGACATCAAAAGGGGTTGGGGGAGGAGTCTTATATTCTACCCCACTTAAAAAATGCGAGATGTCCTCATCTCGCAAACTGGGATAATTTAGCAAGATGCACGAATATGAAACTTAGAGAAAAATTTTAATCAAGATTAACCACCAAGAAAAGTCTTAAAGAAAGCAAGATAGAACAAGATTTAAACTTTATTCATTCTCGGAAGTTGTACAGTAAAGATAGAAGAACTCTTTACACTTCCATAAGCCCGTCCATCATATGGTCACAAAAGCAGCACTCACAACCTGCATAAGTATAGGGTAACTCATCTATGGGAATGATTCTGCTGGTTATTGCCGCACCTATCTCAGTGGTATGAGGTGATCTAAAAAAAGGACCTCTGAGAGGCAAGCCAAAAACGGGATAAAGGCATATCTTCTCATGAGGAAGAAAACACGCCAGTAAGAAGACCCGCTCAGAAAACCCAAGATGCCTTGATCTCATGACGCAGTAGTATCGGGGACCCAAACCCAAATCTTCAATAACCATGGCCAAGTGGACATTGTTACGAAAGTGCTGCTGACCCCAGGGTGTTACCCTAGTTATGTTTTGATAGGTCCGCCATTTGGTTTGAGCTATAGAAGTTCCTAGGTGAGGAAAAAGTGAGCGCTCATACTGTTCTATAAAGTCTTTCTTCACAGACTCTCTTGCATCTTGAAGGTGAGAAATCATCAGGGATAAAACTAATTCTTGTTGCCAAGCCATGAAGGAGATTAAGAAAGAAAGGAGATTGATGGGAGTAAGATTACTGTGAGCGAAAACTAAAAGTTACGACTTATATAAAGGAAGGAGCTAGCGTAACCTAGAAGCCAACGGTAACTTGCCACTGAAGTTTTACTGTCTTTCCATGATTCTACAAGGCATTAAGAATCTTGAGATGAGGAGATAAAAGAAGCTTGTAGGCTAAGTCACCTACTTTCATTGAATTCAGATATAAGGGTCACAATATCTGGGGATAATTCTTATACTCCCCAAGAGATAAAGAACTTCTTTTGGGCCGTACTCGAATGAAAACCAAAACCTTGGTATCCAAAACACCGATTCTCACTTCTGAACTCATTGTTCTAAATCCTTAAAACAGGTGGGACTCCTGAGAAGTATTCTAGGGAAAGGGTCTTCCTTTTTTAAACAGAAACTTTCTTTTATTTTAGAGAGGGAATAATTATAAGATCAGAAAGGGAGATTCTTACTCCTGTATACCTCGAAGGTTGGGGAGAAATCTTACATTCTACCCCACTTAAAAAGTGCGAGATGTCCTCATCTCGCAAGGTAGAGGACAGCTCTTTTTCTTAAGATCCAATTTTATTCTGGGGTTCCTTATATTCTGGTCAACCCAACAGAACACTAGGATAAATATCCCTTATATAGAACTCATTATTAAATAACAATTCATTCAGATCATATCATTCATATCTTTAACATGATAATGGTCCATTAGACCGAAAAGTTTCCTTCGGAACATTCCTCCATGGAAATTTCAGTCAAGCAAGTTCTCAATTTGACATCCCTTAACTTGATCTACTGGTCAAGTATTAACAATAGCAATCTGACAGCACAACCCACTAATCTCATAGTGATTTGCTGAATTCATTATCATCATTCTAGTTATGAATATCATCACAGGGACTCGTCCCATTCCCCCTCATTGTGGTTTCATTATATTTCAACTAATTTTTAAAAGTCATCATTTTTCAATCAGAATCCAAATCAATTCATCAATTCTCAAACAGAATTAAAAATCATATCAATCACATTTGAAATCATCATCTAGATAGCATTAACGCTTATAATTTCAAGTCTTAGATTTACTCGTATATACTGTCAGTAAAGAGCTGCAGTATACTCTCGGTATATACGGGTAGTCACGGCCCTTGGAATTATAAGGTAAATACTAGCCTCAAGCAAGTCAAGGATTCTATATAATTGCGGTACTTCCATCTGAAGAACCAATTACCAAATTATGAATTTCAGTTTGAGTATCAAATTGTATGAATTATATCACACAATTATAACCTTTTTGTGTTTCTTGATAAATTTTTGACATATTTGTCTTCTCAGTTCATCTTTATTAACCAAATGCTCTGATACCAACTGTAAGATCCATGTTCCCACCGAGCAACAGATTCGGGATACTAGCAGCGGAAGTAGCACTTCTCGCGCGGGATAAGGGTCCCACATTCGAGGCCTAACCCACGGATATCCGGATAAGAGACTAATCCATCAGTTGTTCCAAAACCGAACCCGAAAAAACTTCCTTTACTGGAAAGCACGGGCGATTCCACCAGGATAACTTTTTACTCTAAAGTAGTCAAGATCATTTCTGATCTAGTTGATCCAATTACATCTATAAGATACTTGGTCAGATCAAGGGAGAAACTTGCACTTGGATCATTGGGATCAACGCTTTTTTTCCCATTCAAGAGGCACAGCCGTTGATTCCTATCCATAGAACAATTACTGTCTGGGATTTATTTTATCTATCGTAAAAACAAAAGTTTGAGTCTCGATTTACGGATCCATCAGTCCAGCCTAACCCCATCCGATCCCATGGGTTAGCCAACCGCCCAACCACTGTAGTGATGGGATCCAATTAAGAATTTGGTTAGGTTTTGTCCCGGGTACCAAGGAAAAGAGTTCCAAGGCCCCCTAGCCGGATGTTCATGCAAAAATAAAACTAGTCACACCACTCACACACCCAATATGAAATTGCCTTTTCACAGATTCAACCAGTTTAAAACAATCCTTTAATAAAACCATAGTATCGCTGATCACAATCTTCTAATTTATTCGGTTGATTCTTAATTTTCCTATCATTCCTTCATCAGAGTATCTATGGCATCATTGGCAGCTAGGACGCTCACCACCTGTCCACACAGGGGTCGTTTCCTAATCCCTAGCCCATAATACTCGGCAATATATTCTCTTATCAAGATGGACTCTCGTTGCAGATCAGCAAGATCAACCAACAGATCCATATAAAGAGCCATGGACTCATCCATTGAAGACCAGCAAGGTCAATCTACCAGATCCATGCCCGATTTCAGAAAACAACTCCTACTCTTGTTCCAATATCTTCCTCGACGCGCGCGTGGGTATCCTAGGCGACCCAGAACCGGAGCACCGTATGGTCAGCACCCTCTAGGATCCTTCGCAGGTGACCTAGCGCTTCACTCATAGGCCGCTTCCTTGGCCCCTCATCCACCGTACCGGAAGCTCACCATTTTAATCGCACCGAGGCTGGTCAAGACCTCGGCCGACCTTGCTACGCGAGACGTCCTTCATTGACTCTCCGTCACAGCAGTTGCAACTTTTTCAGTTAGGTCTCCACGACCTTAATCACAAGATGGTCAAAAAGCTCCCCCAGCATTCTTGACATAAAACAGTCATTTACAAACAGAATTTACATACAGTTTACAATACAATTTCTATTTTAACTTTCATTTTTCCACATTATCCCTCATCAATCTACATTACTTATTCCATATTCCATTTATATGTATACTCATCCCATCACATCATTTTCCATCTCATCACTTCATATTCCTTCAGATCACATATCATATATTCACATCCATACATCTATTTTCACTTCATATTCCTTCAAATCACATATCATATATTCACATCCATACATCCACATCTACATCCATACATCTATTTTCACATCCACATCTACATGCACACTCATGCATCCACACCTATACATCCGCATCTACATGCACATTCATATCCATACATCCACATCTATATGCGTACATTCACATCTACATGCATACATCTACATCTCTATGCATACATCCACATCCACATTCACATTCACCTCCATACATCTACATCTACATGCATACATCCACCTCCACATTCACATCCACATCTATACATCTACATCTACATGCATACATCCACCTCCACATCTACATCCACATCTATATCTACATGCATACATCCACCTCCACATCCACATCTACATCTATACATCTACATCTACATGCATACATCCACATCTCCATTCACATCTACATCTATACCTCTACATCTACATGCATCCATCCACCTCCACATCCACATCCACATCTATACATCTACATCTACATGCATACATCCACCTAAAACACCATGTAGCTTATATACCGCATCCTGTACTTCAAAATCCTTAAACCAGCTTTGGGCATCTCCCTTCAAGAAAATCTTCACTAACCTCCAAACCTGCTCTTCATCTGTCACATGATTGCTAATGCATGCCAACTCCATTTGCTCCAAGAAGTCAACCACATCTTCACCCTTCCTGCCATGAAATTCTGGATAAGACCACATCATGAAAACTTGTAACAATCCCTGAGCTCTCCTCAGTGGGACATACACACTTCTAGGTAAAGAACAACACCAAAGCTCTCCTTAGTGGGGGCACCAGAAAGCTGTCTGAAATTCCAGACACGGAATCACCTGCCTCTATAGCTGTCCACTCCAACAGCCTTGGAAACAAACACCACGAACGAGGGCACCACCAGCCCCACTGGCTGGAACACTTCTCTCACGGTTCACCACACCACCCACGCCAAAGACAGCATAAAACAGGGGCACCATAGACAAAGATAAACACCCAGCAATTATATTCCCAGTCAATACTTCATACAAGCTTCTCCCGACACAGAAGCCTTACTCACACAACCATACAAACACTCAGGCTTGGATTTACTGCCAAGGGAATTCGATCGCAGCCTCACTGCCTCTAGAATTACGACCTTGCGTCTGACGACCAAGCCATCCAGCCACAAACACATCAACACTTTGACCTATCTCACACTGCCAAGAATACGCCACATCCTCAATCGGCACCGCCATGAACCTCTTGCCTGCATGCTGTGCCAATCACACCAGAAAGAACCCGGCCACTCTCTCTTCAGAGGGCGCCCCACCAGCAACCCTCAACTCTCTGCAGCCCATCACTTCTGTGTCTCCAGCACAGCAGCTACACCAACCTCTCTCTCTCTCTCTCTCTCTGTGTGTGCTGATCCTCTGCCAGCCTCACAACCTCACTTCCTCTGCCAACAGGCAGCTTCTCTGCAATGCACCAGCCAAGCAGCAACACTGTCCTTCCTCTGCCACATTGCAGCTTCTCTGCAATGCACCAGCCAAGCAGCAACACTGTCCTTCTCTTCCAGGCGGCCCCCTCTGTGCTCGCCAGCAACCCAGCTTCATCCACGGTGCTAGCCACTGCAGCTCTCTTCGCTATCGGCACCAGCCTCTACTTCTCTTCTTACGCATCCCCTCCACTGTCGCCAGTCGCGCCCTTCACCAAGGCGGCTTCTTTCAGCAGCCCGTCGCCTTTCACCTGTCGCGTGGCTTCAGCACTCGCCTTTGCTTCCACATCGCTACCCACTTCAAAGGCATCCAACTGCGTAGAGTCTCACCAGTCATCATCGACAACTATCACCTGCAGTCGGCACCTCTACACTAGCTCTACCAGGTTCTCTCGTTCTGCACACTGGTCCAGCCTCTCTGTCGCCTTCTTGTGTCCTTGGGCTGCGCCAGCTAGAACCCAGGGGCCTTCTCCTCTCATCGCCAACAGCTCTGCAGCTAACCCCAAGGTGGCGACTCCACTCGTTTGTCTCTACAGAATGACCAGAGCAGCTCCACCTCCATGATTCGCCAACCCTCTGGACTATATGTGCTGGCAAGGTGTTGGCAGTTAAAACAAACCTCCACGTGGTCATTGCTTTGTTGGCCACGTTAATATCATTTTTTTAATTTTGTTTAAAGCCTCAAGGATGGCCACCATCACATTCCTTTTCACACCATGCTCAATGTGACATTGGCCCCTTCAACTTTTAATTACCCCCATGCTTCCACACACTTTCAAACACAACCTGCTAGTACCCATTCATTTAAAGGGACGCGTACACAAACAAAGCTGCCGAACAGCTGATACCACCTCCAGCGGACCTCCAGTAGACCACGCTCCGAACAAACCTTTACAAGCCTACAGCAAAACCATCCACCCTGTACATCTGCCAATGCATTCCAAAGCAAAACTCTCCACATGCCATGCATTCCATATGTACACAAGCCCAAAACACCTTTCAGAAAAATGCCTGACACGGCAGCTTCCTATACATGTGCTGGTAGCTTCCTATGCATGCCAGTAGCTTCCTAGGCATGCCGGTAGTAACCTAGGCATGCCAGTATAGCTACCTACATATGTCGGTAGCAACCTAGGTATGCCAGTAGCTTCCAATGCATATTGGTAGCTTGCTATGCATGCCGGTAGCTACCTAGACATGCTGGTAGCTTCCAATACATGCCGATAGCCTCCTATGCATGCCGATAGCCTCCAATGCATGCCGATAGCCTCCTATGCATGCCGATAGCTTCCTATGCATGCCATTAGCTTTCTATGCATGCCATTAGCTTGCTATGCATGCCTAGGAAGCATAAGTCCATGTGCATAAGAGTTTTAAGTATTTATGTTTTTTCTTGGATAGATGGAAAATAAATTGTGGCACGATGTTACACGTGAAGGAAGACTCAATATTCGAACAGTATTTGTAAGTATATATTAGGCTCAAATTATATCCTATCTTTTAATTAAAGAAGGTTATCTTAACTAACAACTTTCTAAAATGTTCATTTGTTTGTATGTCTATAGCTTGAAGAAGCAGTGGACCTCCCCCCTACGCGAGATGAATATGATTTTGGATTACAACGAGGTTTGGAAGATCTATTGGAAAGGGTGCAAGACAAAGGATATATTGTTATTACTAGTGGACATGCTTGGCAAGCATGGAAAGTTAGTACATTCCCAAACCCTAAATCTCTTTGTTTTTACAAAACTAATTTTCACTTCTAATAGTTTTATTGTATTTTAGGATCATATGTAACTAGAAACGGTGGTGCAAATATCCAAACAAGAAATAATGGAAATGTGAGAAGCAAAGGGGTTGGATCTGCAAGGAACAATAATAATCACAATGCATGAGATGTAAACCCCTTCAATGTAGCCCCTAGCTCCATAGTTTTCCATTACGCTTTATTTTGTATATGAGATTTTTGTAATCATACCCTTATGAGCTTTTTGTAATCATACCCTTATGTAATTTCGCCAAAGTATTTTAATTGAAATTCGACATTCCTAAAACCATGAATTGCAATTGTCCTTTTTTTTATATTTGTAAAGTTTTATTTACATTACACTTGTCCATGATAATGAGTAGGATATGAAGTTGTGTTGTTTTATTGTGTCTACATTATAAAAAAAGAGTTGGGGTAGATAAAGGAGTCCTGTGCAGACTCCCTAGTTTGCCCCAACTTTTTTTATTATGTACTACTTCCATTGCTCAGCAAACGAAATATCACTGTGCTGAGTGGCGATATTAAGCTGTGGAGCAGTGACAAAGCGTTGCTACTTTTGCTACTGAGTAACAAACCCATTACACCAAAAATAGCAACATGTTTAGCAACGAAATGAGCCCGACATCTTCATACCCATCTAGTTATAAAAACGTTGCTATTTTCACTCTGATAAACCCTCATTCTATTGTAGTGAAAGTAAACTCCTATAAATAATTATGTGCCATTAATGCACCCTATTCACTTACACCCCCCAAGTCTCGTATGAAGCACTAGTGTGTAACGAACCCTTGGAATAGCAAGGTCATGTGTAGAACCAAGTTGAGTTTAATGTAATTTTAGAAATAATAAGTTAGAAGAATTAGGTAATTCCTTACTCAAAACCTTAGTAAAAATTATTAACTTAAGTAGCCTTTGAGATAAATAAGCTTTGGGAATTTGAGAATGCATAAAGAAAGCAAAAGGGGAAAGGAGGACACAATTAATCAAAGCTCCGTTAAGTGAGGACATGTACAAATTATATGCACATGTATGGGAAACTTTAGTGTAAGGCTATAAATTAACCCATTGGGCTTAAGGTTCTTTAGTTTTTCACCTTACAAAATGCATGGGCTTCTTCCCATATGCTTGTGACCTTGATTTGCCTCAAGCTTGAAATATGTTTTCAAGAGTGCTAAAGTGCCCTTCTCACATAAAGACTTGGCAACAACGATAGGCTTAGAAATTCTAATTTCCCCACCCCCATGCATTAAACCAAGCCTTCTACTAGCTCAAGAGATTGTGTGTAAGTTTTCGCACTCCTTGGCATTCTATTTTCCATGCTTGATTACAAAAGGGGCCTAATATTGAGATATTGAGCTCAAATAGTGTTCAAAAAGGGGCCCATGTGCCTTGCCATTAATGCTATTGGTAGTGTAAGGGTATGTGTAAGGGGAGGGCTTTTATCTTGAAGCTACCTTAGAGCTCTTCGGGCACTTGGAGTCTCAATCTAAACATAGACAAATCAAATGGTCACAATGGGAGGTAGTCCTCTCATGTGCTAGCTTACTACAACACAATCTTCTCAAGTGCTAGTTTGAATACAATGTACTCTTCTCAAGTTCTAGCTTGATACAATGTAGTCTTCTCTTCTCCAAGACAATAAGAGCAAGAATCTAAGTCCTCCACAAGAAGAAATAGGTAATAGGTTAGTCTTATGCTATTGAGCATGGTGTATTTGGGTTTTTATTAGCACCACCACTGCCAAGGAGCACGGTTTCTTTGCCTTAGCTTTTGATAAGATTCTTGTGTAGGGCATGTTTTTCTTATTGCCATTTGGTGAATGATCCAGTGTTGGTTGCATGTGTTATTGCATTTGGTGAGGGATCGAGGGTATGATTTGGTTGAAATGAGGATTAGAAATGATTTTTTGTTGAATTTGTTGTGCTTGTTATGATTTTTTATTAAATATTGTTTGTATTAGTTAGTGTGTAAGATTTTACACATTCACCATATGTGTTTAAGTGTTATAGGATTTTAATTAGTAGTTTTGTAGTTTTATCAAGGAAGTGCATTAGGTTGCGCATTAGGCTTGGGAAATTTTTTGTATTAGGTAGTGCATTAGGTTGTAGTAATTACATATTTAAATGAGTTGATTAACTTACATTAGTTACCATATTATGATTAGTATATATTAGTGTATTAGGGTTAGCATCAAGGTAATATATTAGGGATTATATTAAATTGAAGCATTAGGAATAGTATGTATCACTGATTACGGTTGGTATTGATGGTAATAGGTTACACTAGATATAGATAAAGATTGGTTCAAATAAACGCACAACACACAAAAAGAAAAGAAAAGGGAAAGAGGAAGAGAGAGTGTGTGAGTGGCTTTTGACTATGAGAGAGAGAAATGGTTTTCAATTCAAAAAGAGAGAGAGATGCTTGTTTTCAACTGAGAAAGAGAGTAATCTTTGAATCAAATTGAAGAGAGAGAGTGTTAGGGGACTTTGATTGTGGAGAGAGGTAGGTAGGGGATTTCGATTGTGAAAGAGATGCTGATTTTTACGTAAGAAAGAGAGTTAGATGGTGATTTTCAATTAAGAGAGAGTAATCTTTACCCCAAATTGAGGAGAGAGAGAGAGAGAGAGAGAGAGAGAGAGAGGAAGGAAACATCAAACACTATATAAGCAAGTCCATCTCACAATCTAGGAGACCCATCTCACAATCCCACCTCACAATCCATGTCACGACCCACCTCACAATCCACCTCACGATCCAAGTAATCCACCTCCCATATTTCTCTTTGCATCCGTCTTTCTACCTCCTTTTCTACGCAACTAAGCTAGCCCCCTCCCTATGTGCTTCCCCTACCTTTCTTGATGTTGTCGCCCTCAAACATTCAAGTTGTAGTGGGTTACAAGCTTGGGGGGGTGCACTACTAAGAAATGCTATGTATAATGTGCATTCAAGGGATATTTAAAAAACCCCTGACTTGTTAATTCCTCATGAATAAAATGATCCCTTTTTCCTTTATAGACTAATGGTGGGTTTTTTTTAATTGATTAAAAAACACCCTTCTATTAATGTACCTTAATTTCTTGAATTAAAAAAACCTTCCGTCTGATCTCACGTGGTATATTAATATATTTTTAGGTGAATCCCCCAAGGTTACAAGAAATGGTTATCAGACTAGAAGCGATGAAAACTAAACAAAAGGATGTTGTGGTCTAAATAGCCTCATAAATGTTTAATTACAAATAGTCTTATATTACTTTGAATGTTGCATTTCTTATGAGATAAGACACGTTGCTACCGAAGTTACTGTTGAGAAAGGGAGAGAGAGATGAGACAAGAGACACCACATATGCTCAACAAGAATGAATCATATTAGTCACAAGTCACATATATATAGGCAAGACCTAGAGTGAGTTAGGGCTAGCTATATATAGCTCCAACACCCCCACTCAAATAAAGGTCTCCAGCTGCGAGTAAAAAACCCTTGGGAGCACAAGGGAAAAACCCGAGCTCCTACATATAAATGTACAATGCCACATTAAAGTCCATGTGCAATGTGCTTCTATATACAAATTACAAAGAATAAATGTGCATGATGTGAAGTAATGTGTGAAGTGTCCTAAAGTCTATAGGCTATGTACAAGTCTAGACAAAATTGACATGACGTGAGATGTGCTAATCTCCAAAAAGAGAGGCCGTCATCGTAAACTGCAAGTTCTAATCGAAAAAGTGTAAACCAAGCTTCATGGAGTCCTTTGGTGAGAATGTCTGCAATCATTTGATCAGTTGGACAATGTTCTACCATTATTGCTCCTTTCCTTACTTCATGTCAAACATAGTGATAATGAACTGCAATATGCTTAGACTTGATATGTTGCACGTAGTCCTTGGCTAGACTAATAGCACTTTGGTTGTCACATCTAAGAGGAGTGCTTGAGGAAGGAGAATGACCAATACCAGCAGCAATTGTTAAAGCCAAACCAATTCACGAGCTGCTAAAGATGCAGCTACATATTCAGACTCTGTAGTAGAAACTACATTACAACATTGTTTCTTGCTAGCCCAAGATACCAAATAGCCATTGATAAAGAAGCAATTACCACTGGTGGGTCGCATGGACAAGTTAGAGCTTGCCCAATCAGCATCTGAATAACCCAAAAGATTAAGAGAAGTTGATAAGATATGTCTTTTTAACGGCGATATACAAGTCTGAAATCTGTAATGCCCTTCAATTACTTTAAAACATGTTTAGCTTCAAACCAATGTTTTGTAGATGGAGAGGACAAGTATTATCCTAATAGATTTGTTGATGCAAACATAATATCAGGACTAGTGCTCATGCCCAGAAATTGAAGACAACCAACAAGATTAGCATAGGGTTGATTTAAAGCTAATGATTAAGCCTCAATATTTGCAGAAGTACTCCTAGTAGAGCTTGCAAGACAAGGAGTGTTTGCCGAATGTGCAGTAGCCAATCCAAACTTTTGAACAATATCTTGGATAAAATTTGTTTGACGAAGAAGCAAAATACCATTGTGACGATACCTTTGAACTTGAATACCAAGGTGGCATGAATGGATGTCACCAAGATCCACTATATCAAAGGCTAAGGATAAAACCTTTTTTACTAATTGCATGAAAGATAGATTATTAGACACAAGTATAGTGTCATCAACATATAGGGCCAATATCACAAAATGGTTATCCACATTGCACTTGATATAAAGATTTTTATCAAAAAAGCAAAAAACAAATCCCTGAGATGTGAGAAATTGATCAATCTTGATGTACCATGATCGTTAATCTTGTTTTAGTCCATACAAAGCACGGTGGAATATAAGATGTTCCTTTCCGGGAATTGTAAATCCTTCAGGTTGCTATATATATATTTCCTCCTTTAAGTCTCCATTAAGAAAAACCATCTTAACATCCATTTGATGTATTTTCAAATCAAACTGAGTTGCAAAAGCTAGTAGCACTTGAATGCTTGTACTACAAACTACGGGTGAAAAAGTGTCATGATAGTCAATCCCTACAATTTGTATCCCTTTGCTACTAAACGAGCTTTGAATTTATCAAAGGATCCATCTGCCTTTCTTTTAGTCTTGTAAACCCACTTACATTTGATAGGAGTACGATCAGAAGGTAGATTGGTAAGAACCCCTGTACCTTTCGAGATCAAAGACTCATATCTAGCTTCCATGGCTTCCTTCCATTGTTCCTTTTGTGGAGAGGACATAGCTTCCGCATAAGTTGAAGGATCTCCACAAACAACCAATACGTGATTAAAGGTTTCAAGATCATCATCATATACATGATTTGCACCATGCTCAAGTTCAAAAGGAAGATCAACATAGATATCAAGATTTGTAGTAGTCTCCTTTGAAACCGTAGGATGAACGTCAATAGACTTGTCTCCAATAACCATCAAAAGAGTGTTGTCATCATGCAAATCATTGTCCAAAAGTAGAAAAGGAAAAGAAGTGAGTAATGTTTTTGTATCATCAGCATCATCTGTGGACCACGAACCTCCCATCAATTGCCCATTGAATATAGCATCTCGACTAATAATTGCCTTTTAAGAACTTGAATCATAAAACTTGTAACTCTTTGAGTTGTTAGAATAACCAATAAAAATAACCTTCAAACCTGAAGGTTCTAGCTTGTGTCGTGTCTCTTTTGGGACATGAATATAAGCAATACACCCAAAGACTTTGAAATGTGCAACAGAAGGAGTTTGGCATGTCCAAGCTATGATTGGGATCTTACCAGAACGTGCAGTAGTTGGAAGATGATTTTGAACAAAAATGGCTGTCAATATTACTTTGCCCAAAAAGAGAGAGATAATTCAGAATGAATAAGCATGCATTCTGATTGCATTCAAAATTTTACGATTCTTTTGTTCTGCAACTCCATTCTGTTGGGGAGAATATGGAATGGTATACTCATGGTGGGTGCCGTGGTTGATGCAATGATCATGAAATAAGTTGGAAATATATTCACCACCATTATCACTTTGAAGAATTTTGACTCTCCGACCAGTATGATTCTCCACAGATATTTGGTACCCCTTAAATATGTCCAATGCTTCTGATTTATGTCGTAGCAAAAAGACATTTGTATACCGTGAATAATCATCAATAAAAGTAATGAAGTAACGGTAGCAAGGCTTGGATGGAGGAAAGGGTCCACAAATATCAGTAAGAATGAGATCCAAAAGATTATTTGAATGAATATTTGTAGACATTAGAAATGGCTTACGATGATGTTTGCCTAGAGCACAATATTCACATATCCCCATATGTGGGTGAGATTTGAGGTCCATACTTCTCACAAGATCATGACGATGATTATCAAGAAGCTTTGAGAAATTTGAGTGAGCAAACCGATGATGCCATAGCTTACAATCCAGATCTCCTAGAGCTATTACAACATTTGCAACATCCTCATTCAATGAAAGTTCAAAGAGATTACCTTGTCGAGGAGCAACCGTAATAGTGGTGCCATCCTTTTCGATGTGACACTTTGTATCATCAAATCCAACAAATTGACCAAGATCCACAAGCCGCGCAACAAAAAGTAAGCTTCTTTGTAAATTAGGAACATATAAAACTCCTCGCACTATTTTGGTTGAGGAAGAAGTTTCCAAATACAAGTCGCCAATACCCATTACTTGGCAAGTTGTATTATCAGCAAGATAATCCACTTCCTTGATAGGAATTGGATGATAATTGTGTAACCATTGCAATTGATATGTCATGTTGCCAGTAGCACCAGAATCAACAATAAAGAGAGAACCATCACGAACCTGTAGTACCTTTTCTGGAGAGACATTATAACAATGAACCAAATTAGCCTCTTGAGATGAACATTATCTTCACCATGAGGATTTTGTTGAGTAGCATAAGCTTGATTTCGAGCTTCATCATAACGCCTCTTGAAGCATTGAATAGATGAATGCCTTGTGCTCCCACAATATTCACAGGTTGCAGAAGAGGAAAACCCCTTGATAAACAAGGTTGTTTTTTTGTAATGCTGTGTTCTTCATTGTAATCTCATGTGCCCAACATTAAGATACCAAGTGACCAGTTCTGTCACAATAAGAACAACGCTTTTGAGGAAATCTCAAACAAGAAGAATTACCTCCTCTTTGGAACCCACGAGATGTAAATTGGGAGGAGGAAGAAGGGGGTTTCTGAAATGGACGTCTCTGGATAGCAAAGGCTGTCTCTGATTCTGTGTACTCTTGGGCAATCATGACCATTTCATGAGTTACCGATGTCTGACGATCATGACGTTGAGAATATTCAATCAAAGAAATACACGTATGCTCAAAGTCAATTCCATCCTTGTTAGATAATATAGTGACAATATTATCATACAAAGAATCCTTCACCGTATCAAAAAGGTGTGTAACCAATTGAGTTCGAGGAATAGGATCCCCTGCAGAGCAAAAAGTTGATTCATAATACCTTTGAATGATTCAATGTGACTAGACATGGATGTACCTACCTTAAATTGAAGCTTGCCCCACTGAGAAGATTATGGAGATATAGAATCTCTGTAATAGTTTTCTTCTCAAACATAGTGATAAGATAGTCCCATATAGCATATGACGTGGATAACGGATAAACATCTAGCATGAGTGAATCGTTAAGGGCAGAAAGTATATACCGAGATGAGCAGCCTTATCACGAGACGAATCCAGTGTACAAGATCAATTTTCCACTATTCAAAAATAGGACCTTCGGTAATAATAACATCATTCTCAAGTGGATCAATAGATTGAGGAGGGCATGCAAGGATACCAAGAACAATATTTGCCATTTCGTCTCCTTCTAAAATTAATAGCATCTTGTATTTCCAACTAGGAAATCCTTGGCCTTGGAAAAGAGGAACAGAACTCTGCCCAGAAGGAAATCCATTAACAAGTATGGTGTTTGCCATGTCGAGTTGTGAGAACACGTACAAGATAAGATTGCAGAACTTGCTGACCTTGTACGAGATATGAGAAACATAGCCAAAATAGGCATGCACCCGCCGACGAGCATAAAGTGATCGTGTAAAGAATAGAACGTGAACCAAAATTAGAAATCTAAAAGAGGAGACCCGTGTCTCATGCACGTAAGAAAACTTAGAGGTCCATAAAAGACAAAAATAATAATAAGAAAAAGCACCATGTTAAGAAAAAGCACCGCGTTATGATGTAACTTGCACGGCAAGTTTTGTATCTAATTGTAGCTTGTACAACAAGCATCCGTCTGAAGCTTTCACAGAAAGCTTTGACGATCAAATCTTTCTTATGACTCAGAGACAACTACCTATTTGCTCTCACAAAAAAACCTGTTTTATTCTTTTAGATGCATTTTGCCTAAACTGTCGTAACTTTTGGCTCAGAACTCTGATTGACAAACCGTTTTGATAGGATTCACCACCAGCACTGTACCATCTACGCACTAGCACTATTTTGGTTTTAACGATGCGATTAAGAAACAATTCTAATTACAACAAGTGGAGCTATAAAATCATGTAGGCAACATATAATCAAAGAACCAATCAACCCTACACAAAACTGTACTACCAAAGATAAATCTTGTAGCATATGAAATCATATTCATAAATTGAACAAGAAGACGTAGATGCTTCCCTTATGATTAGAATTACTGTCATACCATGTTGAGAGAGGGAGAGAGACGAGACAAGAGACACCACATACGTTCCACAAGAATGAATCATATTAGTCATTCACAAGTCACATATATATAGGCAAGACCTAGAGTGAGTTAGGGCTAGCTATATATAGCTCCAACAGTTACTTGTGTTGTGTTTTACAAAAGTTACTTGTGTATAGGTTGTTTGCTCATTGTTTATGTAGGATTGGTAATATGTGATTACTAATTATGTGAATAGAATATTTCTAGGTATACATCTATTGTGTAGTGGAGAAAATTGAAATCAAAATAATCATATTTTCACTTTAAATAATAATTTGCAATTAAATAAAGCATATACACATAAACACCATATTGGATCCGATTTGCCCTCCCATGTGTGAGACCCGGTCTCACACATGATTATTTCAAATATTTTTTAAGATATGAAGTAATTTGGTACAATCAATCTCTTTTGAGACATCTCATTGGAGAAGAAAAGAGAATTTAGAAAGAAAGAAGACCCTAATCCAAGGACCCTACAAATCTTATATAAAACACCCTTAATAGAGCTCTCTCTCTCTCTCTCTCTCATGAAATAGTTAAACCATATTAAAAAAACAATAAAAGAAATTGATACTCTCTGTAGACGTTTTCTTGTGTCAGCCAATATTGGCTCCCCGTATATAGGTATAGGCTTGCAACTAGTAACGTGGCTGTAGCTCTCTGGTCTTCTATCGTAATATAATCAAGTTCTGTCTTAAAATAATCAAGGACTCTACCAAATTCATAAGATCTCTATGCATAAGGTAGAGGACTCTACCAAATGCATTAGATCTCTATGCATAAGGTAGATCTCTATACATAAAATAGATCTCTATGCATACAATAGAGCTCTATGCATAAGGGCTCTACCAACTCTACTAAATACATGAGATCTCTATTAATAAGGGTTCTACCAATGCATAAGGGCTCTACCAAACACATGATATCTCTACGTATGTATAAGGTTGAGCTTTATGCACAAGGGCTCTGGCAAACACATCAGCTCTAGTATGAATAAGATAGAGCTTTTATGCATTCACATAGAGCACTCTACCTTATGCATGAGAAATATATATTCAAATTTAAGGGCTCTACCTTATGCATGAGAGCTATACCTTATGCATTTGCATGGAGAGCTCTACCTTATGCATGAAGGGCCTAGCTTATGCATGAGAGTTGTATACCTTATTTACATAATGGCTCTACCTTATGCATTTTCATAGCGGGCTCTACTTTACGCATGAGAGCTATATATTTACATAAGGGCTCTTACCTTATGAATAGACCTACCTTATGCATAAACCTCTATTAAATCTCTATGCATAAGGTAGATCCCTTATGCATTTTGCATAATAGGATCTACCTTATGCATGAGAGCTCTCTAAGCATTTGCATAAGGGATCTTACCTTATGCATAGATCTCTCTATATAAGGGCTCTTACTTTATGCATAGATCTCCCTTTGAGCTCTATTCAAAAGGTGGAACCCTTATGCATGTGAAACTCTCTTTGTGAGCTCTATGAATAGAGCTCTATACATAAGGTGGAACCCTTATGTTAAAATCTCTCTTTGAGATCGATGAATAAGGTAAATCCCTTCACAAATACAAAGAGGGATATATGAACAAAGTATATCACTTATGCATATATCTCTCTTTCATATCTATGAATAAGGGAGAGGCCTTATGAAAATGCATAGAGGACTTGACCAAATGTATGAGAGCTCTCTATGAATTTATATAAGGGCTCTTACCTTATGCATAGATCTCTTTAAGCTCTCTTTGAATTTATATAAGGGCTCTTACCTTATGCATAGATCTCTTTAAGCTCTTTATGAATTTATATAAGGGCTCTTACCTTATGCATAGATCTCTTTAAGCTCTAAGCATTAGGTAAATTCCTTATGCAAATGCATAGAGGTCTCCCTTCAAGCTCTATATGCATTAGGTAGAGAACTTATGTAAATTCATAGAGGGCTCTACCAAATTCATGAGAGCTCTATGCATAAGGGCTCTAACCTTATGCATAGAGATCTATGCACAGAGCTTACCAAATGCATCAAGGCTCTCTATGCATTTGCATATGGGCTATATATGCATTCATAGGGCTCTTTATGTTGTGTTGGCTTGAAATTTTGAAGTTCTTGAAGCCATTTCTCATCCAAGTTTTGTAATTGCACCACCACACATTGAGCATGAGCGTTATCTTCATCATTCCTACATGCAAAAGAGGTGCAAAGGCAAGTGATTTCCAATCATATGGGTATAATCCACTTCATAATCAACCTGAAAGGGCATGAAACCAATAGAGATATTTTGGGTGGTTCAATAATCCTATATGCCTATAGGACTTTTGGCAAATGAACATCCTGTCCTCTCTTCTGAGCATCCACAAGATTAGCCAAAGATCCACTAGTCTTTTATAGTCCATTACATTGAGGATAGTGGGAAGTTGATATAGCATGATTTATTTTAATCATTAACCACGATTACATGTGGGCATAATTTGATTTTTCTTGAAGAAAATGAACATGTAAAAAATATCCAAAAGCATCAATATGCACATCAATAAAAGTTTTGATATGAAACCATCGATATGCATGCTAGTATACGCGTGTATATATACATCAAAATACACGTCCCTGAAAACGTTAAAAAGGTTTTTTTTTGTGACATTGTTTTCAAAGCTTATTGTGACACACTTTTCAACGTTTACTCTGACACTTTTTTCGATGCTTGTGTCGATGGATGTAAATTTTTTTAAAAATAATGGTACACCCTAGTGCATTTCTTCACCTGAATGTTCCAGTATACCGATTTTAAAGAGTACTTCCATATTTTGTAGTCAAAGGTCACAAAACTTAAATTTTTATTAAGTAGAAGAAGTTACATAGCTGATAGAGCTAACAAAAATGTATTTAGATGCTTGACTCATATACATAGTGTCTTGGACGCAAGGCTTAACCTAATCATCATCATTGCCCTCAGGGTTTGGCATTGGTCCCTGTGCAAAAGAGTATTTGTAAGGTAAAAACTCAAAAATTACAAGTGAGGAAAAAAACTATTTGATGGGTGGAAAATGTAAGAGGTGTACCATATTAACCACATCCATCCAGTTCATGTTGACACCCTCTCGCTCAGGTTGATCAAGGATGGCATACATGCCATGCATTAGGGCGTATCTTTCCTCTACATCACTCGATGCATGATCAACCACTCTTCGTTTCTTGGAAGCTTGAAGCATGAGTACTTATTAAAAATAATAAAAAAACCCATTATGCCAAAAAAGTGAGTGATGGTACTATTAATACTTACAAAGTATGTGTGGAAAGCATCCCAACCACCGCTTTCAAGATGGGAGCTCCCTATGCTATCCATTCTCTTTGCTTTGCGGCCTCCTCCTATTACTTATACCTGCGGGGATTTACATTGTGCTTTCTACACTCCTCTTTCCGAATCTCTTATGAAAAATGCCAAGGCTTTTTTCCCATATCTTTACCTCGTATGTGATGTGGTTGTGCCAGTTCTTCATCATGTTCACCATATGATCCTTACATCCATCTAGGATGGACCTCTTCACTCTTGATTTGATTGACAACTCGTTCCTTCTTTGCGCTATCAAGTTTATGCCATGTGGTAATGCACTCATGGGAAAAGGCTATATGGAATAACTTGAAGATTTGAGATTTCATCTCATTGCCAACATCATCCAATACCACATTTTCGTCCACTACTTGGTATCAGGAACAAGATGGATTGGGGGTAGAGGGATTTATGTCGAAGCGGCGGGATGAGCGTGAGTGTGGTGTCCCCTGGGTGGGTCGCAATGCTGAGGGAAAGAAGTGTCTGTGGAGGCACCACTCGGCAACAAACCATTGAGCGATCCTGTCTTCTTCTATGGTAGGAAGTACTCAAGTGAGATGTGGGTGGAGTTTGTGTGACGTACCATGGAGTGTCTGAGGGCTTGGTCTGTCTGGTGGTGGGCTGTGATGGCTATGCAGAAGTGCCAAAGCCTCCCCCAAAGTAGACTTGAGCCATAGCCCTTTTCTCAGGGATCATTTGTGAGATGAAATGATAAAATTGGCTCATGGACATTGCCTATAGTGTAGGCACGGTGGAGAGATTGGGGCTATATGAGGGTGTCTTGCCTAGTGTACGATCCATGGTCTACACACATACTATCACAACATGACCATGCTTATGGGTTTTCCCAACAACATACCTATTCCTATGCCATGACTCTAATAATAGGAGAGTCGCATGAGCATAATCAAAAGCAAGATAAAACCAAATACATGGCCAATAAGGGCACTTACCATCATTGAGATTGTTTGCTAATTGGAGTCTTGAGGGAGGGCTTGAGCGAGAAAAACCCAGAGAGAGCTTCTATGCCTCAAGAGAAAATGACTAAAAACCTACAAAACAAACATAAACAAGACATATTAGCAAAATAATGAAATCATACACAAACACACCCCATACTACACACATACATAAACAAAAGTAAAGGCAAAGAGATGAGAAACAAGGTCTACTTGGAATCTCAAAGATTTAGGGTTTACACGAGCCTGCAAAACAAATAAACATAGTATGTTAGCTAATTTTGAAAGACCAAAGACACCCCACACCACATCATATAATCAAATGTAAGGGAAAATGATAAGGGCTACCTGGAATCTCAAAGGTTTGGGGTTTGCAAAATGACACCAATTGGAAGCTGAAAAACAAATAAAAAACACATGTTAGCAATGAAGAAAGACCACACACATACACAAAATCGAAAGCCAGAAAGAGTTAAGGGAAGCGCTTAGGGTTAAGGTTTAGGAATGGGGGTGGTGAGAGGAGAGAACCTGCAAGAATTTGGGGGAGAGAAGAATCTCTGCAAAATTTTTGAAACCTCTACAAGAAAGGAGCCTATGGTTCTGTTGTTAGAAATTTTCTAGAGTCAAAATAGACGTGAAATTACTTGTCAAAATATACGTAGAAATAAGCGTAGAAATATGCATCGATAAAAGCGTCAAAAAACATGTCGCAACTCTATTTTAGCTTTTGACTTATTTTGAAAAATATTTCAATGGGCCACTTAAGTTCATTTTTTCATCATGCAAATTCTCATTCAAATTTCA